>NC_133771.1:11507091-11542250 GCF_003597395.2 Chelonoidis abingdonii | reverse complement strand
AGGTGCTCTACTGAAGTCAGGTGCTCTAATTCGGAGTCAGGTGCTCTAATTGGCCACAGCTGTTCTAGTTAATCTAAAGCAAACCTTCCTCCCTTGGCAGGGAATAAGGCCCCCTGCTAACACTCTTATGCTGCCTTCTGGCCATGCTGTATCACACAAAGAATTTTAAATATTCCTTAATATCTGTCATGTCCTGGCCTTATCAGGTCTCTCTCTCTGGTCCCATTGCAGAAGAATGTCTGTTTACCTGAAAAAGCAGAAAACAGTCCTGTGGTACCTCATAGACTAACAGACATATTGGAGCATGAGCTTTCATGAGTGAATACCCACTTCATTGGATGCATCTGTTAGTCTATAAGGTACCACAGGACTCTGCTGCTTTTACAGATCCAGACTAACATAACTACCCCTCTGATACTTGTTTACCTGAAGATATCAGAAGGGATAAGAGCCCCTGGCCCACATCACTACACCAAGTGTTGTCACTGCAGGCTCATTCAGTCATGAACTGGGCATGAATCATATAAATTTGGTAGCTAATGGCATCAGTTCTGCGTTGGGCAGGCTGGGATTTGCTAGGGTTGCTCCCAGACCTCCAAGAGCAGCACAAGAAATGCACAATCCACAAGGACTAGATACAGGGCCAGATTCTTCCACTTTGCCTCACAGTGAGTACTGCTTATTCTGTGAACAGTGACACTGAAATCAATAGGGCGGTAGGTGAAGTTAGCACAACAAGATGTAAGAGTGACAGATTCTAGCACTTCAAAGCTAGCAGGTTTCCTTCACTAGGTGAAAAACGAACTGTTATCAGGGCACAGCTGCTCTATCTCATTGATTCTACTTGGATTTCTCAGTGAGCACTGAGGGGCCAAACTCAAACAGAAGCACCAGACGTTTTCGTCAGTTTTCCTAGCTACAGCCACAGCCCAGTCACTTCATTCTCTCCCCTCATAGAGTGTGAATGAGAAAAATCCTGAAAAGATGTTTAGTATCTGCAGGGGCCGTTGGCTCTCACTTGTATGATGCAGCACCATTCTGAGTCTGCACTTTCCCCTCTTATTGCTAAGGCTATTACAACAAAACAAGGAACTCCTTTCTTCTCCACACCAACTATCACCGGTTTCCCCTGCTTTCCCTGTGCCATCCCCCATCTCTAGGTTCTGTGAGTTTCTGCCTTTCTCCTCTGGGTGTGGATGAATACAAATAGGAAAATGCCTTAAATGCATAGAAAATATTGATTTAATTTGTTCAAAACAAATACACCTTGCTACCACATCTCTTCTCAGATAGACCTGTTGTTTCCTGCATTCCTCTTTGCAATAGGCCAATCATTTCAACACTAATGAACTCAGTGGAAGTCTCAATACTGATTTGAATTGGCTTTGCACCAGGCAGTAGATGTTTATTTGGTGCAACTAGTTGATTGTATTTCCCTGAAATGTGCCAGGAATTTTGATGGTGCTGTACAATAACTGAGCATGATAATTAACAGATTGCAGCTCACACCTGATAAGTATCACTTGCATCAAACAAAACACCTGCAATTCAGTATATCAAAAACCTATGTTAAAGCAGCATTAAGGTTGCTTGGTTTTATGTAATCCTCTTGCAGGAAACTGAGTTGAGCAAAATTAAAACTTCTGAAAACCAGGGAGGAGCCTCCAGGATCCTAGCACACACATGGGAGAAAAAGAGAGGGGTTCAGTCAAGGCAAGAGTCTGAGCAAGCACTCCCAAATCCAAACTCATATAAGGGGGGGAAGGAAGAGGGCTCAGACTTCCCTAGAGGAGCAAAAACACTCCCAGTGCTAGAGATGTGCCTTTGCTGCCCCTCGAAAAACAATCCCCATTTCCCCTCCAGGTTTTCCTCGGTAGAGCTTTCTAGTGGTTTGCTACTAAACCCTCCTATATTCTGTCTACACGGAGCTTGCTTTTGCCTCCTCATGGTGCACAGGTCTTAGCATCTGGCTGAGATAAACAAAATGAATACACCATCTCTCGTCTTGCTCCTTCAGAATATATATATGGTCATATGGAAACTGTTCCTGAGCATTGAGTCTTCATAAGGACATGTGCATAGAGTCCCACAAAAAATCAAACCTTCGAAGTGGAAGGAACTTAACTTATCCCTTTCTAAATCTAAAATTTGCAGTCATTCAACAAGTTCTGATCTCCTTCAACTCTACTCAACCAGTCAGCATTTATGATGGTTCCTGTTACAAGGGACGTAAAAAGTCACAACCACAGCAGCAGCCACTAAAGGAAATTGGTGAGGCAGGGAATTACCAGCTTGCCATCCCTTAAACGTGAGGGAATGAGTGTGGCCTGCATTGTGCAGGAGGTCAGACTAGATGACAATAATGGTCCCTTCTGACCTTAGGTCTATGAGTCTATGAAGGATACCCATGCACAGAAATATGGTCCTTGAACTCTGCAACCAGGAAGCCAGCACTTCTGTTTAATTAACTCACTCTGTTGTCTTCATAGAGCGTGCCATTGAATATGCACAGAACTGCAGTGATTTCTGTAATATTAAAGCTATGATCAAGTTGTGCCCCAGAGGATAATTGGGCTGACTTGACTGGGTCTTAATAGATGGAAAATTCAGTCAAAGGGAAATGCCTGTCATGCTGGAATCACAGATCTTATGTACCCTACTCTGAGAACAAAAATTAAGACTTTTTTCTTCGTGCAGCATTTCAGAACAATGTCTTGAAATGTAGACACAACAGGGGTTCCTGCTAACCTGGGAGATCACCTGATTTCTCTGAAAACACTGGGACCTGCGGTAGTTAGGACAGTTGCTGTAAACCACATGGCAAAATTGCACAAGTCAGACATGGCATCATGGCCAGAAATATTCGTTGCTCTCCATTTGATATACTGATGGCTTTTTAATCTTGTTTGTTTACTAAGAAAATAAAGCTCTGATGTGGAGTAGTGGTGGAAGAAAGTAAACCTGTGAATGAGTGCGGTTGAGAGAAGCCATTGCCTGTTTCCATAGTCAGAAAAGCAACATATGTGCTCTCAGGGAGAGAGTCTGTGCTGTGCCTCTTGGAGGCACAGAAGAAATGGAATAGACCTTAGGTACAGGAGAGTAAGAGTTCTGCTTGCTTGGAGTTAAAATTCACTTAGCTCTTAAACACAGGGGTAATATAATGTAGTTATCATTATAATATAACTAAAGAAAAGCAGAATTGTTAATTAATACACGCTAAGTGGGGCAGGAACTGTCACCAAATAGAACTTCACTCGCTAAGTGGGGATAGTGATGCCAAATCGAAGGGAAAGTCAGAGGGAGTGGAGACATCTGTTTCTCCCTGATGGTGGGGAGCCTGTTTAAAGAGTCTTAGATACCATTTGAGCAAGCCGATCAGACTCAATTAGAGATTAGAGACCTTATTTTTGTTTGGGGAGATAGATTAACTATGCGAGTGGGAGATCTCAATCTCTCTCTCGTCAGTGTCGAGCATCTTCATTAAACTGCTACAGCAGTGCAGCTGCATTGGAGAAGCTGTGCTGATGCAGTGTTTTACGTATGGACCTGCCCTGAGCTGCTACCCTAGAGGCAACATCCGCAATGTTATTTGTAGCACTCTAGCTTGAGCCCAGTGAGCGTGAGTTTGTCTACCCTGGCTGGGACTCTTGCTGCCAGATGTAGCATAGACATAACCTGGATGTCTTCAGAAAGAAGTGTTTCAAGAAGATAAGACTAATGGCCAGTCTACACTAGAAAATTAGATCGACCCAGTTACATCACTCGGGGATGTGAAAATTCCCTACTCCCAAGTGATGTGGTTACGCCGACCTAGGTCACTGTATAGATAATGCTAGGTCATTGGGAGTATTTTTCTATGAACTTTGCTACTGCCTCGATGGGGGGAGAACATACTTCAGTAACAGGAGAACTCCCATGGCTATACTGACATGTCTACACAGATGTGCTACGGAGGTGCAGCTGCAGCTGTGCTGCTGTAGCATTTGAATGTAGACATAGCCTAAGAGCATGTTTGCACTGATCTTTCTTTTCTCAGTGTTTCTATAGGGATGAAGCTCCATAGTGCAGTGTTGTAACTCAGGGGGTTTGAACAACTGTAGCACTGTGGTACCTAAACTGGTACAAATATCCCCACATGGAGCTGGTCAGGAAACTGTTTTTTTTTTTCCTTGGGAAAAATTCTAATTAGAAATGTTTGGTTTTCTGTGAGAAATTTCTAAATGAACTAAAACAATGAGGAGTCCTTGTGGCACCTTAGGGACTAACACATTTATTTGGGCATAAGCTTTTGTGGGCTAGAACCCACTTCATCAGATACATGGAGTGAAAAATACAGTAAGCAGAAAATATATTACGGCACATGAAAATATGGGAATTCCTTACCAAGTGGAGGGGTCAGTGCTAATGAGGCCAATTCAATTAATTGACTCCTTGGTTTTTTTGCTGATACAGACTAACACGGCTACCACTCTGAAACCTGTCATTAAATGAACTAGTTCTGTTTCAAAACAGCATTTCAATATGATGAAATTTCATTTCACTTTGGGTTTTGGAAACAGAAAAATTTGTTTTGCATTTTCATTTTTTGGATTTTTTTGTCTTTCCTCTCCCTTTTTACAAATAGCTATCTTTTTCTCCAGTGGGAACCAATTGAGGGAAGAGGTTGGGAAAGTGAGGGGAAATTCACCATATTTATACTATTAGACAACTTTTTTAAAAAGGCGAAAAAGAAATCCCCCCTCCCATACACATATTTTCAGAAGATAATAAATATTGGTCTGAAGAGGCTTCTTCAAAATGTTGACACCAGTAGCAAAGGCACTTGGTTCTGTACAGAGAAATTCATGTTGAATTACTGAAGCTGTAAAATTTCAACAAAATAAAAGGATACCATTCTGATGCAAATATTATCTTGCTCTTTTGACCCGCTCTAAATCTGGTCTGAAATTTTTTGAAATTAAAAGTTGTTGAAACTTTTCACCAACACTTCAGACTCTGATGAAAAATTATACGTTTCTAATTTCAATGACTAAAAAGGAATGCAAATTTCATGAAAATGTTCACAATTCCCTGCCCCTTTTGTTCTCAGGCTGCTCTGATATTTAATTTGCTGTGGTTCTATTTTGTGTTGTGGCACATCTGGATTTATTTTTTGTCGTTGTCATTTTAACTTTGCAAAATGATAATAGGAAGGACATCAAAATCAAAGAGAGAGAACCTGCCTTCCATACTAGAGAATAACAGGTGAGATCCATGTTAAGAAGTTTGGTATTTACTGGTTAAGCCAGGTAGGCAGTTCAAATATTTATGACCATCCTCATTAAAACACTCTAGCAGAATATTGCAATGGGCAAAATGAATTCCCATTTTTGGATTTAATCACCAATATCTATGTGTCTATTATACTTTTGTAGTCCTCATTATTGAAGCATTTTAGTGCTTCAAAATCTTTAAGTATTTAATGACTCAAAACCCCTGTGGAGCAGAGCAGTGCCATTATCATCATTTTAAAGAAGGGAAACTGAGCCCAAAAGAAACTCGTGGTATGCCTACACAGCAAGCAGGATCCTGCAGCAGAGAGTATCTGAGCCTGTGTAGGCATTTGGGCTTAGGCTGGAGCTTGGGCTCTAAAGACTCGGGAAGGGGGTGGAAGGATAAGCTTCAGAGGAACACCTCGAGCCCAAATATCTACACAGCTATTTTTAATACCATAGTGTGAGTCCTGCAAGGCCAAGTCTGGAGACCTGAATTCTAAGACTGCCTGCTGTGAGATCCTACTTATTGTGTAGACGTATCCTAAGTGACTTATCCTAGATGTCACAATCACCATTCAGTGAGAGGAAAATTCCTCCTGTGCCTTTGCATCTGAAATCAAACGTCACATCTTCCTATTTTTATGGATATCTACAAGCAATCCGAGAGTCTCTTTTCTTTATGCAGAAGGCATCCCTCATGGTTCTGCTGATAGTCCAGGAATCTGGGAGATGTCCCCTTGCTTCTAAAATCATTGGATCCTGCTTCAAGGAAAGCCTGAAGCACTGTTCTTTTGGGCTGTACGCAACCACGTGTGCTGGAGAAATCCAAAAAAGAAGAGCATCTATCATTGTTAAAAGGCTATCTTCCCTTTTAATAAAGCAAGTCGTGAAATCGCAGCGCTGAAAGGTGTGTGTGTGTTCTGGTGGGTAAAGGGTCTGTTTCTATCAGTCTTCTCCACCAAATTCCACTTTTTCCTTTTTAAAATGGGAAGTAAATAACATACTAAATCCCAAGGGAATGTTAATCCGCACACCGGTGTTTAGGTCACCAACCTCTGTACATTTGTTTATGCATCAGTGAGCTCATACTGATATATTCCTTACCTATTTGGCTTGTGTTATTGGCTGGGTGCAGACACAACATTACTGTATGGAATGTAACCCAACTTCAGGGCAAATATTTCATACATCTCCATTATCCTTCCACACCTACTTCAATCTTTCTTTCCACCCAACAGTTGTTACACCCTACTCCTCAAGGGACAACTTACTGCATCACCTACCCCCATGAATCCCACACTGTCCTATCCACTCTTTCTACATACGCTCCACATGAATATAGATACACACTTGTGCACACCCATCCTTCCTCTCCATACCCACCAGCTTACTCTACACAATCATTTTGCATATTTAACCCCACTCGTTCTGAGAACCCATATCATCCCTGCCAGGAGCATCCAACCTATATGAGGCCAGGAAGAGAACAGTCATGGTCTTTAGCATTTATAGTCAATCCTAAAGAAGGATGGGGTTTTTATATGTTTAGTGGAAGGCCCATCTCTCCTAGTGAAACATCCCTGGCCCATCCCACTCCATCTTTATCTCTGTCTTTGGTTTCTTGAGCAATAAACTGGAACAGCACGAGACGTTATGAAACAGACTCTCTTCAGTTCGAGGCTTACCGATGTGGGGTTGGCATAAAGGGGGCAATTTTCCAGGGATTCGGCAATTTAAAAGGGTCAGGCGGATGGGCTAGATAGATATTTTTTCAATAAAAATTAAGATTTTTTTTAAAAGAAATTCGGTTTCCTCCTGCTGCTCTGTACAGAGCACTGTTCCTCATTGTACCAGTAACAGTTTGCCAGTGTGCAGCTGGACCCTGCTGGTCTGGGAACTGCGGAGCTTGCTTCCTCCTCTGGCTGCTCCAAAGCTGCTGTGCTCGTTGTGTTGGCTCCCTGGCTGTGGGGCTGAGGACAGAGAGACTATAAAGAGGAATAAGCTCCCTCTGCCCTACCAGATTTCCTCCCTCCGGTGCTGCAGCTCCTCGCCAAACACAAGCCAGCAAGAATCAAGCCTCTCTAAGTTTGCAGAGAGGCAGCTGGGGCTAGCCCCCCCACCCCTCGCTTTGCTGCCACTAGCACTGGCTGACAAGCTGGTATAACGAGTGCAGGATGAGGGGCCACCTCCACTGCTCAGCCAGAGAATGAGGCATGAGTTTTCCCTCTGCCTTTGCACCTGACCACCTCCTCGGAGATCTCCTGATAGATGTGGTACACATGCCTATTGCCTCCTCATTGCTCTGCGTGTTACTGTACTGCAGCACCAGCAGCACAAGTATTGTATATTTTAACTTGGTGGATCATATTCAGTTACATCTTGTATATCAATTCTTTTCCTTGATTTTAGATGACACATGAATCACGATTAGGTGTTTAATTAGCCTTCTTGATACTTCAGGTGTTTTCCTACTTTGTGCTTCTTTAAATGTTTTATATATTATTTCATTTCATTCCATAATGTATTTATTTACTTTAAATATAATTCAAAGTAACAAATGCTACATCTTAAATTGAGGCTCACAGTTTGTTTAATATCAGTGGTGTGACTGGAAAAAAAAAGTTACCTGTATATACTCATTCATTAGCCTGTTAGTTTATAAGCCGACCCCCCTAAGATGGTTAGGTAAAAAGCAAAACTGTATGACACTTTCATAAGCCGGCCCTATATTTCAGGGGTTGGCAAACTTTGGCTCCTGGCCTATTAGGGTAAGCTGCTGGCGGGTTGGGACATTTTGTTTACTTGGTGTGTTCACTGGCATGGAACCCTTCAATTCCCAGTGTGCTGCTTCCCGCAGCTCCCATTGGCTGGGAACGGCAAACCGCAGACACTAGGAGCTGAGGGGCTCTGTGTCTGCAGACGCTCCAGGTAAACAAAATGACAATGTATTAGATATTCAATTCAATGAATACATAGAGTTTAAAATCATCAAATTTTGGTGTAGACCCGTTTATAAGTCGACCCCCGCTCTTTGATGCATCACTTTTTTACCAAAATATTTGGCTTATGAACGAGTATATACGGTAACTAGATCAAGCAATGCCACAGCTCATGCACAGTGGGTTGTAATATGTTATCAAGGTAAAAAGTAGTGTTTTAAACCTCAGACATCCCTTTCTAGGGGAGCCATTCACAGTTCGGCCCTGAGGCCCAGAATTGCTGTCAGCAACAGGTCTGTCGGAAACAGACCTGCCCAGTTCTAACACCTCATTCCTATTTCCCTTGTTAAACAATCACATGCCTCTGCCTTCAAAGCTCCAGCTCCCCACTTTATTCCCACACTAAGGGGTCAGCTCAGCCTAGTTTCCTCCAGATCTTTAGCACTTTCCTCCCACATTCCTAGCTCCCTCAGGCACCAGCTCCCTGTTCCAACCTCCAGGAGGACCCTGCTTCTTGTCTGAGGTCAGGGCCTGTAGCACCCTCAATCCCCCAAGATGACGACTGCCAGGGGATCCCAATCCCTTGTCCCTTACATGTGACTCTGTCCTCATCTTACCCACCTGTCTCCATCCCTCCATGTCGCTGTGACACTTCCTTCCATCCCTAGACATCAAACTCTTAGGCTTCATTCCCCTCTTACCTTAATCTTTTAGCAGAGGCCTCAATAGCCTCCCTCTCCCACTTAGCCCCTGGATGACCCCCATCTGCAGTCTCTGGGGCCCCCAATGCACAGAGCACCAGGATCAGTAGGGGTAAGCGATGCAGACTCCCCACCTTCTGTCAAGAGCCAAACCTGCAGGTGACTGACTTCCACTATCTCCAGCCCTACTAGCCCACTAGTTCTTCCACCCCCTTGCAAGGTGAAATGGGGGATTGGCTTTCTAAGGCAGCATGAGAGTCTGTTACCCAGTTCCATGTGTCTGGAATAATCAAAACAACCTACTGAGTGAGCAGAAGATGATCTTGAGGAATAGTTAGTGTCTGGGAGAACAAAGATATAGGGAAAATCCAGGCCATTTCTCCTTGCAGGGGCTGGGCCCAGAAGCATTGTACAGTGGTGGTGGTGGGGTGTGAGTTTACCTCTAGACCTGAGGAAGAGCTGTATGATGCTCAAAGGCTTGTCCCTTCCAACAGAAGTTAGTCCAAGAAAAGATATTATGTCACTGCCACACTGAATCTCTCATAATAATAATAGGTGAAAATAGGGTTTGATTATAAAAAAAACAAACAAACCCTGGACTAGCATAATAATCAAAGCTTCACAGAGTTTAAGGCTAGAAGGGACCACTACATCATCTAGTCTGACCTGCTGTATATCACAGGCCACAAGCACAACCCAGCACCTGCAAGCTAACCCCAACAACTGAAATCAGATCAAAGTATTGCAACCCACAGCAGATTAGACTATTATGTGCCACTGGGAGAGTATAGGTGGGACACAGGTGCACCAATGCCTGAGGTCCACGCAATGGCAGGGAAATGATTAAGTGAGGAATATCCATTTAATCTTGGCAAGTGACCTGCACCCACACTGCAGAGGAACGTGAAATCCCCCAGGGTCACTGCCAATCTGACCTGTGTGAAAATTCCTTCCTGACCCAAAGTATGACCATTAGACCCTGAGCACGTGAGACCAGCCTGCTAAGCACCGGAGCAAGAGAATGAGCAGTGCCACCTCAGAGCTCTGACCCATCCACCCCATGTCCCACCTCCAGCTGTGGCCAACCCTGATGCTTCAGAGGAAAGAGACCAACCTCCCCCCACCCACCCACACTATACTCTGTGGGGAAACCCCTTCCTGACCCCTGCCCATGGCTGGCTGAAACTCTGAAGCATGAGCTTTTAGGAACATAAAACAAAATGAAAGTGAGACCTCTGGCTTTAGAGACCTGCACCCTTGTCCTTCCCCGAGTGGGGAGTTTCTCTGTCAGCATTTTGAGCTGTTTGTGAAAACATCCATTCTGAAGGCAGGAGGGAAACTTTAGTTTGAAGTCTTTTTTACATTCCTTGATGATTGTGTCATGTTTTTCCACAACTCAGCAGGCAGCAACATAAAGTCATTTGATTCATTGACTTGGTTCACCTCCAGTAATGTGGGTAACAATTAAAGGACTACGAAGACAAAACAACTGTATGTTTTTCTCTACTAGTACCTAGTAATTCTCTACACTTTCACTGTAAATTAGTAGGTTCAACTCAAATGTTTAGCTGACTCTGTGCAATTGGCAATGATCAGGCCTTGTGGTCCTTTAGACCTCCTAACATTTCAGTTGTATTCATCTTACAGATTTTCATTTCTCATTGGCTTCTTAACATACCAACTGAGTGTATTGCCTTTCCCAATATAAAACAAAGGTCTTTTACTACTTTTATTTATTATCAACCAGACATATATATTTTTAATTAATCACAATTGTATTTTAAAGAGACAGAACAGTCCTCAGTGTTTGCAATACTCTGGGACGTCTGGCCATTTTGGTAAATCTCAGGCTTCCTCAGATTGCAGGCCCTTTTTACAGAACCCTCAGCATATTTACAAATCAAGTTTCTTAAATTTTATTTGATGACATTTACATCTCTTTAACCCGTTTAATAAAATGATAAAATACACTGTCATATCAAGTAAGAGCTTGATATGCTGTATCTCTATTATGAACTTCTGGGCACAAAGCTTATAATATGGAAGAAAAAAAGACAAATTCAGAAGCAATCTCTGCCATTTGCTGTGTTTTGAAGTCTTTGGCCTGAGTTACACCAAGGATTCTGGCCTCTTCATGGATGTCTATGACGTTATTAGTACTAATAAATTCCATAATTTCTGTGCCATCATCACGCTGTACAAATCCTGGCTTTAAGCAAGTTACACTCTGACTACAACTTCTAAATCTGGATCTGTTCCAGTGCCTACTGAAGTTAAAAGATAGTGTCCTTTTCACTGTAGTAAGTGCTTTGAAGAAATTCTACCACATTACATCTATTGCATTCTGCTCAGCCACTAATTACATAATTCAGCAAATAACACAGTCAGGTGTGTCTGGCAAGGCTTCTTGTGTCCAAACCCACATGCTGCTCCTACCCATGGCTCCATTAGACTCTCTACAGAGATTCTGCTTTTATTCTTTGATTTGCCGGGGCAGAAGAAGAAGCTGCATGCTAGCAGGCCCTTGGCAGAGGCCCACAGAACAATCTCTCACAAGAACAATGCAGTTATCACCTAACTCTACTCACTGTGTCTGGCATGGGCTGGGATTCATTGATCGTGCCCCCAAAGTCAGTATGAGATATAACTAAGGGCTCGTCTTCATTGCTAAAAGAGTTGTATCTTACCTCATGGTGACTAAGGCACATGAGCTCTTTCAAGGTAAAAAACACAGTGAAGACAAAATACTTTAATTTTACTGTGAGGTAAACTCACCAGGGTCAAGGATAATTTAGATGGAATACATGGGCCCAAAGAGACAAAGGTATTAACATGACCCAGTAACTGTTCAATATGTAACAATGTTAAACAAAGGTTGAGATTTGGCATGCAGAGATCACAGCCTGTTTAGGACCATGGCAAGCACACCACTATTATTTTATTTTACCCAGTATTAACAATACTGAAAAGATGGGAAAACAGTTAAAATATTTGAAATGAAAAGCACTAAGTAAAGATTCCGTTTTAACATCTCTTGATCCCTTTCTATTTAGATGGAGAAAGTATTTAGAAAGGAAATAAAAACACTTGTTTGACAGTCTCTTCAATGGTATTAAAGATGGAAAAAACTGCTCTTTTGGGGAAAGCAGAAGTTAGCTGAGCTGAGCTGGAGCTGTCATTGTTACCGTTGTTAAATTCCAATCGCTTTTCCTAAAAGGAAAAAAAAAAAAAAAAAAGAAGACAAGCACAAGGAAGAGGGAAAAAACAAAGTGTAAAGCTAAAAAATGCAGTCTCTGGTGTACACTTTCACTTGCAGCCACATTGCTGGAGAAACATAGGCAAAACACATGGTCTTATCGGCCGCTCAGAGACCTGGCAAAGTTATACCACTTCAGGCTGTTCAGCGCATTGATTTATTGCCTCTTTCTGGTCACACACTCAAAGTGGTGTTGCAAAATATTCGGTCTTGACAGGCTAAGCCAGATGCTTATGAAACAGATGGCAAACAAGGGCTAGAAAAGAGAAAAAAATATAGAGGGGAAAGAAAAAAACACGGAGGTGTTGGTGACAAAATCTTTTATCCCAATTGGTGGCTAGGATTTAGCTGGAGCGGGTGGAGATGGTGATGTTATCCGAGTCATTCTCTGTGGCCTGGTCTGGTGAAAACATCTCTCAGCATAAGACGAACAAAGAACAATGGTGCAGGGCCGGCTCTAGCCATTTCGCCGCCCCAAGCATGGCATCATGCCGTGGGTGGTGCTCTGCGTCTCACTGGCCCCTCGGATCTGGTGGACCTCCCGCAGGCATGCCTGCGGATGCTCCACCGGAGCCGCGGGACCCATGGACCCTCCACAGGCACACCTGCGGGAGGTCCACCGGAGCTGCCTGCCGCCCTCCCGACAACCGGCAGAGCGCCCCCCGCGGCATGCCGCCCCAAGCACGTGCTTGGCACGCTGGGTCCTGGAGCCAGCCCTGAATGGTGTCATGCTAGAACCCATGGTTCCAGGAAATGGTGGAGGTAGGCAGCCAAGACAGGAAAGCTTGCTTCAGTGGCTGTTGGCAGAAAGCTGATTTTTCTTCAGCTAATTTTCCTCCAAAAGTTTTTGTCTTTTAAAAAACCCAATATGGTGATGGATGGAATAGTCTATCCCCTTTTATTTTGTCCACCAATTAGACGTAGTTTCCAACACACCAATTTCAGTTCATTCATTTCTGGTCCCACACTTTTGTTTATCAAGCATGATCTTAACACAGTCCTTGAGTTACATCAAATGGTCTTTTTGTTTGGAATAATTCAGTCACTGTCTATCTCCCTTTTACACCTTTTCCTATCAACATTTATTGTTACATGTTATTGTGACACTATGAACTTGCCCTACATTATGCAGTAGGGTTCACAGTTAAGGTACACTTGTAGGCCCGATTTAGACAACCGGCTGAGCTTGCCAAAGGTACCTTGTGGTCAAAGTATATTGCCTTGTGTTCACAGTGTTTTACCTTGGGATAGCTCACACGGTTAATTATCCCAAGCTAAAAAAAAAACCTCAGCTTTTTTGGCAATCAACATAAACCCCTAGGAAAGACATCAGTCACCCAATTTCCAGCTGACATAACCAGGGCCTGAAATTTCTCCTGAGTCCTCATCCCATAAACAAGCCCCTGACTCCCACCTCCTAGCTATCAAACCCTCTCTAACTTTAAGAAAGGACTCAAACACTTCCCACCACCCAGAACCTCTTATCCCCCTCTCCCCTGCACCATGCCCTCCTAATGTCCAGTTCGATCACAGGGGAATGGGGAGTTTGAGAAGTTCTGTACATCGGTGGAAGGGAGAGATTAAGGTCTCCTTATTAAGGGAGGGGGAAACTAGATACATTTCTCAAATGCCTTTTATTTAACCCCCAGCTCTCAGTCTTGTGTGTTAACCTAAAGACCAAGGTGGCTAAGGAAAGCTGCTCCTCCATTTGGAATAACGGCCTTTCAATATTAACCAGCACAGGGCAGCCTGCTGGACTTCAGTGACAGTGCAAGAAAGAATCATGGAGAGACATAGCTTCTGCCTAGTTAAGTCTGGGATGAGATTTTCCATTTAGAGCCCACACTGCTAAACTTCTTATAAATCAGGGTTTCTCAAACAGGGGTCACTGCTTGTGTAGGGAATGCCCCTGGCAGGCCGGGACTATTTGTTTACTTGCCCCGTCCGCGGCTCCCACTGGCTGCGGTTTGCTGCTCTGGGCCAATGGAAGCTGCTGGAAGTGACATGGGCCGAGGGACTTACTGACCGCCGCTTCCTGCAGCCCCCATTGGCCTGGCATGGTGAACTGCAACCAGTGGGAGCCGCGATCGGCCAGACCTGTGGATGGGGCAGGTAAACAAATCAGCCTGGCCCACCAGGGGCTTTCCCTACACAAGCAGCAACCCAGTTTGGGAAACCCTGTTATAAAGATCTAACGGCAGCGGTTAATTTCTGAGCACTCTGGGGGCAGGATTGGGAAATGCGTTTAAGATTTGAGACTGAAACAGCACAGCCATTTCTCTTTTGTAAACTTGTTCTAACCTCTTTTGTGGAATGTCACGGGCCCAATTCTGATCTCTCTTACGCCATTTTTACACCAGTACATCCACAGTGCAAGTGAAATGGGGAGCAGAACTCATAGATTCATGGATTCTAAGGCATGAAAGGTCCATTGTAATAATCTAGTCTGACTTCCTGTATAATCAGAGCTGTAACTAGACATTTAGCACCCAGGGGGCAACCAAGCATATTTGCGCTCCCATACCAGGTTTTTCAACATTTTTCCACCCCATTTTTCCTCCCTTGTGGCTTTGAATTTGGGCAGCTGCACTGCTTTCCCTGCCCTGGTTACGGCTCTGTGTATAATTCAGGCCATAGAATTTCCCCAAAATAAATTCTTAGAGCTGATCATTTAGAAAACATCCAATCTAGATTTAAAAATTGCCTGTGATGGAGAATCTGCCACGACCCTGGCTAAATTGTTCCAGTGGTTAATTACTCTCAACTTTAACAACAATATTTCCAATTTGAATTTGTCTAACTCCAACTTCCTGCCATGGGATTCTGTTATAACTTTCTCTGTGAGACTGAAGATTCCCTTATCAATTATTTGTTCCCCATGTAGGTACTTATATATTGTAATCAAGTCACCACTTTGCCCCTTAACTTTAAGGCCTCGGCCCTTAAAGCAGTCTGGCCTGATGTCCTCTGTTCTCTTCTGTGTGGACTTATTTGGGGGAATGTTTCATTCTCTTTGAGGTCCCAGCTGCACAGTGAAATGTCAAGAGGATTTGTGCAGTCATTTTCATTCCTGCAAGAGGACCTGCTGCACATGGCCGTGTCTGGAAGTTCTGCCACAAGTGAAGGGGAACAGGTGATGGGAAGGTTTCAGAGCAGGGGGAGGGTTGAGGTGCCGAGGTGGACATACACCACACAGTCTAACTGTAACTGGACCCAACTCCTCTAACTCCACCACAAATCAATATGGATTTGTGAAAGCTGTACAGAATAGGTAAAGATTATCTATGTGAGCTCACTGAAACATAAAAATATGTATGTTCCCCAGTCTTGGAATATCCTTGGTGGATTTAACGCACAATAGTGACCCTTTATTTTATTTATTTCTAATTTGAAGAGGAAAAAAAGGAATTAATTCTTATGAAAAAGAAATAGCTAAAAAGCCCCTGCACACCACTCACATTTCAACAATACACAATCACAACAAGTTACTTTTATTAAAGTCATTATGGGTAATACTAGGACTCTCTTGTGGGTTTTCTCCAGGTCACAAGATTGTTTACAGCCCAGATGAAAATGCTCCGTTGATTTCAGAAGCAAGGCATCCTCTGCCAGATTCCCAGAGATCCTGCATTCACAATCTCTGGAGCCATCAGTTAATCTTATTGCTGCAAAAATGAAAGAAACTTTTAGAGTCTGTGTTTATAGCCATTAAAAAAGGAAAATATGACATTTACTTTCAAATCAAAGGCATAGCAGAAATTTGTCAATCACTGAATGACGAGTACAGATATTCCTGGTTAACACCAGAACAGGTGTTTTCTGTGTTTTACATTCTGCTACAAAATTTTTGAGATATCTAAACATCTAAATTTTTGAGATATTCTGAATATGGATCTCCCCTCCCTTTACCCCTGACTCTCTAGCAAAAGCAGATTCTCAATTTTATTTAAAAAATCCTGACTATTAACATTCTATATAGTTAAAAGAACATTTAAAAAAAACAATCAAATTAAATATTGGAACTGGTGTAAAGATGCTACAATTTTTTCATTGCAAATTTCATCAAAATTAAAAAGACAAATTTTGTTACCTATAGAAAAATAAAACAAAAATACCTAAAGTCTCACATCCACATACAGCAATTCTGACAAATACTTCTTTGTCTATAGCAAAATTTAAAGAACAGATACTTGTTTACATGATCAATGTTATTCTTCAGAGGGCACAGAAATTCCAGTTCTGCTTCCCAGCTTATGTAAGCCCAAAGCCTGATCATGCTGGTGGCCGTTCCATTCTAGCAGCTCTGAGAATGCCCAGTGAACTAGCCAGGAGAGCTGCACTGCAGTTGCTCACATGTAGCTCCCAGCAAGTTGGTGCCCTTGTTTTTTTGTGGCTGGGAAGATCTCTTACACCACTCTACTGCTTCTGTGGGTCCTGTCCCTCCTGTGACATTACTTTGAGCATGCTGACCTCCTGTATTACACAGACCTTAGAGTTTTCCCAAAATAATATCCAAAGCATATTTTTTTTAGAAAAACATCCAGTCAATTTAAATGTTGTCAGTGATGGCGAATCCGCATGATACTTGGTAAATTTTTCCAGTGGTTAATTACCATCACCAACAATGTCCACCTTATTTCCAGTCTGAGTTTCCTAGGTTCAAATTCCAGCTTTTGGATCATGCTATACTGCTGTCTGCTAGATTGAAGAGCCCATTATTAAATATTTATTCCCATGTAGATACTTATAGACCGTAATCAAGTTACCCCTTAATCTTCTTTTTGATAAACTAAATAGATTGCTTTCATAGAGCCTATTACTATAAGTTATGCTTCTTAATTTTTTCATTATTCTTGTGGCTCTTTTCTGAACCCTTTCCAATTTATCATCCTTCATGAATTTTGGTCACAAGAGACAGACACAGGACTCCAGAAACAAGCACACCAGTGCCAAATACAGAGGGAAAATAACCTCTCTATTCCTACTTGAGATTCTCATGTTTAGGACTATAACAGCATTTAAAAGAGAACCGGATACATTCATGGAGGTTATGTCCATTAATGGCTATTAGCCAGGATGGGTAAAGAACAGTGTCTCTAGCCTCTGTTTGTCAGAGGATGGAGATGGATGGCAAGAGAGAGATCACTTGATCATCACCTGTTAGGTTCACTACCTCTGGGGCACCTGGCGTTGGCTAGATGGACCATTGGTCTAACCCAGTAAGGCCGTTCTTATATTCTTATTCATCCAATGATCGCATTAGCTCTTTTGGCCACAGCATCACAGTGGAAGCGCATGCTAGGCTGATTATCCACACAACCCCAAATCTTTTTCAGAATTACTGTGTCCCAGGATAGAATATCGGATACTATAAGTATGGCCTATATTCCTAGATGTATACATGTATATTTAGCTGCATTAAAGCCCATATTGTGTCCTTCAGCCCAGCTTACCTGGATCGCTCTGTATCCTGCTCCTTCCCTCTCTCCTACTTGCCAGAGAGACTAACAACAAGTCCTACCAATTCCCCTCAGATTGAGGAAAACAGGCCTTCTGAATGCTTTGTTAGGAGCCTACAGTTCCCATGATTTCTTGACTACAAATCAAAGAATCTCTCTGTTTTTGGCAGAGGCCATGTCTCAGGAGTCAACAGAACTTCGGTCAAATACATTCAACACCAGAAATGGCCGAATGAATTGTGCTCAAACACTTAAAAAAATAAATCCCACTATTGTTTGTAGAACATTCATGGATGTTCCTACTAAGGAAGTGGCTGTTCCAGAAATAGACAAGCATGTGCGAGGATGGAGTTAAAGAAAGATTGGAATCTGCCTTTATTGTGAGGCTTACTGATGTTTTGGCAACACATAGGGGCTCTAAAAGGGTTTGGAGAAGAGTTACCCCAATGTATGACCCTCTGCTGCCCTACTTGCAAGCACTGTCTTAGGGGTAGTGCTGGAGATGGTGCTGGATGTTATCAGGTCTCAGCAGAGCAATTTCTATAGCACTGATCATTACAGATGCTCCAGGCTGTGGACCAGCCATGGCAAGCAGAGTAAGGCAGCTGTAAGTAAGAAAAGTCAACAAGGATCAAAGTGACCTCCAGACAGTCCAGAATCAGGGTAGTATAGGAGCTTCCATTGCCCTCTGCCTCTGAGCTGTGCCTTCTATTTGAAGCCTGCAAGAGCATTAAACAGCTTGGATACATAAAAAGGAGTGACAAGTAGTTCTGTTCACGGTGCAATATCTCCCTTGTGAAGTCCTGAACTTACCACCTACAGCAATGCCAAAACAGACCACAGCGGCCGATACGCATCGTATAGAGAGGACAATGGAAAAGGAAGCAGGCACCCTTCCTACCTAGGCATGCGGCAGTGCCAAAGAATCCACGGTCAGCAACTGCACAAAAAAATAAAAGAATCATGATATTCAGTTACACAGTAGGCAAAGAAGAGCTGTGGCTGTAGCATGATGGGCATTTCTCATTTAATGAATTTTCCGTTCACTGATACCTGGACAAATCAACCTAATTATCTGCCTCTACAGCATTTTACTTGATACTTTAATGGCTGCCCCTAGGAAGAGAACAGAGCAAGTTAATTAAGCAGAAGTGCTGACTCCCTGGCTGCATACTACAGAACCGTAGCACTGAGCATGGGTGTCCTTCACAGCGCTACACAATGCAGGCACAGGAAGCAGGGAGCTGCCTGAATCACCAACTTCATTTAGTGGCTGCTGCTGCGGTTCTGACTTTTTCTTATTTGTAACAGTGATGATCACAAATGCTGATTGGCTGAGCAGGGTTGAACCGGCTCAGCACTGGGATGGATGGGTACAGCATGTAGGAACAGAAGGGTTAGAGCAAGTCCCTTGAAGTCTGAATGTCTTGCAGTCTGAGAGACACTGCTCAACATTCTTGCGACAACACAGCACTCAGGAATTGTTTCTTCCTGGCCAGTTGCCAGGTATAGACATGACGGACAGGCTAGTCCTTTTGAAAATGTAGCCAAAATGCCCATCACCTCACCCTTTGGAATATTTAGATTAGAATATTTTAAACTGGATTTTAGCTATGCTTTCATTAAAGTATCCATCCCTACAGGAATAAACCCAAGGCCTAAATAGTAATGTTTCATTGCTTCCTTGAGCTCCTCCTATCTGTATGTAATTTCTCTCATCTTATACATATTTCTTGTAAGGAGTATGTCTTAGCACCTGACACAATGGGGTCCAAATCCATTACCGGGGCTCCTGAGTGCTAATTCATTAACAAAATAATAATAATGTATGCAGATGCAATGTCATTTCTTCAGAAACTGCTCCAACTCAACACAATGGCATTTCCAGTAATGAAGCCAAGCACACAGATATAGCAAACTATTTCTGGGAGACAGTGTTGCTAAGACACTGAGAAAATGATTTGCCACATTAAAGCTTGGGGTTTTAGCCCCAGACTGTGTATTCTCTCCTGGGAGTGTGAGACAACACTTAATTATAAGGGACATCAAAGCCCTGAATAATTAACACTAGTGAGCAGAAGTTAGACTCTAATTCACATTCTTCTGGTTCCCTACTTAGTTCACCCTCCTCTAGACCAAACTGTATTCTTCGATGGTCAAGTCCACAAAGGAAGAGTAACACCTTGTATGTGTCTACACAGATATCAGTCAGTCTTATTCTCAGGGCCGACCTGGTTGTTGACAGACTGAAAAAGGCAGTATGCAGAGGGTCCCCCAAAATGAAGGAGGGCCAGTTGGCCAAATTGAATGACAGGCATTCCGACCAATGTATCCCTTTAAACCAGGGGTAGGCAAGCTAGTGCACGCATGCCAATGGCAGCAGTGAGCTGATTCAAGTGGCACTCACAGACTGCCTGGGTCCTGCCACCAGTGTGGGGCGCTCTGCAGTTTATTTAATGATAAAATACAAGCTCTTAAACATTTTAAAAACCTTATTTACTTTACATACAACAATAGTTTAGTTATATATTATAGACTTATAGAAAGAGACCTTCTAAAAACATTAAAATATAAACTGGCACGTGAAACCTTAAATTAGAGTGAATAAACGAAGATACAGCACATCACTTCTGAAAGGTTTCCGACCCCTGCTTTAAACTATTTATATGTGCAATAGTCTTGATTTGTGATTCAGAGGTAAAATAACCTCTCTACTCTTAATTGATATTCCACTGTTTATCCAACCAAGGATTGCATCAGAGTTTTGGCCACAGCTTTGCATTGGGAGCTCATGTTCAGCTGATTATCCTTCACTTACTCCCAAATCTTTTTCAGAGTCACTGCTTCCCAGGATACAGTGCCTCCTTCTGTAACTATGTCTACATTCTTTTTTCTTAGATGTATGCATTTCTATTTAGCCTTATTTAAATGTGTATTTAAATTTAAATGTTTGCTTGCACCCCACTTACCACGCGATTCACATCAGTCTGTATCAGAGATGTGTCCTCTTCAATATTTACCACTGTCCAAATTCCTTTTGTCATCTGCAAACTTTATCAGTGAGTTTATATTTTCTTCCAGATCACTGATAAAAAAAATTGACTAGGACAGGACCAAGAACCAATCCCAGAAGCACCCCACTAGATAGAATGCAGGTGATGTTTTTACAGGTTATAGTTCAACAGCATCTGAACAGATTTTCATAGGCACATGTAAATCACCTTCTTGACCCCAGATTATTCCCTAGCTAAATTTTAAGTATCTGCTTCAAACCGTGTAAGCACTAGAGCTCTTTAGAAGAAGAGTTGGAAAAATCTAGGATACAAGGATTTAGGCAACCTTAGCACAGGCTCACACATGTCCTTCTATATTCTACCTTCATTTAATGCAAATCCTACCTTCAGTGCTTTGCGCCACAAGGAAGAAGACAGCAAAAAGGAGGTAAAGTATCTTCATAGCTAACGTTTGGCCAGGAACTCAGTATCACTGCAGAGAAGAAACTCCGAGTTATACATGAGACTGGGAGTGTCTCTATTTATAGGGCACTGGACATTGCAACGTGCTGATTTGTGGAAATCTTGTTTTGATACAAGTGACATTTATAAAGTGTGTGCTGCAACCTCTTAATTATAATGATTATTATATGTACAGCAGCATAAAAATTCCCAGGGCACATCAAGGAAATGCAATTGACAAATACCTGCCTTCATGAAGTTGCAATACGAATATTTACACCTAGCAACCATTTAGTTCCTGGTCCAAAGCCCTTTGAAGTTAATGGAAATCCTTCCATTGACTTCAGATGAGGACCCTAGTGCAGAGGGGAATTCAAGAACACAGCACTACTCAAGAAGCGATTGGCAGAAGAATGTATGTGTTTTTATATTTTTTGTACATTTTTTTTCAATTTTACATGTATTTTGAGAATTTTCCAAACTTTATGCATTAAAACGCATTACAAAGAGGTTAAAAATTCTTTTGAAAATAAGAAATATAGTGAATCACACTGAAAATACTATGTGCCAAGAATGTATTGTTAAGTTTTTGGTTTGTTTCCCCATGAATCTACAGGCAGTGATAGTAGAAAACCATGAGTTTACCTTATTCCCCCACCCCACCTCCTGACAAACATCAGCCTTAATGGTAATCTAAAGTACATAAACTGTCGATGAATCAGACATGTGGAAGCCAAAGACACTTGCAGGTACTAAGCTCCTTTTTAGATTTATCTCATTCTATAAGGGAGGAGAGAACAAGAAGCAATTGGACTGAAATTGTGTCCAGGAAAATTTCTAAGAGTTCTGAAGAGGAGGTTGACACCTCAGTGTCCCCTGAGGAATTAACCAAGCTTCAGAGCTGACAAACAATGAATCCCCAGAATGTTTAACAACCTGCTTTGTAATGTCCTTCCCAGGCCTCACCTTCCTTTTTCCTTCTTCATTTCCACCCATTTGTAGGCAGAAAATATAGAAAAGGGGAGAGGGGAGAGGACTAAGTATCAGAATTCACTAGTCCTACAGCAAGACAGAGGGGGGACAAAAACAGGGAAATGAGGCATTTTTGAAGGTACCTGTCCTCTCATCCCCTCATGTTTCCCTTGTATTTAAATTGTCTCTGTAGATGTAGGGTGCTGGTCTTCTCACCTGTCACTTTCTCCACAGAGACAGGACACGGACCCGAAATTCTATCCCACCCAGTGGGGACACAAGGAGTGGGCACGTCACTCTGGCTGGTCACCTCACTCGTCTTTCCCTGTTATGTTCATGCCATACCCTCAGAGAAGTCAGACAGAAACAAGAACACTTTTGCTGGAAGGTTATATGCTAACATTCCTTTGTTTCTTAGAATTCAGAACAACAATACACAACCTCATTAAACAGAGACAGAGAAAGAAGCTGCTCCCTAAACAGAGGACCACAACTCACTCCAACTTATTCCAGGCTGTCTAGCTGCTGCCTCTGCTAAGCCCAGAACACAAACTTCCCTAGCCTTCAAGGTGGACCACGACAATACCTTGAGCATTTAAAGTGATAACTTACACTTTTAATACAGGTGTCGGCACATGACTTTTTCCCCCACAGATGCTCCAGCTAGGTTCCCTCCAGCTGTTGACTAGAACCCAAGGACTTGCATTTAATTGGTACTGGCTGTCACACTGATGACGCCTGGGTGTGGGAGAGGCTGTGGAATGTGAGTGTCACAGCTTGGGATGGGCAAACTGCTCCAGATAACCTAGGAAACACCCCTGTGAACAGAATAATAACAAATTCCTCCTCTTCCTCTTCTGCTGCCAATTTAACCCCACCTCTATTCCTTAGGGAGATAAGAGAGTTAAATATTCTTCTTACATCCCAGCAAACTTTTTCTCCTGGAGGCCCCTCATGATGGAACCATCCGTCCTAACAGCCCTATGCTTCCCTCTTGCTTTGTGCTCTGTTCTTGAAGGGAGGTCTGTCCACCTCCTACATCTTCTCAGCATTTTAAGGAGACAGCCCATCACCCTCTTGACTTTCCAGGAGATGGTTGGTGGCCCACTCCCCGCTCCCATCGTCTTAGAGGTCCCCCTCACAAATTGAATCTACCGATACTCTTGTTTGTGCAACAAGTCAGGCATGTCTTAATACTCTAATGCACTGTTGATATTTACCCCAGCTTACTGTAGGGCAAATGCAAAGAAGAGAATAGTAATATGTCTGTTCTCTTTTGCTTTTTATTCCCCCCCACACACTTCTGCTTGTTATTTAGCTTACAAATATCAAGGAAGTCAAGCCCAGTCTTCCCTCTGTTGCTGGAAATCTATTTGGTCCCCAGGGAAATGTCTGTGAGGTTCATTTACCCTGAGCTGAAGAAGTGGAGTTCTTGAATCTATAAAAATGTTTTGCTACGAAGTGCTTAAAAAGCATTCATTTATCTTTTTAAATTAGTAAATATTTCATTCAAAGAGTTTTAAACTCTTCCGTGGTAGATGTTGTGTCTTGTTCTTACCAGTTCTTTCTCTCTGTGTATGTATCTATCAGGCTGGTCTCATTGTATAAGAATGTCTGTTTACCTGAGGATATCGGAAGGGAAAAGAGACCATGGACCAATAGCACTGCACAATGTAGCTTCACTGCAATCTCATATAATAATTAGGTGGGCTTATGGAGAATCTGAATTTTGTGGCTAAGAACACATACTCTGCTTAGGAGAACCTGGGATTTGCTAGGATTGTGTCCACAGCACCAACGGCAGCACAAGAAATGCATGACTAGATATGAGGGGTCTACACACTGTGAGGGAGGGTGGCAGTGCTTGCTCTGTGAACTGTGACATCTAAACCTAAAATGCAGGTTGACCCAGCTACATCACCAAAGGTTGTGAAAAACTCACACCCCTGAGAGACATAGTTAAGCAACATAAGCCCAGGTGTAGACACCACTAGATTGATGGAAGAATTCTTCCATTGACCTGCCTACTGCCTCTTGATGGGATGGATTTAGTGCAGTGACAGAAAAACCCTTTTTGTTGCTGTAATAAGTGTTCACACGACAGTGGCAGACCTCCAGAACTACCCCCATGAAGCTCTAATAGTTGTAATGTAGATATAAGTGTGGCAGAATCAAGCCCTTCAGAACTAGCAGGTCTGCTTCACTTGGTGAAAAACTAACTTTTATCAAGGCCACAGCTGCTTGACCTCTTTCCTCTTAGTTGGGTGCCCAGTGAGCAGTCCGTGCTAGGAGATATACTTATCTCATGGAGCTGGAAAGGACCTTGAAGGGTCATTAAGCCCAGTCCCCTGCTTTCATTAGCAGGACTAAATACTGTCCCTAACTAGGTTTCTGTTTTTTTCCCTTCCCCCCTGCACCCTAAATGGCCCCCTCATGAATTAAACTCACATCTCTGGGTTTAGCAAGCCAATGCTCAAACCACTTAGCTCTCTCTGCCCCCCAGTTGGAACCTACTTGTATTGATAGATCCAATTCCACTACAGAAGGCTTAGAAATTTGCAGCCCAGTCACTTCTCGTTCTCTCCTTCCTCAGTAGTGTGGATGAGACAAATCCTGAACAGGTGTTACTTGCAGGGGCCATTGGCTCTCACATGTTCAATTCATCAAAAGTATCTGCCTTTTTCACTGCTATTGTGAAGGCTGCCGGTTGTTATAGCAACAAAACAAAACCACAAGAAAGAGGGAGAGATTGCACGTGTTTCTCCCTCATTTTCAGAATGTTTGAATTGTGGAAATGTTGCAGAGGCTCTGCCTCCCATTAAGTCACACACGTGCAGGGGTTAGAGGATACAAAGGCTATAGCAGGACCAGGGGTGGGGGAAAGCAGTTGTAGAAGCACCCAAGATCAGACTAGGGAGCAGGCAGGAATTGCTGGGATCCCATTTCCCACCCTGGAGTTCGTTGACCATCCCCTTGCTGAATCTCAGTAGCTACACTTGCTCTCCCTCCTATCCCACCACCCCCTACATTTGCAGCAAGGTTCGATCTCCCTGGGTTTAGATGCATACAAATAGGAAAGTACCCAAAATTCATATAGGCTATTGATACAATTTGTTCAGAACAGACACACCGACACACACCTTGCTGCCATACCTCTCCTAGGTAGACCACTTTCTTGGCATTCCTCTCACAATAGGGCCCTCATTCAAACCCTAATGATGTCAGCAGGAGTCTTATCTTTGATTTTAAATGGCATTGGAGCAGGCAGTAAAATTTACCAGGTGCAGCTTCCTCAAGCCAGGCATTTGCTACCTGTAATTCCCAGAAATGTGCCAGGAATTTTTATGGTCTTGGACAAATAAATATAATATAATTAACAGATTGCAGCCCACATCTGATAAATACCACTTGCATCAAACAAAATTTCTGCTGTTTTATATATCATAATCCCCAGAGCCCTATGAATTCAATGGCAAAACATGTGTTAATGCAGCAGCAAGGTTGCTCGGCAGTATGTTGTCCGTAGAGTTGAACAAAATTCAAAGTTCTGATAGCCAAGCCCCAGATCCTGGAACACATAGGCAGGAAGAGGAATGGGACATTTATCAGCCCCACATTCTTCCCTCCCAGTCCCCCATCACTCTTCCTCACATCCTCTTTTCAAGTGTTCCACACCTTCACTTTCCCAGAGTCTCACATGTGACTCACCTGAGCTCCCACCTCTGTCCCTGTCCCTACCACACAGCCCCATTTATCTCCCTATCCATAAGTTCTCTCTCTGCCCTCACTGCAACCCCAAAGCTCTCTCCCTCTATTAACCACCCCTCTGCCACCTAATTCTCCTCCCAGTAAAGATTCACTGATCTAATTTCTCCTCCCGTAGACTATGATTAATTCGGGCAATATCTTGCAGCAGTGCCTGGCCATTTAGTGCAAAACACCTTTTGTTTTAGGTCAGAGCTTGTAATTAACTTATCCTTAGTTGTGTTAATTGAAGGCTGAGTACCCAGCTATCAATCTTGGTGAGGTCTATGATTTATTCAGTCATTATTGCCTCTCTTTTTAACGATATAGAGCAGTGATGCTCAATTGCATCTACCTCTGGGCCGATTTGAGAATCTTAAGAGAAGAGGCTGACAAAAAACAAAACAAACAAACTTTCTCAGACAATAAATATGTTCTTAATTGCAACGTATCTATTAATGTTTCTATCTTTTAACACAGCTTAAAAATCAATCGTTTCTATAATGCCTATTATAATAATAGCATTATTATTACCAGACACTCTAATTCACTCATTTTAGGATTTAGAAGGCTAGCATTTGTGTATAAGCACTTGTACATTTTGTCAATATTCAGTTGCTTGCTTTTCCTGTGTTATATTTAAATGGGAGTCTTTTATGTTTAACTGTTCCTCTCTAACTTCTATCTGTACTTTAGCGACTTCTTTTCTATCCTCTTTATTAGCATATAGAGGCCACTGGGAGCTGCGTGCGTGTGTGAAAATGTAAACACACCGTCTGGTGGCTCACCAGCGAATTACCCTGATGGGCTGCGTGTGGCCTCCGAGCTGCAGGTTGCCAACCACTGGTCTAAGAGGACTGCCTGTGACTCCATGGTAAGACTGAGTATACATTTGTTCCCGGTTTGGTGAAATCTAATTATAGAACACACCATCAGCTTGGGGTGTATGCCGGGGTGGTCACCCCGCTCCTGCCATGAAGGGCTTAAAGTAGATCTGGAGAGGGCTGCAGGAAAAGCCAGGCTGATTGGGGGAAGCAGTCACAGGTGGGGCCACACCCCAATCAGGCCACAGCTGGCCCTATAAGAGGGCTGAGGGCCAAAGGCTGAGACAGAGATTCTCTCTTTAGGTTTTGAGAGGGAAAGACCTGGCTGCCTGGGAGCTAAGCAGGGTACCCTGAGGTGGTGCGGTGCTGGGGAAGGGCAGAGGGAGCTGAGGAACTCCAGCCTAGCAAAACCCCAGGCTGCAGGTTGAGTTAAGGGCCCACAAAGGTACTGGGGCTGCTGAGGGGCAGCCCAGATCTAGGCAGAGGCAGCTGGTCCAACCCCCCTTGCTGATGATGAGTGGTTTACACACTGCCGTCTGCCCCAGGAAGTGGGGGCTCGATGATGACTGGCAGTAGCCACTGAGGCAAGGTGGGGATAGGGGGTTGGGGGTTACCCTCAATGGGGAGACCCAGATTGTGGGTTACTGCAGGGGCAGAACCCTGACATAGAAGGGTACCAGGATCCAGGAGGGACACGGGGGCCAATGACAGGTGAAGGATCATCTGGCAGAGGGTGCTCCGGAGCTGGAAGAGAGCTTATTCCCTAGACAACCAGCAGGAGCTGCCAAGCCAGTGAATCATCACCCCACCACAGGGTGTTTGCCTAGTTTTCTGACAAGTCTGCCATGAGGTAGGCACTCACAGTCATGAGCCAATCCCAGACAATGTGACAACCTTCTTGTTGTGGTTTTTGTCTTCATGTTCCAGATTACTCCCGATAAGATGTACATAAAACAGAAGCATAATATACAAGGATACTTGTCACCAGGTATTAAAATTTCCAATTAATACATTACATTATAATAATTAATTCTCACATTTTTGTTTAGAGAACTCTGGAATGCCTCCTTAGCCTGTAACAGAACTTGGACTTTGGCAGGAGACTAATTCTGGGATCAGGGTGGTGCCTTTGCTGTCCCCTTGAAAAATCAATTCAAATACGACTGGATTCTGACCTGTCAAAAATCCCCATTTCCCCTTGGTGTTTTCCTCAGTAGAGCTTGCTAGAGCCTTGCTACAACCCCACACCAACATTATAGCTGAACTGAGCACTGTGGGAGGGATAGCTCAGGGGTTTAAGCATTGGTCTGCTAAAGCCAGTGTTGTAAGTTCAATCCTTAAGGGGGCCATTTAGGGATCTCGGGCAAAAATCCATCTGGGGATTGGTCCTACTTTGAGCAGGGGTTTGGACTAGATGACCTCCTGAGGTCCCTTCCAATCCAGATATTCTATGCCCTTGCTTTGACACAGCACTCAGAACAGACTATTTGGATGGGACACAGACAAAATGAATCTTTTATCTCTAGCTTTGCTCCTTTGAAAAATACTTTTTTCTTGAGAAAGATGGAAACCAGGAGATCATGAATTAAAGTCTAACATCTTCTGCTGAACAAAGTTAGTAATTCAGTGCCCTTCACACCCCATATTGTAAAATCAAGCCTCTGGCCCCACTGAGAGCTTACTCAACCTGGGAATAGAACACAAATCTCTACGTGGCAGACCCATGTTACAGTGTCTTAGCAGCACTTTCTCAGAAAGACTTTGCCACACTATGTGCTTGGCTTTGTCCTGGAAATGGTGTGACCTCGGGTAAGGCAGTATATGCAGAAAAGCCAGTATATCAGTTTAGGTCTTTGGCTCAGATCTGAGGGTATTGGATAGTTTTGTCAAAGCATCTACCATTAAAAATATTTGCTCTTCAGTATTCTAAAGGACGAGAGCTGGGGACATTTGGGCTGCATTTCCAAAGAATCTGCCTTTCTTGTATAACCAAAAGCTGGCTATTGGTCATGAGGAAACTATTCCAAAGCATTGAGTCTTCACAAGGACTTCTGCACAGTCTTACAGATAGGCAGACATTCAAAATAAAAGGGACATAATTTAATCTTTTTGAATTTTAAAATTTGCAGTCATCCAATTCAGTTCTGACCTGCTTCAACTCTACTCAGCCAATTAGAATTTATGATACTGCCCATTAAATCCGCTTCCTGCAGCCCCCATTGGCTGGGGACTACAAACCACGGCCAGTGGGAACTGCGATTGGCCGAACTTGTGGACACTGCAGGTAGATAAACCACCCCAGCCCGCCAGCAGATTTCCCTGATGGGCCACATGCCAAAGGTTGCCGATCCCTGGTCTAGCAAGATCTCTGGGAATCTGAGGTTGTCCCCTTACTTCTAAAATAACTGGATCTTTCTTCAATCCAAGCCTGAAGCACTGTTCATTTGGGCTGTACAGAAATGTGTGTGCTAGAGAAATCCAAAAAAGATGAGCATCTATGTTTGTTAAAAGACTATATTTTTCCTTTTAATAAAGCAAGTTGATGTGAAATCACATTGCTGAAAAATGACGTGTCTATGTTCTGGAGGGGTCAAGGACTGTTTCTATCAGTTTTCTCTATCAAATTCTACTTTTTTCCTTCTGAAAATTGGAACTAAATAAAATATTAAATCCCAAGGGAATGTTAATCTGCACATAGGTATTTAGGTCACAAAGTTCTATGCATCTATTTATGTATCAACAAGCTCATATTGATATATTCTTTACCTATTTCTTGCACATGTAACAAATCCTTTTGACTTCTGTTATTCTTGAAGGAGCTGGGTGCAGACACAGCATTACTGTAAGGAATGTAACCCCAACCTCATTGCAGATATTTAATGATGTTGGAAATATGGCAGCTCAGGCCACTTCCATAGAGAATACCCACACCAAGGTACTATACCTGCCACTGAGTTCAGGTCTCAACACTACATAATAGGGGACATCAACGAATGCCAATGGACAATTCTGGGACACAGCTTCCCATTGCACATCCGTGATTGTGGGGGAAAAAAACCCAGGGAAAGTGGAGGAGTCTGAGGATTTTCGATGGGATGTTCCTGCATGCAAATCAAACACAGCTTGAGTTCATGGGAATGTAATAAACAACAATCACTCTCTACACCCTCCTTTCGCTTGTGAATTTCTGAACATGGAAGAAGCTTCCCAGGAAGCCCTAAATGGGATGGATTCTTCAGATAGCACGAAGCCAGCCTAGGCCTCAAGACATGCCTCTAAAGAGTTAAGGAGAGGCAGTTTGTCATGGCACCTGATGGGGGTGGAGCTGAGGTGTGCAAAGTCACTGTGGAGAGAAACGTGACAGTTCCCCCAAGGAGTAAGATGCTCATTTCCAGACAGTTGAAGAGAAACCCAACAGATTGCACCATCTCCCAGCAGCATCCTTGCCAAGATATACAGACAAAAAACCAGTAGACCCCGATTTGCAAGAAGATACATGTAAATTTGGGGACACGTTGTCTGTTTGTCCTGCTCACACCCACTTGGTGCATTTATTCCATATATCTCCACTAGCATTCATTCCAGACCTACTGTAACTTCAACCTTTCTTTCCACCCACAGTTGTTACACCCTACTCCTCAAGAGACATCTTACTGCATTGCCTACCCTCACGAAACCCACACTTTCCTATACACTTGTTTTGCATACACCTCACATAAATATATATACACACTTCTGCACACCTGTCCCCCTACTCTATACTCACCAGCCTACTCTACCCAACCATTTTGCACACTTAACCCCTGTACACTTCACACCCTGTCATTCTGGCCACCTATGCCATCCCTCCCCCTTCACCCCCAGTCCCAGAGCATCCAACCTATATGAGGACATTGAGAAAAAAGCCACAGTCTCTAGAATTTATAGCCAAGACCCGGGAAGGATGGGGTTTCTATGTGTTCAGTGGAAGTCCCGTCTCTCCTAGTAAACATCCCTGACCCACCCTCCTCCACCCTGTCTTTGGTTTCTTGGGTAACAAATTGCTAGTCCCTGTGAAACAGGTTCTCTCTAGGATCTGGTCTCCCAGCTCCTATTTTCCGAACCAGGTGATCACACACACACCCCTTCAAAGTCCCAGCTCCCCACTTTATGCTCCAGCCAAGGTGTCAGCTCAGTCTGGTTCCCCCAAAACCCCAGCACCTACCTCCACCACTCCTCTCAGACATCTAGCTCCCTCAGACAATAGTCCTCTGCTCTGCTCATTTCATTGCCAGAGGCCCATGTCAGGGCTTGTGGTATTTTTAGTCCCACAAGGTTACGGCTGCTCAGGGGATCCCTATCCCTCTTCCCTTCCATGTAACTCTTCCCCCATCTCACCCACCTGTCTCCATTCCCCACATGTCTCTCTGACCCTTTCCCACCATCCTTAGACACCAAAATCTTCGATTTGGTTCCCCTCTTACCTTAATCTTCTAGCAAAAGCTTGAATAGCCTCCTTCTCCTCTCTGTCCCTTGGCTTATGCCCATCTGTATTTTCTGGGGCCCCAATGCACAGAGCACCAGGACAGCAGGGCAAGTGATGCAGACTCCCCCTCTTCTGGAAAAGCCCAGACTCACAAGCAACTGAGCTCCACCATCTCCAGCCCTACTAGCCATGGAGTTCTTCCACTCCCTGGCATGTTGCAATGGGGGACTGGCTCTCTAAGGCAGCATGGAATGCTGGTTACCCAGGTGTCTGGAATAACTAAAACAGCCTATGTTCCTGGGGGGTAGCTAGTATCGAGGAGGGTGAAAGTTTAGAGAAAATCCAGGCTATTTCTTCTCAAAGGACCTGGAACCAGGAGCCTTGTACAGTGGGACGGGGACAGGCTGACCTCTCCCTCAGTTAGCACTCAGGTGTTTGGGGTAATTAGACCCACCGGGGAAGGGTTCAGGTGCAGTCAGGTGACTGGGAGAGGGTGAAACAAAGAGGAGGCTCCAAGCCTAGGCAGGGAGAGAGCTGCAGGAGGACCAGCAGAGGGAAGCACTCAGTCAGGAGACAGGCCTAGCAAGGATACTGGTGAAAATCCCGACCCTAAGGGGAGGGTCCTCTGACCAGGAAAGCAAAGACTGAGTACACACAGGCCCCAGACAAAGTTCCCTTCCCCTGCTGCTTGTTCTTTGGGGAGCAGTCACCAAACTGCTTTTTTATCTTCTGGTCAATTTGCTTTTTCAAGCATCTTGATCACTTTGTGTACCTTAGATGTGAATGTATTTTTGATGTCCTTTGTTTATAATCATATAATCAGAGAATCAGAGAAGATTAGGGTTGGAAGAGACCTCAGGAGGTCATGTAGTCCAACCCTGTGCTCAGAGCAGGACCAACACCAACTAAATCATCCCAGCCAGGGCTTTGTCATGCCGGGCCTTAAAAACCTCTAAGGATGGAGATTCCACCACATCCCTAGGTAACCCATTCCAGTGCTTCACCACCCTCCTAGTGAAATAGTGTTTTCTAATATCCAACCTAGGCCTCCCTCACTGCAGCTTGAGACCATTGTTCCTTATTCTGTCATCTGCAACCACTGAGAACAGCCTAGATCCATCCTCTTTGGAACTCCCCTTCAGGTAATTGAAAGCTGCTTTCAAATCCCCCCTCACTCTTCTCTTCTGAATACTCAATGAGCCAAGTTCCCCTAGCCTCTCCTCATAAATCATGTGCCCCAGCCTACTAATAATTTTTGTCGCCCTCTGCTGGATTATTTCTAATTTGTCCACATCCTTTCTATAGGGGCCCAAACTAGACACAATACTCCAGATGTGGCCTCACCAGTGCCGAATAGAGGGGAATAATCTCTTCCCTCTATCTGCTGGCAATGCTCCTACTAATGCAGCCCAATATGCCATTAGCCTTCTTGACAACAAGGACACTGTCAACTCATATCTAGCTTCTCACCCAGTGTAATCCCCAGGTCCTTTTCTGCAGAATTACAGCTTAGCCAGTCGGTCCCCAGCCTGTAGCAGTGTATGGGGTTCTTCCATTCTAAGTGCAGGACTCTGCACTTGTCCTTACTGAACCTTATCAGATTTCTTTTGGCCCAATCCTCCAATTTGTCTAGGTCACTCTGGACCCTATCCCTACCCTCCAGCCTATCTACCTCTCCCCTCTCCAGCTTAGGGTCATCCAGCCACGTATTTTCTAGTGTCTATAATTTGAAAAATTGCTATCCTGGTCTTAGGCAATTTCTCACCTAAGGCCAATCCTCAGCATACTCAACGCATATAACTGGGACTCCACCTTTCACAAATTCCAAAATCATAGGCCCCATGTTGTCTGTGAAGTGATGAACAAAAAAGGAATCCCCTTCCTTCCCTTTTATTTTCCTGAACATTTTTAGAAATGTTGTGATGGGTTGTCACCCCTGGGGTGCAGTCTGGGAGCTGTGAGAACTGCTGTGTCCCCTAACAATTCACTTAGACTGGCTTTTCCTACAGTGCTGTGTTGGTGACTCACAGCCCCTTCTGGCCCTGTTATCACTCAATATTACAACAGGTGGCACCACACACCCAACTGAGCTACCTGAGCGTGCTCCGCCTAAACCACTCAAGTACAAACAACAGATACCAGCCAATTTCCCAGCTCCCCAGGCATGCATATCCCCACACCTCGCTGGGTATAAATGCCAAATTATACCATCTTACACTGCACAGGGATCTGTACAAAGCAAGCTCATTAATAGTTCACCCCTCCCTCAGTGTGGAGAGGAATATGAAAAAACTTGTATTAACCAAGCTGAAATTTTCCCAGACATTTCAGTCAAAGGAACACTGGTTTAGAGAAAGCAAAAAAAGAAATTATTTACTACAAAAGATAGCTTTTAAGTGATCATATGTGATAACAGAGAGATCAAAGCAGTTTACCTAGTAAATAAACAAAAACACAAACTAAGCCTAAAATACTAGAAAGATTGGATATGAATAAGCAATCTCTCACTCTGGCTGATGATACAAGCAGTCCACCAGGTTTCTACACAGGCTAGAAATCCTTTTAGCCTGGGATCAACACTTGCCCCCAGTTCAGTCTTTGTTCCTCAGGTGTTTACAGGAGTTCTCTTGTGTGGGGAGTGCGGCTCCTAGATGATGTCACACACACCCTTGTATAGTTTTAACAGTTCCCAGCTCAGTTTGTGGAAAAGTAGAGGTACCAAAATGGAGTTCAGTATCATGTGACCTGATCACATGCCCTTGCTGAGTCATAGCAGCTCTTACTTCCTGACCAGCTGAAATGGTTACAGAAAACCTAAGGACAGGTTTCAGAATAGCAACCACAGTTAGTCTGTATCCACAAAAAGAACAGGAGTACTTGTGGCACCTTAGAGACTAACACATTTATTTGAGCATAAGCTTTCATGGGCTACAGCCCACTTCATCAGATGCATAGAATGGAACATATAGTAAGAAGATATATATACAAACGGAGAACATGAAAAAGTGGAAGTAGTCATACCAACTGCAGGAGTTTAATTAACTAAGATGAGCTAGTATCAGCAGGAGAAAAAAAAGTTTGTAGTGATAATCAAGACGGCCCATTTTAGACAGTTGATGTGAAGGTGTGAGGATACATAACATGAGGAAATAGATTCAATGTGTGTAATGACCCAGCCACTCTCAGCCTCTCTCATTGAACTCCAACTGCTGAGCTTGAATTAATATGCAAACTAGATACCATTAACTTGGGTTTGAATAGAGACTAGGAATGATTGGGGTCATTCACATATTGAATCTATTTCTTCAGGTTAAGAATCCTCACACAGGATCTAGAGATCAGTGGACTAGAAGCTGGATATGAGTTGACAGTGTGTCCTTGTTGCCAAGAAGGCCAACAGCATTTTGGGCTGTATAAGTAGCGGCATTGCCAGCAGATCGAGGAACGTGATCATTCCCCTCTATTCGGTATTGATGAGGGCTTATCTGGAGTGCTGTGTCCAGTTTTGGGCCCCACACTACAAGAAGGATGTGGAAAAATTGGAGAGTCCAGCGGAGGGCAACAAAAATGAATAGCGGGCTGGAGCACATGACTTATGAGGAGAGGCTGAGGGAACTGGGATTGTTTAGTCTGCAGAAGAAAAGAGTGAGTGGGGATTTGATAGCAGCCTTCAACTACTTGAAAGGGGGTTCCAAAGATGATGGATCTGTACTGTTCTCAGTGGTAGCAGATGACAGAACAAGGAGCAATGGTCTCAAGTTGCAGTGGGGGAGGTTTAGGTTGGATATTAGGAAAAGCTTTTTCATCTGGAGGGTTGTGAAGCACTGAAATGGGTTACCTAGAGAGATGGTGGAATCTCCTCCCTTAGGAAGTTCTTAAAGTCAGGCTTGACAAAGCTCTGGCTTGGATGGTTTAGTTGGGAATTGATCCTGCTTTGAGCAGGGGGTTGGACTAGATGACCTCCTGAGGTCCTTTCCAACCCTGATATTCTATTCATAGATTAATAGATTCAAGGACTGGAAGGGACCTCGAGAGGTCATCGAGTCCAGTCCCCTGCCCTCATGGCAGGACCAAATACTGTCTAGACCA
>NC_133771.1:11476499-11507066 GCF_003597395.2 Chelonoidis abingdonii | reverse complement strand
CCTGTGGGGGTTCTTCAAACCTTCACCTCTCCAGCATATGGGTGATGGTGCACACTTGTCAGTATGTAAATGATGAATTCTCTGTAACTTGAAGTCTCATCATGATTTTGGAACTTCATGTTTATTTCATCCAGAGTGTTATAGGGCCTACTTACAAGGAGTGGATGTGGGTGATGGTTCTTGTTTGGCTGCGATGTGTCATGGAAGTCTAGGCTAAATAGGGCCGTCAAGCATACCTTTTAGTGAACTAACACTACACTTGTTCACTCTGGCCTGTCAGTGGTAATGTCTGCATTGGCTGGCAGGCGTCATAAGGTTATTAATTTCTGGTACTGTCCGCTGGGTCACTGGAGGTCCCAGCAAGCGTCTCTTGCTGAACCACTATTTGCTGTTTCTCAGCCAAATGGTGATGCTGCCGGGAAAGAGCACAAGATGGAAGACATGAGAGGGACGGTGCTAGCCACTGCTCCTGGCCACTTCTCATTGGCCGGCCGAAACAGGCGAACCGACAGCGCAAGTTGGGAAGCTTGGGCTCTCCGTTCCTTGAGGCGGACAACTCCAGATAAACTGCCCACCAGCAAGCTTAAAACATATAGATGAGGACCAGGTGCAAGGTTGCCCGACTCCATGGATTAAAAATGATCACAAATTGTCCCTTCTGACCTTAAAGTCTGAGTCTCTGAAACCTGAATGAAAGAAAAATGTAAGCAGTTTTTGCAGAGCCTACTTTCCGATGCAAACAAGAGGTCAGCATTGACGGTGCAAAAAATGTACTTTTTTTTTACCAACAATCACGAAGATGGGATGGCCAATAAAACTTTGGTCCCACACTATACCTATTAAGTAAATAGTAATGAACTTATTAGTAAAAGGCTCCATTCTGATTTTGAGCTGACATTCAAGTGTTTTTACCTTGGCGATTTAGGATGTACGAATAGCCTTACTCAGGCAAACCACAGACACATGGGAAGAGGCAGGATAAAATTACATTATTCATAATGTTTATTTTCCTTCCTGGAAGCATGTAACACAGAACAGATTAAAGTGTGAAAACATGATAGAAAGAGAGGAAAGCACAAGTTTTAAATGTAGTAAAAATAAAATCAGACATGTGTAAACAAATGCTTCAGTCGCTGGAATGCTTATGGCATTAAATGAATAAACTACATATATGAGTAGTGCTCACTGAAGGTGCCAATGGAATATTTGATGTGCAGGTAAGGGAACAAGGAGGAATTGCTGAGTTGTCCTTTTATTGCCAGGATGGAACCAAGTAAAGCACCTCTTCTGAATTCCTAAATAAAAACCCTGAGAAGAAAGCAACATGAATCAACTAGCCAACTGCCAGAGATTATATTGCTTAGGTCCCCACACTTCTGCCAGCAACCGTTAGGGAAGAGATGGCAGCACCAGCTGGGTGAACTTGTATGTTTGGAGCACGGCTGGGGCCCAGCCTGCCTGCTCATCACATGCCCCTCACAGGCATCAATACCCCTCCAGCCTCCTACTGAAAGCTTTATCTCCACTGTACTTACCTCGCACCGCGCGATGCCTCACATGGCCGGCCTGTGCTGCTGCGTGATGTGAAATCTATTGTGCACTGGGGCTTGCCAGGGCGTGCAGTCCAAGTGGACCTATAGGGCTTGGCAATTCATAGAGCCCTGCGACTTTTTGGGGTTCCGCAAAGGCCAAACAGCCACAGCCCATCTGTGTTGGTCCAAGACACTCTGAAGGCAGGCTGCCAACAAGGCAGCAAGGTGCAGAAGTTAGGAGGAGGACAAGTACCAGCAGTGAGGGAGGGTGGTGTGAGAGAGGCCAGCCACGTCCAGCCCTTCAGACCTTCCCTCCCATGCTACACTCCAGTTCTGGTTCGCGCCACTTTCCATCCACCAACACTCAGTGTCTCCATCCCTCTTCATCCTCTCTGTCGCGCACTCTATCTGCTACCCTAGGTCCGGCCCCATCCCATCCTTCGCCTCATGACCCACCAACCCGCAGCCAAGCTCTCTACGCCCGATCTTGACCACAAACATCTCGATACATTGCCCCATCTGGTGCCACCACCGCCACACAGAAACCTGCGCCCCTGTCAATACTCCCTCAATCTAAACATGCGGAACACCTTCGTGCTCACTCCTGCGCCTCAAGTTGCTGCCCGACCGCGATGCACCACTCAGTCATAGCACGTGTACCCGCCATCCTCCTGCTACCAACCGTGCAACAAAACCGTCACAGCCGCCCATTACCCTTTCCACCTTACCACAGCCCCTTGTCACACACTCCTAGATCGACGCCCTCAGCTTAAAACTCAAATGGACATGTTCAACATGTGAAATTGTGATAAGAGAAAAGCAGGAATCAGGCCCAGAATGCAGGACAGCTTAACATGAGTCGATACTACAATGAGATTCCTCACGTATGGAGAGATAACAGATAAAAGCTAAACGATTACAAGAGAGGACAATGGTACGTGATACTCAGGAGGAATGGAGAAGAAAGGAGCTTTATTTTTTTTATTAACTTATTAAGGTTGGGTTTTGGGGGGCCCCAATAGGGGGGGGGGCGCATCGTAGACGGTCTCTTGGCTAATGTAGTTGATCGATTCCTCCCCCTCAGTCCTGAGGAGCTTGGATTTTAACTTTGGTAACACCCAAACTGTAAATTATTATTATGTTATAATTCTTGTAGCACAGTGGTCTCTCTCAAATTTATGTAGGATCAGGACCCAATTAGCAAGCCATTGAAGCCTGTTTTACGAACCAGTAAATAGATTTAGTGCAAAAAATCTCACTCATTAAATATTTCATAGACTCAATACAACTGGACAGGAGCCTCGAGGAAGGCTCAACTAGCAATCCCCTGCACTTATGGCAGACTAAGTATTATCTAGATCAGTGAGGTTCTCAGACTTTTGTACCAGTGTACTCTCTTTCACACTAGTAATGACCCTCTTAGATATGTGACCCCACCCATCTGCAATTAAAAACCAACTTTTCACAATATAACTTTTCGATCACCACCTCATCTCGACATACACTCGCTGCGGAAGGAAAGCAAGGGTTTGAGGTAAGAGGGGCTGACAGCTCGACTGTACCCCCCATGTAGATCTAGTCTCATGGGTTACGTGATCCTTCCCAGTTTTGAGAAGCTCTGCTGTAGTAGCACTTAGTGAGCCTCTTAGTCAAATGAGCAACACGAGGAGGAGAGACCCCCTCTGTATTATGAGTTGTACAACTACATCATCACAATTAGAGAGAGATGGTTGCCTAGAGACAAATGAGAGAAAGTATTTACCAGTAGGAAATTTTTAATATGCTAGTTCTGTCTGCAGACCACCTGAGAGTTTATGGCAGGATGAACAGTTCTTGATTAGCAATATTGTTGATGACGAATTCTGCGCATATTGTAAGAATTGTTGACGCCCGGACCACGCACATGATGCTTTATCATGACCTCTTTCCGTCCTTGGGGTAGACATTTACACCTTGCTAGAGGTAATGACATTATAGGAGTATAAGATTGGACGGAATGTATTGCTTATTGGCTTGAGCGAACGATCGCATGGGATGCAAATCAGTCGGTGATACTCTGCGTAGGATTCTAGAAGTGCCAACATTTTAGAGCTTCTGTAGTTGGCTTGTTTGTAGTAAAAATAAGGCATTACTAAGACCTTGCTGAAAAGTGGCATGTTGCATCCCTAAATAATTAATGAGCAGGGCTACCTGGATGCTCCTACCGAGTGTTAGGGTGGGTGGCTGTTGATTTGTGTATCATCAAAATAAAAACCATACAAATAAAGAGTCTTACCTCTTACTAATATTAATAGTAGGGTTAGTTAAATAATAGTTAGTACTATTGCCATTTAGCGTTGAGATGTCACCATGAAGGGCCTGCGCTATCTTTGCAAATTGTAAGGATAATAGTCATAGAGAAAAGAATACTGGGAGTTTAATGTATATACAAGGAAATCCTGCCTGAAAGGGACTCAAAAAACTAAAAATGTAACTTGACAAACTGAGAAAAATTGTCTGTACTGTTAATGGAGCAGAAGCAGTAAAACAATAAATAGATCCCATTTACAATAAATACAGCAATAATAAATAAACCATAACAAGGGCCAGCAATACTAAATTGTAACCTTTAAAAATATTTTTTTTACTTGGACCAAGATCCTGCTCTTCACTCCTCCAGGCTGATTCCTGTGGATGTGGGTAAAAGTAGGATAGGATTTGGAAACCACACAGGAAACATGTTAAGCAGCACTCGCCGGCTATGACGATTGACACTCTGGTAGGGTATCATGCCCTGTGCACTGCTATGCAACTCAGACAACCTAGCAGAGTGTAATAGCCACCATTCAGAAGGAGATAGATGCATAAGTGAGCGTGTCATATAGCAACTAGATTAGTTAAAAAGGGTTAATTCCTCTTTTACGCTCTAAAGTGGTTAAGAAGCTCAACATAACGCTAGCTGACACCTGACCAGAAGGAGCGACAAGTGAGAAGGTAAGATACTTTCAGAAAGAGGGAGGAGGGAAAAGTCTTTTTGTGTCATGTTCTGTGTGTGCTTTTCCAGAATCAGAGAATCCAGAAAACAACCATAGCTACGCCTAGTGGTTGTTAATATAGTGAGATATATTATAGTAAATAACGATATGGGTAGATAGTGTTTCTTCCTAATTTTTCTTTTTGTCATTTTTTGCAAGCGATAGAGGGAGAAATCAAATTGGATTTTGTGTACTTAAGGTTTTGCCAGAGGAAAATGCCTGTGTTTTGAGATTTGTTGTCTATTGAGATTTACGATGCTTTCCTAATTCTCACAGAGTTATTCCTTTTTCACCCTATTTTTGCTCTTAATAAAAGTCTTTTTTAAGAACCTGGTGAAATTACATTTTTTTCCACTTGTTTTTATAAGATTCCAAAGGGATTTTGGATTGGGCCTCACCAGGGAATTGGTGGCGCGGAAATTTCTTGAGTCTACCAGCAGAGAAGAAGGAGGGTGTATAAAAACAGAGACATGTGGGGCGCGAAAGGCAAGTATCCATGAGCGGAGCATCTTCCCTACAAGAATGCACACGCCTAGTGGTGGTGGTAGCGGCTGTTCATGACTTAAGATGCGCATACAAACACAAAGAGCTTAGGGGTTATTCAATTCATGTGACCACTGCATGGCAGGGCCCTAACATCATGTACCCTAAATTCAGAGTGCGGAGGGACACCTGACATGAGGAAAAACTGTTTCAGATTGCATCAGAAGTTGTATAGTAGTATTCTGACTTCGGGCTGAGGTTGGTCCATTGTAGTATAACTACAGCTTAAATTTGCAAGCTGTTCTCTTTTCCTCTCCTTTTCTGTCCACTGAGAAGAAAAATGTGATCATATCAGTGGGAATTATTTTCCTGGCAAAACTTAAAAATATATATAGCAGCTCGATCCAGAACAGGTGCTGGAGGGAAATGTTTACATCTTAGCTCTGATTTCAGAAGTTCTGAGCAGTCACAACTGCTGGGTTAACTATCAAGTGGAAAGCAGTAGGTGCTATTAGTACCTAAAAAAACAGGTCCATAAAGCACAAGCATATAAAGTGACGAGCAATGAGAGGTAGCTCATTGGCCCGGGGCGAAGTATGGATGACAAAGCCACTGCTTTAATTGTCACCAGTTAAAATCACCATTTTTAGCAGAAAGGAACAAAGGTAAATAGGGAGCACATAGAAAAGTGACTGAGAATTGCCATTTGTCGCAGTCTCATCAGACACATGCATTGTGATACTGCACACACCCTGCCGCATTTTTTTATCCTGCAGTCGCAGTAACTAAGGGCTAGTTCTGTTTCTATACAGAGGTGTATGATTAGTCCTAGTAGAGGCACAACTTAAGTTTGTCGATATGCCAAAAGAATTGTTTGCTGTGTACAGTTGAATCACGCTTTGCCAAACATGTAAGCACTATAACTGGCAAATTGAACTTTCTCTTGTCAAGAGCACCTAACAGCTTCATTGAGACATAGAGAGGCTTCTAATCATCTATACATAGTCCATTATAACGCTGTGTTCAATTCAGTGGTCTTTTTTGTCAATACTTGAGCGCGCATGCTTAATTCAGTTAGCTTAGCTATCAAGCAAAGACCCTTGCAGTGAGGTAGGAGCGCTGGCTTTAATGAGTATATAGATATAGATTGACATGGCGTTTGTGTCTAAATACGATGTTCAAACTGTTGATTGATGTTTATTCTCAGCTATGAGAGTACACTAGCATACACGGTAAAGTATTAAAGCCAAAGCAGATGTCAATTGAACCGTGCTACATAATTGGAGCAGCCATTGCATATTCTAAACTTGATTAAAAAATCTTGCATTTATTACAAGGTGCAATGGAGGCAACTGGGGACATCAGCTCAGGGGTACGGAGTGCCACTTGAATGCACGGCGCGCAGAAGAGTGCCGGAGTGGGCAAGAAAATAACTCACCACCCTCTTCCTCGATCCTTCGCTAGGTCACGAACTGCCTGCACCTGAAGCATTAATAATTTTAGTCTAGACATGGCCCAATATGCCATGATATTAGCCCATTCTGAGGCGAATCGGTCAAAGCTGGGCTACCATCTTATTCCAGACAACATTATCCAGACTTCATGTGTGTTGCAGGCGAATTCTTCTGAATATACACCCAAGGCTCTCTATTTTTACTGCTAGATAATCCTGCTGCTCATTAGGCCAGATGCGTATACCCATGCTGCGGGTGAACCGACTGCAGCATGTAGTGCAAGGTGTCTTCGAAGCATACTTGTGATTCTTTCATGCCAATCTCCTAAGTAGACAAACACATTTTCTGTCCAACATATCCTTAGAGTAATTGAAAAATCCTTGCATCCTTGATTTTCAGCTTTTAGCGCCATATTCTCCTCTCCATATTGTACTACTATGTCACCATCTGGAGCTCGGCTATCTGATAAAACACATGTTCCATGGCTGTAGAGTCTACCTCAATTACCGCTGTACACCAGTTTAGTGTCATTCCGCAACTGTGCTGAAGGGTGCAATCCATCATCATCCAGATTCATTTATGAAGGTGTTGACAATTGGCCCCCGAAGACCCTGGGGCAACTCAGTTATGATTGCAAATAGACCATCGAAGGACAATCTTGCACTATGTCACTACCATTACCTATAACGAATGGCTCGCATGCTCTCCGGACAACTCATAGCGGTCAGTCTGCTAACGTGCAAACACTTGTCTAGTAGTAACCAGGATTCCCACTCTACCATCTCTATACTTTTTTATAATAATCATATTGCTGCAAGAAATACTCGAGTGGGAGACCATCATCAAAAGCTTTGCTAAAAGTCAAGATATATATACTACAATTCCACTCCTGATTTTTCCTCCACCGCGAGTAATCCGACATGAGGTACCGTTATTCGTTAGTCATGAGTAGTGCAACAAGGTTGGGCACAGAGACTCTTCAGGCATGATGCGTTCCCTTATGCTTGATAGTCCGAGAGATGACTGTTCCCTCGATCACTCCTTTACTTCTCTTCCATCACAGTGCTGTCAATAAAGAGATTCCTTGAGTGTAACCTGAGCTCGCCAGTGGTTTAAGGGACTCGCGATGGTCATAACGGGTAGGTGGCTGACGTGTAGAGTGTCATGACTTACCCGGGAGAACAGTCACTTCTTCTCTTTGTACAAGTGACGACGTACATAGGCAGCTATATTGGTAGCCTCAGGCAACTTTATTCAGGTGCCTAGTATATGTCTTGGAATCCAAGGAAAGAGAGTGTGGCCTTTGAGAAGATAATCTGAGGCGACAATCGGGCGATTAGAAAGGAGTAGACTTAATTTCATTATGATTGTACTCATAAAAAAGTCGATGTTGAACTGAGCGGAAGCACTGCAGGTATCAAGCTAATTCGGAGCGCCTGCGAAATCATACCCAGAGACAAGAAGAGCAGAAGGGAGATATCACCACTGTATCGTAACAGACACACGAGTAGAAACCATAGTGGCTTCGGAGGAGGAAGAATGGCTGTGAAGGGGTTAAGGAGTGTTTAAGATCTCTCTTAAAGTACAGAAACAGGAGGTGCAGCCTTGTTGATGTTGAACCATCTGTCAAAATTGTATCACGTAGGGATGATACTTTCTAAAGAGTCAACAACAAAAGACGTAGACATTGTAAAACGGAAGATCGTTCAATGGTCGCCTCACATTGGACGGAGGATCTCATGGACCAGTATGCCGTGCCCGCTAGTGCATTTCCCGATACAGTTTTGTTATGAGAGATTTGTGGTCGTACTTAATATTAAGAAGAGGTATAGGCCCCTTGGGCAAAAATATGCAACTGTCTTTAACACATTTAGGGTTGTGTAGCTGAGATGAGGTAAAGATGGCTATTTCGCTATCTAGAGATTAAGGGTTCTTTATAAGGAAAGAGTATGAATCATATGAGTGTTAGTAAATGCTTACGGAACCGTTAGAATTTGTATGATGTAAATTGTTTTCTTTGGAATCGCTTAATGAGGCTCAAAAGGGCTGGTGACAAGTAATGAGACAACCAATATATGTTGTCATCGCCAAATTATGGTACTTTATCAAAGACTAAGCTTTAGTCAAACCAATAATAAATTAATAGTAAGTTCACTGGAACAGAAATTTATCATCGACGGGAAAGCGGCAACTTTCTAGTGACGTTAATTGGCGATATAATAATTGCCGGAGTAGTGAAAGTAAATCTAGCGAATATGCTAGTAAACACTAATAGTTGCTTCAAAAACTTCTTCCTGTTTCCCATTTCATTTCAATGAGGGTAAAGGAACTTCATCATACTGTCAGTATCGACCAAAGAACTAAACTCAGCCGTATATGTCAGAAATTGTTAGCATTCACAAGGGTGGAATATTTACAAGAAACTTTTTATATAAAAATGGGATATAAGTGGATCATAAAAGGGGGATAAAAGTGGTTGTTAAATTCAGGAAGAAACAAATAAAACTCCATGAATGCACAACTGTCGTCAGGTACAGTTTAATAATTGATTGAATTTATGGCTTCATGATTATTTGGTGCATAGACATAACAGACACGAGCAGCACTAGAGAATGATGCACTTGAGGAGTGTGTGTTATGCATTTACTACGAGAGCATGCAGTGGAGGCACAGATGAAGAGTCGCGCTGTTGTCTATGTGTGACTGAGCCATAGAGTTAGACTCGAGCTGTCTCGTAATCAAATTCTTCATCACATGTGCGTGCACAGTTGGAAACTAGTAGACGGAGAGTTACTCGAGAAACTGTGGGAACATCTAGAGTATTCCAAGCGAGTGAGCCCACTATCTCACCAGTACTTACTTACGGAGGTAAATAACAAGTCTTTACTTTCTTGATCTTTAGTTCCACAAGCAGTCAGATGGATGTCCCGCTATCTCTACTGTTTATGCATCAAGGATTGCATTAAGCCCACTTTAAGGACCACAAGTGTCTATCTGCATGATAGGTGAGACACTCTCATGTTCGGAAAGCTTGCACTCGATATCAAGTCATACAACAATCCTCCCTCTAATTAGATTAGTCATAAATGCAGCAGCTTTTTCTCTGCGAAGGATATTGCAGAGAGGTACTCTGAATGCCACGTATAGTGCCTACCCATTCTTTGTTCCTAGAATGTACAATAATTACTTTATAAGGATTTCAGTACGACTATGTAAAAAAATTGTTTCGGCGTACACTCCCAGCTCGATCGCATATTGTGCGTCACACAAAGATAGGTGGAGCTGCTGTTGTGAAGATAATGTGCTTTCTTGAGGGCAAGTAGCGTACCGTTTTTTATGTTATCCATTTGCCTGATTATCCTGATATCTGATTTGTGTCCATTTATCCTTTCCGTAGTGACTGGTCCAGTTTGGCCGATGTACATAGCAGAGGGGCTTGCTGGCATATGATGCGTATATTACATTGGGGACGTGCAGGTTGATGAAACAGTGATGTATGGCTGATCTGGTTAGGTCCGCTGTGATGATGTCGCTGGTTGTGATATGTGGGCAGAGAGTTGGCATCGGAGGTTTGTGCATGGATGGTATCCTGAACTAGAGTTACTATTGTACGGTGTGCAGTTGCTGTGCAGAATACGTTTCAGGTTGGCAGGCCTGTCCGTGGGCAGGATCGCCTGCCACATCAAGAACCCCCGTGAAGTTGTGGGATCAATTGTCCCAGGATGGGGTTGATAGATCCACTGTGTGAGTTGGAAGGGTTAATTAGCTGGGGGGCTGTATGTGAATGGCCAGTGGAGTCCTGTTGGTTTTCTTTCTGGGTTTGTCTTGCAGTGGAGCTTTCTGGGTACACGTCTTGCTGCTGTTGATGCTGTGTTGCCTATATTTCCTCGGTGTGCGGTATAGTAGTTTTGAAAAATGCTTGGGTGGAGATTTTGTAGGTGTTGGTTCTGTCTGAGGGTTAGAGGCAATGCGGTTGTACCTCAGTGCTTGGTCTGTTAGACGAATGGATCGTGTGATGTGCCCGGGATGGAAGCTGGAGGCATGAAGTTAGGCCGTAGCGGTCGGTAGGGTTTCGATATAGGGGTGGTGTTAATGTGACCATCACTGTTATTGCACCCGTGGTGTCTAGAAGTGGACCTCCCGTGTAAGATTGGCTGTCCGGCTGAGAAGTTGAGAATGGTGGGGTGGAAGTTGTTGAGATCGTGGGTGGAATTTTTCTAGAGTCTCCTTCCATGGGTCCAGATGATGAGAATGTCATCAAAATGTAGTCGTAGTAGAGAAGGGCGGAGTGGGAAACGAAAAGCTGAGGAAGCGTTGTTCCAGGTCAGCCATACAAATATTGGCATATTGTGGGGACCATGCGGTGTGCCATAGCAGTGCCACGATCTGGAGTATATATTGTCATACAAACTTGTGAAATAATTGTGTGTGAGGATATAAGGCACAGGACTCAGTGCAGCCAGTTGTGGCTGTGGCATCATCAGGGAACTGTTCCAACAGCTTGTATTCCAATCTGTGTGTGGATGTTTGTGTAGAGAGCCCTACATCCATGGTGTAGGATGGGTGTTTCTGGGAGGTGACCAATGCGTTGTTATGTTTTTTTCGCTCAGGAAATCAGTATGGTGTCACGGAAGATAGCTGGGAGTGCTGGTGGCATAGGGTCGAGTAGAAGAAGTCCACATATCTAGACAGTCCTTCAGTGAGAGTGCTAATGCCCGAGATGATGGGCGTCAGGATTCCCAGGTTTGTGGATCTTGGGTAGGTAGAAGAGATAACCTGGTCGGGGGGCTCTAAGGGTAATGCTGATTGTTCCAGTGTTAGTGTAGAGAGTGTCACCTGAGTAGAATGATCCAGTTTCTTAGTGTATTCCTCAGGGATCTGATGGGAAGTGGCCTGTAGAATTTGGGTATTGGAGAGTTGTCTGGCGGCCTCCTTGGTAGTCAGACCTGTTCATGAATGAACAACAGCACCGGTCTTTTATACAAGCCTCTTTGATGATAATGTCCAGGGTGGTTCTGAGGCTGTTGGATGGCATTGGCGTTCTGCACAAGACTTAGGTTATAGGCAAGCGGATGTTGTTTTTTTCACGATTTCTGCCCTGTGCACGAGTCGGGCGGAAGCATTCAATGTATAGGGTCCAGACTGGTCAATTTTCGCGAGCCTCAGTATAGGGGAGTCCATGTGGAGTTCTTTCTTCGCTGTGCTTTTGTGGATGGTACCGATGTGTATCAGTGCACTGTTCAGTGCCTTGTCCTGGAAGTATTCTTTGAGTCACGACGGCGAAAGTAGGCTTCCAGATCGCGCACAGAAACTGTTGTATCATGTTGATGGGGGGTGGCCAGGGCAGAAAGAGAGTCGAGAATAGGACAGACTTTTTCTTCTGGGAGCTGAAGTGTGTAGATTGGAATGAGATTGACGAATATTGCTGGGGGATTAGGGGTACCTACGGTATGTGGCCCCATCGTGTCAGGGGTAGGAGTTCAACAGCTTACACGAGTCCTTTTTCTTTTGTAGAGAGGTGAAGGTGAGTGGCTGTAGATACTCCTGTCTTATTTTAGTGAAGTCCGTTTTTTTTATGGAAGATTTGTTATTAATGAAGGTCTCCAGGTTGGAGAGCTCTTTTTTGATGTTTTCCTGTTTTGGCTGTATAGGATGCTGATCAGGTGGTTCACTTAGTTCTTTGACAGTGTATGGCATAATCTCTCACTGTAGTGCTGTGTAAGTATGTAGATATAAGCAGTGGACCTTTTTTACCTTTAGTGACCATTTTGTTGATTCCATACATATACCGTATTGCATTTGAAAAGGAAGAAAGATATGTGTGTTATTATGATCCCCCTGATTTTGTGCAAGTTTCTATTTCATGAGGTTGATGGTTCCAACTGCCATACGGCTAATAGCAGTGCTTGCAGTGGTGTCAAGTGATAGAGGGGTAGCCCGTGTTAGTCTGGATCTGTAAAAGCAGCAGGAGCAGAGAATCTGTGGCACTATGACTACAGACGTTTTGGAGCGTGACATTTCGTGGGTGAATAACCCATCGTCAGACGCAGGTAGTTGGGAAATTCCAGGAGGGTAATATAGTGCTTAAGCAAGCAAGTAGAGATAAACGACCTGTAGATAATAAACCTGTAGATAACCTGTAGATACGAACGTGTAGATAATCAACCTGTAGGAGAGACTTCAACGCTCGGCACACTATAGCAGACCTTAAGTGTGTTGGGGCCCCCATCCTGCAACAAAAAAAACTTCAGGACCAGACTTCAAAGGAAACTGCTGGCTTCAGTTCATCTGCATATTTATATTTTTTTTAAAAAGTAAATTTGAGCACCAGTTCTAGGTCGATCTCTGGACTAAACAAAGACTGTGAATAGGCTTGCCAATCTTACAGAACGCAGTTTTCCTCTCCTCCCTTGGTTTTCGAGTCCGTTTTCAAGTTTCATTCTCCTTTGTGGTTCTACCAATTGTTTTTGTCTTGATTTATCTTTCTCAGAGAACCTCCCCTTGCTTTGATTATTCACGCCCACGTCCTCTTTCATAATATAATTAAATAAATTCTATTAATGGGGGTGGGGTGGTGTGGGGGTCTTTGCTCAAGATATCTGAGGGTATTGGAATAGTTTGTTCAAGCCTCCTCCTCTGAGTCCATTTAAAATATTTTGCTCTTCAGTACCTAAGGAACGCAGAGCCTGGCGGGACAACTGGGAACTCGCATTCAAAGAAATCTGCCTTTCCTTGTATATACCAAAGCTCGGCTATTGGTATCTCGAGATATCACAAAATCCCAGCATTGAGATCTTCACAAGGACTTCTGCATAGTAGCTTTCAGATAGGCAGACATTCTACATAAAAGGCACATAAATTTAAATCTTTATGAATTTTTTTAAAATTTGCAGTCCCAACTCCAACCAACTTCAAGTCTTATACCTGCTTCAACTCATACTCACAGCCATCCTAATTTAGAATTTATTGATACTGCCCCATTAAATCCGCTTCCTGCAGCCCCCAATTGGTCTGGGGACTACAAACCACGGCTCAGTGGGACACTGCGATCTTGGCCGCGAACTTGCTGGACCTGCAGCAGATAAAGCCACCCGCCACCGCCAGCAGATTTCCCTGATGGGCTTCCACAATGCTAGGTTTGCCGAACCCCTGGTCTAAGCAAAATCTCTGGGAATCTAGAGGTATGTCGCCCTTAACTTTACAAAATAACTGGATCTTTCTTCAATCAAGGCTGAAGCACTGTTCATTTGGGCTGTACAGAAATGTGTAGTGCTAGAGAATACCAAAAAAGATGAAGCATAACTCTATGTTTTGTTAAAGAACTATGATTTTTCCTTTAATAAAGCAAGTTTGAGTGTGCCACTCACAATTGCTGAAAAATGACGTGTCCTTGTTCTGAGGGGTCAAGGAACTGTCTTCTATTCGTTTCTTATCAAATTCTTACTTTTTCCTCTGAAAATTGGAACTAATAAAATACTAAATCCAAACGGAATGTTAATCTGCACATAGGGTATTTAGGTCTAAAGTCCTCATGCTATTCTTATTTTATGTATCACAGCTCATATTCCCGACTATATTCCTTTTACCCTATTTTCTTGCATCATGTACACACCAAATTCCCTTTTGACTTCTTTATTCTTGAAGGAGCTCGGGCAGACCACAGCATTACTGTAAAAGCGAATTGTAACCCCAACTCATTGCAGATATTTTGACTGTGGAAAATATGGAGATTCAGGCCCTTCCATAGGAACTACCCACACCATAGGTACATTACAACCTCTGCCACTCAGAGTTACAGGTCTCCAACACTACATCTAACTAGGCGGAAAATCAGAATGCCATTCGGACCAATTCTGGACACTTCACCTAGCTCCCATTTGGCACAATCGTGTTTGTGGGGGAAAAAAATAACCCATTGGGAAGTGCGACGGAGTTCTGAAGTGATTTCGATCGTCATGTTCCCTGCATGCAAATCAAACACGCTTGAGTTCATGGAATTAATACAACAATCACTCTCTACACCCTCCTTTCGCTTGTGAAATTTGTGGAATCAGTGAAGAAGCTTCCCAGTGAAGCCTCAAATGGGATGGATCTTCAGGATAGACGAAGCCAAGCCCTAGGCTTCACAGACATGCCTACTACACAGACTACGCGGAGAGCAGTTCACTGTCATGGCACCCTGATGGGCGTGGAGCTGAGGTGCTGCAAAGCTCACTGTGGAGAGAAACGTGACAGTTCCCTCCAAGGAGTAAGACGCTCATCTTCCAGAGTTTGAAGGAAACCACAGATTGCAGCAACCATCTCCCAGCAGCATCCCTTGCCCAAGAATATACAAGACAAAAACCGTTCTAGACCCCGCGATTTCGAGAAGCATAACTGCACAATTTGGGGACACGTTGTCTGTTTTGTACCTGCTCACCCCACCCCCACTTGGTGCATTTTATTCCATAATTATCTCCACTAGCATTCATTCCCACACGACCTACTGTAACACTTCAACCTTTCTTTCCACCCCCACAGTTGTTACCACCACCTAGCTCCTCATAGAGACATCTCTACTGCATGCCTACCCCTCAACGAAACCCGCACACTTTCCTATCTACACTTGTTTTTTGCATACACCCACTTAACATATTACACCACTTTCTGCACACCTGTCCCCCCTACCTCTATACTCACCAGCCTCTCTACCATCCAACCATCTTGCACACTTACCCTGTAACACCTTCCACCACCCTGCTCCTTCTGCCACTCACTGCCATCCCTCCCTTCAACCCCTAGTCCCAGGCATCCACCCTATATGAGACATTGAGAAAAAAGCCAGCCAGTCTCTAGAATTATAACCAAGACCATCCGAGGAAGCGATGGCGGTTTCTCTATGTGTTCAGCATGGAAGTCTAGGTCTCTCCTATGAAAACATCCCTTTTCCTGACCCCACACCTCCCTCCCACTCCCTGTCTTTGGTTTCTTGGTAACCAACATTAGCAGTATTTCCCCTGTGAAACAGGTTCTCTCTAGGGCTCTGGTCTCCAGGCTCTATTTTCCCGTACCCAGGTGATCAACACACACACCCCCTTAAAGTCACCAGCTTCCCACCTTTTATGCTCCAGCAACGTGTAGCTCAGTCTGGTGTCATCGCCCCAAAAATACCCCAGCACCTACCCGTCCACCACTCCCTCAGACATCTGCTCCCTCAGACAATAGTTCACCCTGCCACTTCATTTCATTCGCCCAGAGGCCCATGTCAGGGTTGTGTTACTTTAGTCCACAAGGTCTAGGACCGGCTGCTCAGGGCGATCCTGACTATCCTCTTCCTCCCATGTAACTCTTCCCCATCTCACCCACCTCTCCATTCCACATGTCTACTCGAACCCTTTCCCACCATCCTTAGAACACCATAAATCTCTCCGATTTGGTTTCCCTCTTACTTAATCTCTAGCAAAAAGCTTGCAATAGCTCCCTTCTCCTCTCTCTCCCTTGCTTATGCCCACACCTCGTATTTCTCGGCCCCAATCACAGGAAGCCACCTAGCGGACAGCAGGGTCAAGTGATGCACTGACCACACCCTCTTCTGGAAAGCCAACTCTACAAGCAACTGAGCTCCCCATTCCCTTCCAGCCCTACTACATCGAGTTTTGCCACTTCCCTGGCACGTTTCAATGGGGGTACTGTGTCTCTCCTAGCACATGGAAACTGGACTGGTTACCCAGGGTGTCTGAATACTAAACAGCCTATGTTCCTGGGGGGTAGCTAGTAATCGTTAGGAGGGTGAAAGTTTAGAGAAAGATCAGGCTAATTTCTGTCTCAAAGGACTGTGAACCAGGAGCGCTTGTACAGTGGGACGGGGACAGGCTGACCTTGGACCCTCCTCAGTTAGTCACTCAGGTGTTTCTGGGCGCTAAATTTAGACCACATCCGGGTGTAAGCGTTTCAGGTGCAGTCAGGTACTGGGAGATCGTGAAACAGAGAGGGAGGCTCCAAAGCCTAGGCAGGGAGAGAGCTGCAGGAGGACTCAGCAGAGGGAAGCGACTTAACAGTCAGGAGACAGGCCCTAGCAAGGATACTGTGAAAAATCCCCGACTAAAGGGGAGGGTCCTTGTGACCAGGGGAGCAAACAACTTGAAGTACATTCCCACACCCCCCAGACAGTTCGCCTTCCCCTGCGCTTGTTTCTTTGGGGCAGCAGTCACAACTTGCTTTTATCTAATCTACTGGTCCAATTTCTGCTTTTTCAAGCTATCTTGATCACTTTTGATGTACCTTAGATGTGAATGGTATTTTTCGCGATGTCCTTTGTTTAGTAATCATATACCATCAGAGAATCAGAGAAGATAGGGTGGATATTAAGACCTTCAGGAGGTCATGTAGTCAACCCTTGCCCAGAGCAGACCAACACCAACTAAATCATCCCAGCCAGGGCTTTGGTCATTGTCGGCCTTTATTAAACCTCTAGGAAGGAGCGTTACTAAACCCACATCTAGGTAACTCCATTTCCAGTGCTTCCCCACCCTCCACATAATCTTAAACACCTAAGTGAGAAAATAGTGTTTTCCCTAATTATCTCAGACCCTCTAGCCTCTCTCCTACACATGAAGCTGGAGCCAATTGTTCCTTAATTCTGTCCATCTGCGCCATGAAGAACAGCCTACAGATCCATCCTCTTTGGAAACTCCCCTTCGAGGTAATTGAAAGCTGCTTTCAATCCCCCTCAACTCTCTCAGTTCTGAAATCAATAGCCAGTTTCCCTAGCCCATCCTCATAAATATGTGCCCACGCTACTAATAATTTTGTCGCCCTCTGCTGATTGAATTTCTAAATTTGTCTAAATCCTTTTATGTCTATAGATGGGGAACTCAAACTATGACACAATACTGGCACCCAGATTGGCCTCACCATGCCGATAGAGGGAATAAGCCTTCCCTCTAATCTGCTGGCAATGAGCTCCCTAATGCAGCCCAATATGCCATAGCACTTCCTTGACAACAAGGACACTGGTCAACTCATATCTAGCTTCTCACCCAGTGTTAATCCCCAGGTCCTTTTGCTGCAAGAATAAACAGTTAACCAGTCGGTCCCCCCCTGTAGCAGTGTATGGGGGTTTCTTCCATTCTAAGAGTGCAGGACTCTGCACTTGTCCTTACTAGAACTAATCAGATTTATTTTGGCCCATCCCTCATATTGTCTAGGTCGACTCATCTCTCTTGTGATCCCCATCCCTACCCCGTCCCAAGACACAAGCCCTTATTTACCCTCTCTTACCACACTCACAGCTAGGGTCCCAACCACAGTATTTTCTAGGATGGTGTCTATTATAACTCCTTATATTGCGTTAAAAATTGCTAATTCCCTGGTCTTATGGCCAAATCATACTGCTCACCATCTAAGTGCTAATCCTCAGCATTTACTCTAATCCGCTATATAACTGGGTACTTGGTCATCTATTCTACACGTCTCTTCATATCAAACACTACAAACCCAATCTCTATCCAAAAATCAATAGGTTCTCCTCCCTATTGTTGTCTGTTGAATGTTCGACTGAACAAAAAAGGAATACCTCCTTCCCTTCCCCTTTTATTTTTCTGAACATTTGGAATTAGAAATGTTGTGATGTTGTCAACCACCCCTGGGGTAGCAGGATCTGGGAGCTGTGAGAACTAGCTGTGGTCTAACAATATCAACTTAGTATCGGCCTTTTTTTCCTACAGTGCTGTTGTTTGGTTCACCTCACAGCGTGCCCTTTCTATTCCGGCCCTGCGTTATCACTCAGATTAACTCAACAGTGCACACAAGTCAAACCCACAACTGACTACTCTGAGCGTGCTCCGCCTAAACCTACTCAACGTAACAAAACACCAACAGATCAACCAGCCAATTTCCCAGCTCCCAGGCAATGCATATGCCACCACCCTCGCTGGCGGTATAATGAACCAAATTTAGAGCCCATCTTACACACTGCTATGCTGCACGACGGATCTGGTATCACGTCATAGCCATAGCTCATTAACGTTCACAGACTTGCTGCCGCAGTGTGGAGAGGAATAGTTTCCTGAAAAAATCTTGTATTAACCAAGCTGAAAGTTATCCCAGACATTTCAGGTACTCCAAAGGATACACTGGTTTAAGAAGAAAGCACCAAAAATAGATTAATACTACCAAAAGATACTTTTAAAGTGATCATATGTGATAACAGAGAGATCAAAGCAGTTTACCTAGTAAATAACAAAGTACAACACACACTATAGCCTGAAAATACTTCAGAAAGATGGATATGAATAAGAATCTCTCACTCTGGCTGCGATGATACACCAATCAGCAGTTCCCGAGGTTTCTACACAGGCTAAGAAATCCTTTAGACTGGCATCAACACTTGCCCCCAGTTCAGATCTTTGTTCTCGGTGTCTACAGGAGTTCTCTTGTGTGGTGGCGAGTTGCGGCTTCCTAGATGATTGTCACAACCACACCCTTGTACTAGTTTTAACCAGTTACCAGCTCGCAGTTTTGGAAGTCACAGAGTGTACCAAAATTGGAGTTCAAAGGTTATCCTATGTTCTGGCCTGTTGAACCTGTTGCATCGAACTTGTCACTATCTGTCTTCCACAATTATCCGTTTAGATTCATAGTTCATCTCCCAACTTCTTCTCCTAATGCCTATTATTCACAGGCGTGATGAGCCCATGTCATTCACACCCACCCCTCCCCATCTGCACGACAGGTCATTAGAAGCAGACTCTTACTTCCTGACCAGCTGAAAATGGTTAAAGAAACATAAGGACAGGTTTCCAGAATAGCTAACCACAAGTAGTCTGTATCCACCAAAAAAGGAGACAGGAGTAACTTGTGCAAACCTTAGAGACTAACTACATTTATTTGAGTGAGTGCATGAAGCTTGTCCAATGGGCTTTAACAGCCGCCACTTCATCAAGGAATGCATAGAATTGGAACATATTCAAGGTAGAAATTATCATATAATTACCACCTAATCAACGGAGAAACAATACAAAAAAGGGAAGTAAGTACATACCATATCTAGTCCGACATTCGCTTACTGTGCAGGAGTTTATTAACTTCTCTAAGAATCGAGCACTACGTATCTCCAAGCACGGCAGAAACACAAAGTTTGTAGTAGTATCAATCAAGATCCGGCCCATTTTAGACAGTTTGATGTGAAGAGTGTGAGGATACCATAACATGAGGAAATAGAATCCATGTGTAGTATAATGACGGTCCAGGACCCAACTTCTCAGCCTCCTATTGAATCTTCCATACTTGCTGAACTAGTCTCGAACTTCAATATCAACTTAGATCCTATTATACCTTGGGGTTTTGAATAGAGACTAGGAAGGTAATATGTTGGGGTCATTCACTTATTTGAATCTTATCTTCAGGTTGGAAATATCCTCTTACTAGCAGTTTGTATTTTGAGAATCAAGTGGACTAGAAGCTGGAATTAGAGTCGAAAAACAGTGTGTCTCTTTTACTTCCTTCTCTCCCCTTCTTCCGCTGTACTTCCCGTTCTGGTGCAGATTTCCCGCGTATAGCTAACCTAGCATATAGCAGTCGTATAAAATTACTTTCTTCGACCATTTTTTGTGTTTCGCGCAGTTTGACGGACGTATCGAAAGTTCCCCCCCCGGTGATTCGGTATGATGAGGGCTATATCCTGGAGTGCATGTGTCCAGTTTTTTTGTCTGCAGTCGCCCCAACGACCCCTTCACAGCCCGACACTCACATCGACCCCTTTCCCATTCTACACATAATGACGGAGGGTTTTCGCATCGCGAAAAAATGAGAGCCTCCCACCCGGAGGCAATCCAAAAACTGAATTTTTACAGGGGCTGGAGGCAGGAGGCAGAGGGAGTGCATGACTTAATGAAGGGAATAGTATGTGTGCCTTGAGGGAACCGTAGGGATTGTTTTAGTTCCAGAAGAAAAGATGCGAGGTGGGTGATTTATAGTCCAGCTCTATCTAAGACCTACCTTACGCATGAAAAGGGGGCTCCACCACTCTCCAATAGATGTATTGGAGACCTCTGTATATCAACGGTTCTCTACGAAGTATTGGTTCAGCAGATGACAGAAACTAATTCAGGACAATGGTTCTCACAGACTTGCAGTGGGGGAAGGTTTAGGATTTGGAATTAGGAAAAAGCTTTTTCCATTGACTAGATCCTGGAGGGTCGTGTAAGCCATGACAAAACGGAGGGTTACTCTAAGAAAAGAGATGGTCGGGAATCTCCTCCCCTTAGGAAGTTCTTCAAAGTCAGGGCTATATGACAATGAGCTCTGGCTGATGGGTTTAGTGGGAATTGTCCTGGTTTGACAGAGGGGTTGAAACTATAATCGATGACTCGCTAGAGGTCCTTTCCGAACCCTGAATATTCTATTACATAGATTGTAGATTCAAGGACATGAAGGGACCACTAGAGGTCATCCGAGATCCATCCCTGCCTCGATGGCAGGGAACCAGACCAATACGTCTAGACATATCTGATAAGACACTTTTTAATCGCTAAATCTATTCTTAAAAGTATCTCACAAAGAGATGGAGATTCCACAACCTCTCCCTACAGCATAATTTCTATTCCAGTGTTTTAAACCATACACCTGACAGTTAGCGATTTACAACTTTTTCCTACATACACTCACCTAAAGTCTACCGTTGCTTGGGCAGTTTAATGGCCTCCATTGCTTTTTCTTGTTTTCTTATCATAGACGCTAGCAGGTGCACACACAGTTTTTCTCACTTTTCTGTTCCCTGCCATCCTTCTGGCTTCTCTTCCTCTTTCCTGATGTACCACAACCTTTTAGATACCCTGCAAAACTGCTATCTCGTCGTCTCACATAGGCCCGCTTGGTCCCGTCTTCATCTTAGTCTCTTTCCCTCTTTTCCACACATCTAAACTATATTTTGAATTACTCCAATTTCTCCTACTTACAGGCCTTTCCTTCAGAGGTCATTCGTTCTCAGACCTTTCAAATCATTCGTTCTTGTTTGGTGTCTCTTTCCACTCTTGTCACCCATCTCTCTAATATTTTTTTCCCACGTCGTTGCTTGAATCATATGCACAATGCGAGCGTCGACCTTTCAACTTCTCATTCATATTCCGCAGTGATATGGAATTATCTCGTAAACACGGACTACAATCACGACACTATATTCACACCTTTTCATATTCTTCTTCTTCGTTAGTGTCGATGTAATATTCTTTCTCTGTACTCTCATTCACCAGATTGAAAGTGTCAGCCATTACAGGAATCCCGCGCATACGCCCGATATACATACTCCTCCCCGCCCCTCACCTCTGGTTTTTCTAAATCGAAACCTCGAACCACGACCGCAGGAATAGAGCGGAGAAAGTCAATTCTTTTTTTTCCTCACCTCCATTTATTTTCACTATCTGGGTATCATAACATGTGACAACCTTCCTCTCTGGTTTTTTTGATCATGAGTCTCGTGTCTTGTTTGTTTTTTACTATCCGCTTTCAACCGATCGTTTTATTTTTCGATATTCGCAACCCTAACGTGGTTTTCTTCATTGTATGTAGATAGGAATTTTTTTCGTCTTCCTTCCAACCGTGCACAAGACTCCCAGTCAAACACCCTTTCACCAATTCCCTCCTCTAACGTATTCCATTTTTACTCGACATCTCCATCACTTCGCCCCCTCCATCGCATACGCATTATTTCTGATCCATACCAGCTTCCCTTACTGTGTGTTGTCCATTTTTCGTTCCACAGTGCGGATAGATATTCTTTTCGCGTTTTCTTGCCTTCCACGTTTTCATTTTCCCTTTCCGCTTTTTCATCCCTGATAGTTCCCTGTTTTATTTTCCACCGTTCCCCAATCATTGTCACGAATTTATCTCGAAGTCTATCAGTTATATGAGAAGAGTTGCGTGGTTTCTATGCAGCATCTCCGGGTAATTTTCTGTAGCTCATTGCCCCTGTAATTTTTGGTGTACCAGATTTCTTTTTCCATGGGTATTGTCCATTGATTTTTCAATTCCGTTTTTAATTATTATTTATTACCTCCATTTCACTCATTCACCTAGTCCCTTTCCCTAATAGTCAGCCACCGATGCTCTAGTGTCAGAAAAAATGGTTTCTCCAGTCAGTATATTGGTATTATTTTCAGATTCTTTTCTTCTCTTTCAAGTTTCCAAAGCTCTGTCAATCACAGCTCTACCTAAATTGGTTGTTTCACTGTTCACATTTCCACCACCACCACAAAGCAAAAAGTTCACCAACGCCTCACCATTCCCCCACACACTTCCCCACTTCCTTCAATCATAAACCCTAAAGATACAAAAATACACCACCTTATAAGTTTTTTCCAAAGAACAAATGGTTTTTCAATTTTTTTATCCCCACCCAGTTCTTTTCCCATCGAGAGTATATCCTCACTCTCTGAGTACGTTTATCCAGCCAGTTATGCACCCACCTTATAGTAGCCCCAACTAAATAGTATTTGCCTAGTTTATTGATAAGAATATAATGGGAGACCATATCAAATGCCTTACTAAAGTCTAGGTATACCACATCCACCACTTCTCCCTTATCCACAAGGCTCGTTATCCTATCAAAGAAAGCTATCAGATTGGTTTGACATGATTTGTTCTTTACAAATCCATGCTGGCTATTCCCTATCACCTTATCACCTACCAAGTGTTTGCAGATGATTTCTTAGATTACTTGTTCCATTATCTTCCCTGGCACAGAAATTAAACTAATTGGTCTGTAGTTTCCTGGGCTGTTTTTATTTCCCTTTTTATAGATATAATATGTTTATATATTTATATTATATTTATATTATATTGTATTATATATTTTATATTATAAAATATATTATATTTTATATTATATTATATTATATATTTATATTATATTATTCTATGATAAGCTGTCCCCCCAAGATGGATAATTAAAAATGGCAAATTTTTAAGACCCATTCATGAGCCAACCCTATAATTCCTCTTTCCAAGTGTGCCCAGTTCAATGTGGGGGTTGAGAAACTCTCAACATCTGGAGAATGGAGAGATTCAGGTCTCCTTTTTAAAGGAGGGGAAATCTAGGTACCCTTTTAAAGTACCTTTTACTTAACCCCTGGCTGTCAGTCCTGTGTGCTAACCACAAGACTGAGGTGGCTAAGGAAACCTGCTCCTCCATCTGGAATAACAGCCTTGCAATAGGAACCAGCACTGCACAGCCTGCTGGACTTCAGTGGCAGTGCAACAAAGAATCATGGAGAGACATAGCTTCTGCCTAATTAAGTCTGGGGCGAGATTTTCCATTTGAAGCCCACACTGCTAAGCTTCTTGTAAATGATCTAATGGCAGAGGTTAATTTCTTATCAGTGTTGGGGCAGGATCGGATAAGGTGTTAAGGAGTTGAGACTGAAACAGCACAGACATTTCCCTTTAGGAAACTAATTCTAAATTCTTTGTGGAATGTCATGGGCCCAATTCCAATTTCTCTTATGCCAGTTTTCCATCCGGAACACCTAAGCTGTAAGTGTAACAGGGAGCAGAATTCCTAGATTCATAGATTAATACATTCCAAAGCATGAAAAGTTCACTGTGATCATCTAGTCTCACTTGCTACTCACACCATAGAATTTTCCCAAAATTATCCCTAGCACAGATCTTTTAGAAAAACATCCAGTTTTAGTTTACAAATCACCCATGATGGAGAATCTGCCACGACCCAGGGTAAATTGTTCTAGTGGTTAATTACTCTCAACATAAACATTTATGCTTTGTGTCCAATTTGAATTTGTCTAACTTCAACTTCCTGCCATTGGATTGTGTTCTGTCTTTGTCCGCTAAACTGCAGATCCCATTGCTAACTATTTATTCCTCATGTAGTTACAGTATTATACATTGTAATTCAGTCACCACATTGCCCCTTAGCCTTAAGGCCCCAGCCCTTAAAGCAGCCTGGCCTGATTTCCTCTGTTCTTCTCTGTGTGGACTTGTTTTAGGGGAATGTTTCAGCCTCCTCCTGCTCTCACCTGCACAATGAAATGTTTGGAGGATTTGTGCGGTCATTTTCATTCCTGCAAAAGAACTTGCTGCACATGGCTATGTTTTGAAGTTCTGCCACAAGTCAAGGGGAACAGGTTATGGGAAGGTTACAGAACAAAGGAGAGCAGAGAAAGAGTGGAGGTGCCATGGAGTACCAAGATGGGCATTACGCACCACATAATTAAACCGTAACTGGACCCAGCTCTTCGAACAACACCACAAATTAAATGGATTTGTGAAAGGTGTAAGGAATAGGTCAAGATGTATCCATGTGAGCTCACTGAAACATAAACAATATTAATATTCCCTGGTCTCAGAACACACCTGGGTGGATTTAGCATGCAATAGTGACTCTTTATATTTTTTTTATTTGTAATTTCAAGAGGAAAAAAGAAATGGATTTTTGTAGAAAAGAAATAACTGCACAGCCCCTGCACACCCATCTAAACACTCACACGTTTCAACAACACACAGCCACAAGGAGTTACATTTATTAAAGGAGAATAACAAGGCATTATGGGTAATACTAGGGCTCCCTGGTGGGTTTTCTTCAGCTCACAAGATTCTTTATAGCCCAGATGAAAAGGCTCCAATAATTTTAGAAGCAAGGCACCTTCTGTCAGATTCCCAGAGATCCTGCATTGACAATCTCTGGTGCCATCACTCATCTCTAAACAAGGAAAAAAGGAAAGAGACTCTCAGATTCTGTGATTAAATCCATTAAAACAAGGAAACTATGACATTTACTTTCAAATCAAAAGTAGAGCAGGATTTTCTCGATCACTGAATGGTGAGTGCAGATATTCCTGGTTAACACCGGAGCAAGAGATTCATTTTTTGGTATTCAACATACTGCTATAGAGTTTCAAGGAAGATAGTCAGCTCTAGCTAAGCATATGAACTGGCTGTCTATGTGGCTTACAAGGTAAATGCACTAGATCTCTGAACATGAATTTCCCCTCCTTCTACCCCTTACTCTCTAGTAAAGCAGGTAGATTCTCAATTTTATTAAAAAAATATCCTTCCTATTAACATTCTACACAGGTAAAGCAGCAATCAGAAAAATAAATTATTCTGGGACATTAAAAAACAACAACAAAAATATTGGATCTGCTGTAAATATGATAAACATTTTTCATTAAAATGTTCACTAAAATTAAAAAGACATGTGAAGTTCCTTTGAGGGATTTAATCAAAACCGTGACATTTAAAAATCTTGACTGCTTCTTTTACATATAGAAAAATAAAACCAAAATACAACAATGCATCTCACATCCACATACAGTTTTTCTGACAAACACAGGTTTTCCTATAGCAAAAATTAAATAACTACTTATTTACATGATCAGTAATTTATTCTTCAAAAAGGGGGCGGGGAGGGATACTGGTGGTTTGAGCATTGGCCTGCTAAACCCAGGATTGCAAGTTCAATCCTTGAGAAGGCCATTTAGGGAACTGGGGTAAAAATTTGTCTGGGGATTGGTCCTGCTTTGAGCAGGGAGTTGGACTAGATGATCTCCTGAGGCCCCTTCCAACTGTAATATTCTGTGAATGTGTGGCAGTTCCAATTCTGCCTCCTGGCTCATGTAAGCCCAAAGCCTGACCATATGCTAGTGCCAGTTCCATGCTAGTAGTCTGACCTGGTGAAAACAGGGAGCTCTCAAAATGCCCAGTGAACCAGCCAGGAGAGCAGCACTGCAGTCACTCACATGCAGCTCCCAGCTTCACAACCCCTGCTCTGAAGCCAATCCTCTTAGCTTTGTGGTTGGAAAAATCTCTGACCTCTCCCTGCTGCAACATTAATTTGACCATGCTGGGCATTTTGTACAGTTCTTTACAGTACACCCAGTAGCTCACAAGAACAGGGATAAGAAGGGCTGAAGATCTACAATACTGCCAATTTTACTGTAGGAACTGTCATGTTTAAAGCATTAAAAAGACATTCTGAGCAATGGTAACACTTGGATTACCAAGATTTGTAATCGCTCTGGAATTCTGAAATGAGAATGACAAAAGCTCAGAGTATGTACTAAGGGGCCTTAAGGAATGAAAGTAGCATCAATCCTAGTGCTTACTGAATTGCATTGAAAAACGAGGGTTTTCCTGATACACATCCATCACCCACCGGTCAGTGTGTGCTACACATCCCCCTTTGTGTAAGCTGTAAGTGCTACTGCCTCCAACTAGAGGCTAGCTCTTTAGTTCAAGCTGTTGACATCTGTACATTTAGCTGTGGACGGCTCTGGACAAACCACAGACTGCAGACAAAGAAGATATGGCAGCCATTGCACATGGGTGCTTGACAGTGCCTCCATCCTGCTCACATGTGGAAGCAATTTGATGCTCAACACAGATCCTCATGTTTGCAGGATCTGGACCCAGATGTTCTGTAACACAGCTCTGAGAATGCTGCACTGCACCTGCTGGATCTGCAAATTTCCCACTTTCATAAGTTCGTTATTTTCAAGTTTTTCACACTGAGTAGTTCTGGACGGACCCTGGAGGGAGGACTAAGCCATGCACTGAGTTTCAATGTTCAGCCATTTTTGTGTGAATTGATTTGAAAATACTTTTTTACTCTGGGAAAATCATCATGATTTCCATGCTGTGAGGGTGTAGCTTATCCTCTCATCAACGCCGAACCCAAATCTCCCAAATACGGGGCCAACAAAGTAGTCAGAGTAGTCAGAGTAGTCAGTGGGCTAGAGGCGCTTCCTCAGGGGATGATTGGACTTTTCTTCACTTCAGCTGTTCCCATGCACAATAGTTTATCTACATTCCAAGGCCAGAAGAGACCATTATGATTATCTAGTCTGACCTCCTGTATAAACCAGGCCAGAGAGTACCCCAAAAATAATATCTAGAGAATATTTGTTTAGAAAAACATCCAGTGTTGATTTAAACATTGTCAGTGACAGTGAATCCTGCACTATACTCAATATTTTTTTCAGTGATTAATTAGCATCACTCTTAACTAACCCCTCCCTTATTTCCAGTCTGAGTTTCCTAGCTTCTATTTCTAGCCTTTCGACTATTTCCTAGCATCTATTTCTAGCCTCTGTCTGCTAGATTGAAGACCCATTATTAAATATGTAGTCCCATGTAGATACTTATAGACTGTAATCAAGTTACCCCTTAACAGTCTCTTTGATAAACTAGATTAATCTCCTAGAGGTATCACTATAAGCTATGCTTTATAATTCTTTAATCATTCTTGTGGCTTTTCTCCAATTTGTCAACATCCTTCTTGAATTTTTGGCACCAGAAGCAGACAAACGACTCCACACCAGCGCCAAATACAGAGTTAAAATAGTCTCTCTCCTCCTTTTTGAGATTTCCATGTTTATTCATCCAATGATCACATTAGCCCTTTTGACTGCAGGGTCACACTGGGGGCTCATGTTCAACTGCTTATCCACCATGACTCCCAAATCTTTTTCAGAGTCACCATTTACCAGGATAGAGTACCCCATTGTGTATGTATGGCCTACATTCGTAGATGTATACATATATATTTAGCTCTATTAAAACCCATATCGTGTGCTTCACCCCAGCTTTTCAGGTGTTCCAGATCACTGTATCATCCCTCTTGATCTTCCACACTGTCCTGCTTCCCAGAGAGACTCACAACAGGTCCTAACAATTCCCATCCAACTGAGGAAAACAGGCCTTTCATATTTCGAATTCTTTATTAGGAGCCGACAGTTCCCACAATTCCTTGACTACAAGTCAAAGAATCCCTCTGATTTTGGCAGGGATCATGTCTCAGGAGTGAACAGAACTTGTGTCAAACACATTCAACACCAGAAATGCCTCAATTAATTTTGCTCAAAAATACAAAAAAAAATTCCACTGTTGGTTGTAGAACAAGCATGGATGTACGCCATAAGGAGGAGGTGTTTCCAAAAATGGACAAGCATGTGAGAGGATGGAGTTATTATGGAAAGAGATTGGAAATTACCTGTATTATGAGCGCTTAACGATGCTCTGGCTACATGGACGGGATATAAAAAAGGTTGGTGCAGGATTACCCTAATGTACGAGCAATACAGATATGACATAAGTGGCCCTCTGACACCCTACTTGCAAGCACTGTCTTAGAGTAGTGCTGGAGATGATGCTGAATGTTATCAGGTCTCAGAGAAGCAACCTCAATAGCACTGAGCATTACAGATGCTCCAGGCTGTGGTCCAACCATGGCCAGCAGGGTATGGTAGCTGTAAGGAAGAGAAGTCAACAAGGGTCAAAGCGGCACCCAGACAGTCCAGAATCATGGTAGTATAGGAACCTCTTTTGCCCTCTGCCCTTGGGCTGAGCCTTGTGTGGAAAGCCAACAAGAGGATTAAGCTACAGCTTGGATATATAAAGAAAAGAAACAAATAGTTCTGTTCACCATGCAATGTCTCCCTTGTGCAATCCTGGACTTACCCTTCTACAGCAATGCCAAAAGATGCCACAGCGGCCGATGCGCACCATTTGGAGGGGACAATGGAGAAGGAAGCATGCACCCCTACGGCGTAGACATCGGGCAGTGGCAAAGATTCCACGGTCAGAAACTGCACACACACACACACAAAAAAAGAGAGTCGTGATTTTCATTCACACAGCTGAGAAACAAGAGCTGTGGCTGTAGCATGATGGGCATTTCTCATTTAATGAATTTCCCGTTCACTGAGACCTGGACAAATCAGCCTAATTATCTGCCTGTACACCATTTTACTTGATGTTTCATAATACTTAAATGACTGTAGTTCTCTGCACATTCAATGGCTGCTCCTAGGAAGAGGTCAGAGCAAGTTAATTAAGCAGAAGTGCTGACTCCCTGGCTGCACACTACAGAACCGTAGCACTGAGCATGGGTGTCCTTCACAGCGCCACACAATGCAGGCACAGGAAGCAGGGAGCTGCCTGAATCGCTAACTTCCCCTAGTGGCTGCTGCTGCTGCTGCTGCGGTTCTGACTCTTTCATATTAGTAACAGTGATGATCACAAATGCTCTTTGGCTGAGCAGGGTTGAACCGGCTCAGCACTGGGATGGATGGTTACAGCATGTAGGAACAGAAGGGTTTGAGCAAGTCCCTTCAAGTCTGAATGTCTTGTGGTCTGGGAGACACTGCGCAACATTCTTGCGACAACACAGCACTCAGGAATTGTTTCTTCCTGGTCAGTTGCCAGGTATAGACATGACGGACAGGCTAGCCCTTTTGAAAATGTAGCCAAAATGTCCATCACCTCACCCTTTGGAATATTTAGATTAGAATATTTTAAACTGGATTTTAGCTATGCTTTCATTAAAGTATCCATCCCTACAGGAATAAACCCAAGGCCTAAATAGTAATGTTTCATTGCTTCCTTGAGCTCCTCCTATCTGTATGTAATTTCTCTCATCTTATACATATTTCTTGTAAGGAGTATGTCTTAGCACCTGACACAATGGGGTCCAAATCCATTACCGGGGCTCCTGAGTGCTAATTCATTAACAAAATAATAATAATGTATGCAGATGCAATGTCATTTCTTCAGAAACTGCTCCAACTCAACACAATGGCATTTCCAGTAATGAAGCCAAGCACACAGATATAGCAAACTATTTCTGGGAGACAGTGTTGCTAAGACACTGAGAAAATGATTTGCCACATTAAAGCTTGGGGTTTTAGCCCCAGACTGTGTATTCTCTCCTGGGAGTGTGAGACAACACTTAATTATAAGGGACATCAAAGCCCTGAATAATTAACACTAGTGAGCAGAAGTTAGACTCTAATTCACATTCTTCTGGTTCCCTACTTAGTTCACCCTCTGTCATAAGTAGATAGGTAAGGGTTAATTTTCTTTTGCCTGTAAAGGGTGAACAAAGGGGGAACCAAGCACCTGACCAGAGGACCAATCAGACCTCAGGTATGCAGGAATTATCATACTTCCTTCTCCCTTTTCCCCCCTCTCTCTTTAGTCGTCTTCCGGCTATCTGCAGCAACCGTCGGATTGGGAAATATGAGCAATCTCTACATCTACAATACCGAAAAAACCGCCTTCCTCTCTCCAAGAGACAGCAGCCCAACACAG
>NC_133771.1:11468337-11475973 GCF_003597395.2 Chelonoidis abingdonii | reverse complement strand
CTGTGTTGGGCTGCTGTCTCTTGGAGAGAGGAAGGCGGTTTTTTCGGTATTGTAGATGTAGAGATTGCTCATATTTCCCAATCCGACGGTTGCTGCAGATAGCCGGAAGACGACTAAAGAGAGAGGGGGGAAAAGGGAGAAGGAAGTATGATAATTCCTGCATACCTGAGGTAAGACTCATACTTCTGAGTCTTGGGGGTCTTTCCAGGGGAAGTTGGGGAGGCCAGAGAGGGGGTCCCCCCAAGGAATATTTGGGGAACCCGGGCTGATAGGAGCCAGAATCCTATCTGGTGGCAGCGAGATAAGATCCAAGCTGGTACAAGCTTGGGGGAATCCTAGTAAGCACCCAGATTTTGGACGCTAAGGTCCAGATTTGGGACAGACGTTTACCACACCCTCCTCTAGACCAAACTGTATTTTTATGGGGTCAGTCCAAAGGAAGAGGATACATCTTGTAAGTGTCCACACAGATATTTAGGTCAGTCTTTCCTCAGGGCCACCTAGGGTGTGGTAGACTGAAAGAGGCAGTTTGCAGAGGTCCCTCAAAATGAAGGAGGGGCAACTGGGCCAAATTTGACTGGCATTCTGACCAATGTATCCTTTAAATCATGAAGTGTGTTCAACAGTCTTGACTTGTGGACACTAGAACTAGACCCAGTTTTCCAGCAGCAATCTCACCTGTACCAAATTCAGAGGTAAAATAACCTCTCTACTCTTAATTGATATTCCACTGTTTATGCAACCAAGGATTGCATCAGCCCTTTCGGCCATAGCTTCTCATTGGGAGCTCATGTTCAGCTGATTATCCTCCACTTACTCCCAAATCTTTTTCAGACTCACTGTTTGCCAGGATAGAATGCCTCCTGTAACTATGTTTACATTATTTTTTCTTAGATGTATACATTAAATTTAGCCTTATTTAAATGTATATTGTTTGCTTGCACCCCTCTTACCAAGCAATCCATATTACTCTGTGTCAGTGATCTTTCCTCTTCAGTATTTACCACTCCCCGAATTTCTATGTCATCTGCAAACTTTATCAGTGAGTTTATGTTTTCTTCCAGGTCACTGATAAAAAAAATGAATAGGACAGGACCAAGAACCAACCCCAGATGCACCCCACTACACAGAATGTAGGTGATGTTTTTACAGCTCATAGTTCAACCATATCTGAACAGATTTTGATAAAAGGAAACTTCCAGACCCTAGGATTATTCCCCAGCTAAATTTTAAGTATTTGCTCCAAACCCTGTAAGCACTAGAGCTCTTTAGAAGAAGAGTTGGAAAAAATCTCTGATACAAAGATTTAGGCAACCTTAATACAGGCTCATAGATGTCCTATATTCTCCCTTCATTTCATCAAAGTCTTACCTTCAGTGCTTTGCGCCACCAGGAAGAAGACAGCAAAAAGAAGGTAAAGTATCTTCATGGCTAACGTTTGGCCAGGAACTCAATGTCACTGAGGAGAAGAAATTCCAGGTTAGACAGGAGACTGGAAGCTTCTCTATTTATAGAGCAGAGGGCATTGTGATATGCTGATCTATGGAAATCATGTTTTGATATAGGTGACATTTATAAAATGTGTGCTGCAACCTCTTAATTATAATGATTATTATATGTATTGCAGCATAAAAATTCCCAGGACACATCAAGGAAATACTATTGAAGGCAGGGATTTGTTATGAAGTTGCAATATGAATATTTACACCTAGCAACCATCTACTGCCTGGTCCAAAGCCCTTTGAAGTCAATGGAAATCTTCCCACTGACTTCAGATGAGGGCTCTAGTGCAGAGGGGAATTCCAGAACACAGTACTACTCAAGAAGCGATTGGCAGAAGGATGTGTGTGTTTGTATATTTTTGTACATTTTTTCCAGTATTTTCCATGTATTTTGTGAATTTTCCTAACTTCATGCATTAAAACCCATTACAAAAAGGTTAAAAAATCCTTTTTAAAATGAGAAATAAAGTGAATCACACTGAAAATACTGTGTGCCAGGCAGGGCCGGCTCTAGGCTTTTTGCTGCCCCAAGCAAAAAAATTTTTGGCTGCCCCCCACTCTTGCCCCAGACAAGAGTTCCCCCTCTTGCCCACCAGTGGCCCCCCATTCACACCCCCTGCTGCCCCAGGTCCCCCAAATGTGGGATCTGCTACCAGCACACTGCAGCTGAGCCCTGGCCCAGCTGCGACTCTGTCCCCACGCAGGTTGAACTGCTGGGCAGCGTGGAGTGGGAGGCGAGGATCTCCGGCTGCGGGGCTACCTGCTCAGCACCGACGAGCCCAGCCAGCCGCTCACCTCCTCACACACTCCGGGAGCCCCTCTCATCACCACCACAGACCAGGCTCAGCTCCAGGGGATCCCTTTTCTCTCCCTCCCCGGCTCCTCACGCACTCTGGGCAGGGCCACCCAGAGGATGCAGGGGGCCTGGGGCAAAGCAATTTCGGGGGCCCCTTCCATAAAAAAAAGTTGCAATACAATACTATAGTAGCATGTATTTGGAAATGTAAAAAATAACTAGTGAAATACATTCAAAAATTAATTTGTAATAATTTGAAAATACACCAAATACATTATTTAAAAACATTAAATGTTTTACTGGTATGTATACATTTTCAGTTACATAATGGGCTGTTACTGGGTGATGGTGATGGTTGGTGCCAATGGGCTGTCACTGCCTGGGGGCAGTGCTGCTGTTGCCCGGGGCTGGGTGGGGAGCTGGGCTCTGGGTTGGGGGGTGCCTGGCTCACAGGGGCTGGGCTCAGGACTGTGGGGAGATTGGGTCGAGGGTTGTTTGGCTCAGAGGGGCTGGTCTCAGAGCTGGGAGTCAGGACTGTGAGGGGGATGAGTCAGGGGATTGTGCCCAGCTCAGAGGGGCTGGGCTTGGAGCTGGGGGTCAGGGCTAAGGGGGATAGTATCAGGAGGTGCCCGGCTCTGGCCCAGCCCTTACCATGTGTCATAAACAGATAGCTAAGGTTTAATGTCTGTTTCACCTGGAAAGGGTTAACAAACAATGACCTGCAACACCTGACCAGAGGACCAATCAGGAAACAAGATACTTTCAAATCTCGGTGGAGGGAAGCCTTTGTTTGTGGTTTTTGGGTTTTGCTTTGTTCTCTCTGAGTCCTGAAAGGGACTAGACGTGCAACCAGGTTTCTTGCCAATCTCCCTGCTACAATCTCGTATATATTATTTCAGATAGTGAGTACTAAGTAGAAAGTGCGGTTATAGTCTTTAATTGTTTTCTGTATTTGCACACTGTGTATCTGGCTGGTAGAGTTGTAATGTGTATTTGGCTGAAAGTATTTATTGTATTTCTGCTGGAGGAGGCTTTTTCTCCATTTTCTATAAGCTGAAAGACCTGTAAATATTAACATCTTGTATTTACAGAGATTTCTTATTTTTCTCTCTTTATTAAAAACTTTATTTTTTAATACCTAATTATTTTTTTCCTCTTGGTTAAGGCTGAGGTATTGAGTCTGTACTCACAGGGAAGCGGTGGGAGACAGGGAGAAAGAAGGGAGGGGAAAGGGGGAATCCCTTTGTTTAGATTCACGGAGCTTGATATCTGTTTTGCGCTTGGTGAAGGAAAGAAGGAGGGGTGGAGGGGAAAGCCTCTGTTTAAGTTTCAAGGAGTTGAATCTCCCGTGATCTTCAGGGTACCAGGGAGGAAAGCCTAGGAGAGGACACTAGTGAGGGAAAGAGTTTACTTTCCTTGTATAAGATCCAGGGGTCTGGTTCTTGGGTCCCCAGGGAAGGTTTTGAGGACAGAGTTTATCAGCACTCAAGTTTCTTATTGGGTGCAGCGTATCAGACCTAAGCTGGTAATAAGCTTAGAGGAATTCATGCTAGTACCTCATTTTTTTTTTGACTCTAAGGTTCAGATGGGGATAAATACTATGACAACCATAGCGCTTAACCCCTCTACCAACAGCGCTGCAGCTGCTTGGCTGTTCCAGCGGGGCCTGATTCCCGCCGCCAGCTGCAACTCGCAGCGATACTTCGTAGCCACCGCCCTCACCAGCTGAGACAACTACCCCAGGATGGGGGAAGGAACTGGAGAAGCGAGATGAACGGGGGGAATTCCTCCATACATCCTGTGAAGGCGTATATTGTCGCCCAGATCCTGGGGAAAGTTGCCTCACTCGGCCCCCTCCCGCCCCACTGGGCACCTTCTCAGCCACCACTGTGCAGCCTGGGCTTGCTCCAGGGAACACCCTCTCTCTCTCTCCTCTCTACACGTCCCCGGCTCCTCACACAGCCGAGCCCAGCCTGCGGAGGTGGGGAGAGGGGCTCCCAAAGTGTGTGAGGAGCTGGGGACGGAGGGAGGAGGGATCCTGCTGCCACTGCCACTCCCGGCAGCGCCATGTTTCTGAGTGGACTTTGCAGGGTGCCGCTGGGCTGGGCAGTGGGCACGGATCCCAGCGCAGGCGAGTGGCTGCGCCAGGGCCGGCTCCCAGAAATGAGGCCCCAAGCAAAAAAATAAAAAATAAAAATAAAAAAAAATGGGGGGGACGGAGAGCCGCCCCTTAGAAGGTGCTGCCCCAAGCACATACTCGGAGGGCTGCTGCCTACAGCCGGCCCTGGTGCCAAGAATGCATTGTTATGTTTTTGCATTGTCTCTTTTGAATCTAAACTCGGGTAGTAATTGGAGAAACCATGAGTTTACCTTATTTTTTCCCCCTAACAAACATCAGCCTTAATTATAACAAACTAAAGTACAGACATAAACTGTGGATGAATCAAACATGTGGAAGCCAAAGGCACTGGCAGGTGCTAAGATCCTCTTAGGATTTGTCTCATTCTCTCATGGAGGAGAGAACAAGAAATTATTGGGCTGAAACTGTTGCAGGCTGATAGGCTGCTGAGGCAAACAACAGTGGTCCATGCCCGGAGTGCTTAGCGCCGATAAACACAGCGAGGTGGAGAAGCAGAACACAAGTTTATTTGGGATCCCAAAGTGGTGCTGGGAGATTTGGCACGCCTTAGATTCAGCACACCTAATACAAGCAGTTTACCTTTTTTATACTTTACTTTAGCTAAGTTTGTCCCCTTTTCCCTCCTTCCCCCTTTTCCCCCTTGTAGCAGTTACATGTTACATTAAGCAGCTACACTAAACAGTTAATTAAAACTGGCAGCTACAAGTCTTGCTTGTTAGGTTTACTTTTTTAAATTACGACCTTGTCCTTTTTTTGTGTGAACTGTTATTTTTTTTTCCTTGGCCAAAAGTATGCGGGCCTCATTAGTTTTGCCTTATATCAGTTTGGGCTGTGTGACAACTGATAATGGATGTTGCACCTGGCCGTTTCTATTTATTGGCCTGTTAGGTCAATTAGAGTTTAAACATGGAAGGACTTTTGCTTATCTGAGGCCTAAACAGGGAGACTTTATATTTTTACTGCCTTTTACCTTTTAAGTTACTTAGGTTTATGCTTAGTGACACCAACAATTCCCTCCTTTGAGAATACTCAACAAGCTTTTGGCTGAGTTTTGTCATACTCTGCGGACAAGATATGATTAAATGCCATGGAGCTGGGGTTATTAATAAGGGGGTACATTGGGAGTTCTGGGGAACGGGGGGCACAAAGCCTACGGAGGAGCATTTTAAAACAAGCAATTAGGATGAGGGTGACCAGACACAGTATTACTCCTGTGAGGAGGAGACACACCAGGCGCCCTCCTATTCCTCCCAGGTTGGGCAACCAACTTCAGAGGAAGTCAAAAGTGACAGGTTCCCTTTTCTGGGCCTTCCACTGCTTTAAAGCTTGTTTGGCCGACAGGATGTGTTTGTTTTCAGGTTAGTGGGACTTTTTCCCCACCCCGCATGGGCTGCGAGGGAGGCGGGGACTAACAGGAGAAGTGCCCCTATGGCAAAAAGTACATTCTGGCAGACCTTGGACTTGGACTTATATTGAGCAGGCGACCTTAGGGCCTAACAACTACAATTCCCCAAATATTCACAATATAACAATTACCAATAGCAGGCAAATTAAGAACAGGAGGGACCAGGCCCATGAGTTAGACCGGCCCTCTGAAAACAAACATAACCAGGTCTCAGGGTTTTCCCAGGGAAGGGAATTAGAGCACCCAAAGGGGAAACACTGCATTTACTATTCTGCACCGTCAGGGTGGATATAATAGCGAGGCTGCCCACGAACCTGTACCCAGGTGGGACCCACAGGAGGTAAGCAGGGTGATAAGAACCTGCAAACCCTTTGGCAGGGGCCCCTGTGTACTGTGTGTATCACTATGTGCACCGCTCACGTCTGGTGAAGAGAGCAATAGTGTGGTTGACAAATAGGAGAGATGTGAGACCACACTAAAGGGCTTCCACCTATATAAGGGCCTAAGAAACTGGAGAGGGTGAGGCTTGGCCCTTATGTCTTTTAAACAACAGTTTAAGTTCCAGATTGTTGCTGGCAGTCTCTGGTGCTGGCTGGACGGTTTACTGCTTAGGGGCGGGCACTCTTTTCAGTCTAGAGTGGTGGATCCAGTTCTTGTGTCCCTTAACCTTGGCCGCCGTGTGAGAGGTCAGCGGTGTGGGGTCCCTTCCACTTCTCTTGGAGAGGCTTGTTTTTCCAGGTACGAACGAGGACGGAGTCACCTGGCTGCAGGGAGTGGATAGGTTCGTCCAGCGAGAGAGGCTGCAAATCTTTGGTGTACCTGTGAAGAGAACAGAGAACAGCAGACAGAGAGCACATGTACTGGAACAAGAAACCACACCCCATTTCCCACTCTCCTAACAGAACCAGTGTACTGTTCATAGGCCATGCCCTTTCAAACATAATTTCGAAGGGACTAAGTCCTAATCTACCCTTTGAGAGAGCACGGATACGAAGTAAAACAAGGGGCAAAGCATCAGGCCACCAAAGAGAGGCCTCCTGGCAGACCTTTGAGAGATGTCGCTTGAGTGTCTGATTGGTGTGTTCCACTACTCCACTGGCCTGTGGTCGCCATGGAGTGTGGAGCTTCCAGGTGATTTTAAGACATCTGATATATTCTGAATGATCTTCGATGTGAAGTGTGGTCCATTGTCAGATTCCATCCACTGGGGAAGTCCGAATCGAGGAATGATCTCCTTAACAAACTTCAAAGCCACTGTTCTGGCAGTATTGTTTAGGCATGGGAAGGCTTCGGGCCATCCGCTGAATCGGTCCACTAAGACGAGGAGGTATTTGTACCCTTGAGTCCGGGGGAACTCAGTAAAGTCTATTTGCTAAACCAGTCCTGGACCCGGAGTGGGTTCCAGAGTAGCAGGTGGCACTGAAAGTCCTGGTCTGGGATTGTTCTTTTGGCAGATTAAGTATTCGGCCTGTATCTGGGAGACCAGAGGCCTGAGTCCAGAGGTCAGGAAATACTTATTCACGAGCTGGGTTAGAGACACTCTGCCAGCGTGAGTGGTTTGACGTAGTCTCTGCAGCACTGGATGCATTAGGCTCTTTGGTAGGAGGATCTTTCCTTCTGTGGAGTGAAGCCATCCCTCCTTTTCCTGGAGCCCAAGTGTGTTGGCCAGGTTTTTCTTCTCGTGGGAGTACTGAGGGGCTGGGAGTTCCCCTACTGATGGGATGAGGGCATGCATCTGGGCATCCTCAGTTTCCAGTGGTTCCAGGGTAGCAGCTCGCTTGGCTTCCCTATCC
>NC_133771.1:11456856-11465040 GCF_003597395.2 Chelonoidis abingdonii | reverse complement strand
GTATATCTAGCTTTGGGCTGTGTGACTCTAATTTCATAATGAGCTGGCAGATTTGCACTCCTCTGGCGATTATCATATTTTTATGTGGCCTTGTAGCGTCAATGTATAAGATATAAAAATGGAGGACTTTTGCTTATTGGGTAAAGAAACAGGGAGCTATGATTCATGCCTTGATTAATTGTTTCACCCTTGCCTTTTAGGCCTTAGATTTCTATTTTTAACTGTATGGGTTAGTATGCTTGTTTTAATTAATGACACAACAAAACTGTTGCAATTGTAAAAATGTTTTTAAGGGTATCTTATTGAGGTTGTTTGGCACCTCAGTGTGCAGTGGAATTCACTGTACAAACCTCAGAGCTGACAAATAATGAATCACCACAAAGTTTACAACCTGCTTTGAATCTCCCTCCAGTCGTCAACCTTCCCTTTTCCTTCATTTTCACCCATTTGTAGGCAGAAAATAAAATAAAAAAATATTGAGGGGAGAAGGGAGAGGATCAAGTATCAGAATCCATTAGTTCTACAGCCACACAGACGGAGACAAAAACAGGGCAATGAGGTGTTGGAAGGGCCCTGCCTCTCTCATCCCCTTGTCTTTGCCCTGTATTTCAATTGTCTCTATAGATGTAGGTTGCTGGTCTTCTCACCTGCCATTTTCTCCACAGACAGGACATGGACACAGACCCGAAATGCTATCCCACCCAGTGGGGACACAGGGAGTGGGCATGTCACTCTGGCTGGTCACCTCACTCGTCTTTCCCTGTTATGTTCATGCCATACCCACAGAGAAGTCAGACAGAAATAAAAACACTCTTGCTGGAAGGTTATATCCTAACATTTCTTTGTTTCTTAGAATTCAGAACAACAATACACAACACCTGTTAAACAGAGACAAAGAAGCTGCTCCCCAAACAGAGACGCACAACTCACTCCAACTTATTTCAGGCTATCTAGCTGCTGACTCTGCTAAGCCCTGAGCACAAACTTCCCTAGCCTTCAAGGTGGACCACGACAATATCTTGAGCATTTAAAGTGATAACTTACACTTTTAATACAGGTGTCAGCACACCACTTTTTCCCCACAGGTGGTAATGTTCCAGCTATGTTCCTTCCAGTTGTTGACTAGAACCCAAGGACCTGCTGCTAATTGGTACTGGCTGTCACACTGATGACAACATCTGTGTTTGGGAGAGGCTGTAGAATGTGGGTGTCGCAAGTAGGGATGGGCAAACTGTGACAGAAAACATAGAAAACACCCCTCTGCACAAAAAATAATAAATGCCTCCTCTCCCCTTCTGTTGCCAATTAAACCCACCTTGGCCTCTTGCAGAACCAAACTTTGCCGACATTAGAAGAACACTTACACACATGGAACCAAAATCTCTATAGCTTAGGGAGATAGGGGAGTTAAATATTCTTCTTACGTCTCATCAAACCTCCTCTCCTGGAGGCCCCTCATGATGGAACCATCCCTCCTAATAGCCCTATGCTTCCTCCTTGCTTTGTGCTCTGTTCCTGAGGGAAGGTCCGTCTGCCTCCTACATCTTCCCCTCAGCGTCTTGAGGAGATAGCCCATCGCCCGCTTGACTTTGCAGGGGATGATTGGTGATCCACTTCCCGCTCCCATCATCTTAGAGGACTGGACACCCCTGCTCAGAGATTGAATCTACCGATACTCTTGTTTATGTACCATGTCAGGCATGTCTTAGTACTCTAATGCACTGTCGATATTTGACCCAGGTTATTGTAGGGCAATTGCAAAGAAGAAAATATCAATGGGTCTGTGCTATTTTTTTTGTCTCTTTATAAAGTATTAAGATACCTGAAAAGGTTTTTGTTTTTTAAAGTGTTTTTTTCCCCCTTCTGCTTGTTATCTAGCTTACAAATATCAAGAAAGTCAAGTCTGGTCTTCCCTCTTTTGTTGGAAATCTCTTTAGTCCTCCAGGAAATGTCTGAAAGGTTCATTAACCCTGAAATGAAGAGGTGGATTTCTTGAATGTTTAAAAAAAAATCTACTAAGTGCTTAAAAAACAATTGCATGAAATATTTGCTTTTTCTTTTTTTTAAATAAACATGGAGTTTTGAACTCTTCCTTAGTAGACGTTGTATCTTGACCTGATTAGATCTCTCTCTCTGTGTATCAATCTATCTGGTCCCATTGTATAAGAATCTCTGTTCACCTGAGGATATCAGAAGGGAAAAGAGCCCACTGGCCAATAACACTGCACCAGGGAGCTTCACTGCAATCTCATATAATAATTAGGTGGGCTATGGAGAATATGACTTTGGTGGCTAACAGCATGTACTCTGCTTTGGACAGGTTGGGTTTTGCTAGGATTGTGTCCACAGCACCAATGTGCAGCCAAAAAATGCACAATGCACAAAGACTAGATATGAGGGGTCTGACACCCTCCCTCCCGGTGAGTAGTGCTTGCTCTGTGAACAGTGACATCGATACCAATGGGGCTGTTTCTGGATGATGGAACGATGCAATGTAAGGCTGATCTACACCTAACACACAGAATCATAGAAGATTAGTGTTGGAAGAGACCTCAGGAGGTCATCTAGTCCAATCTCCTGCTCAAAGCAGGACCAACACCAACTAAATCATCCCCGACAGGGCTTTGTCAAGCCAGGCCTTAAAATCCTCTGAGAATGGAGATTCCACCACCTCCCTAGGTAACCCAGTCCAGTGCTTTACCCTCCCAGTGAAATACTGTTTCCTAATATCCAACCTAGACCTCCCTCACTGCAACTTGAGACCATTGCTCCTGGTCCTGTCATCTGCCACCACTGAGAACAAGAATGCTCCATCCTCTTTGAACCTCCCTTCAGGTAGTTGAAAGCTGCTATCAAATCCCTCCTCACTCTTCTCTTCTGCATACTATATAAGCCCAGTTCCCTCAGCCTCTGCTCATAAATCAGGTGCCCCAGACTGCTCATCATTTCTGTTGCCCTCCGCTGGACTCTCTCCAATTTGTCCACATCGTTTCTGTAGTGGAGGCCCAAAACTGCACATAATACTCCAGGTGTGACCTCACCAGTGCCTAATTGAGGGGAATAATTACTTCCCTCGATCTGCTGGCAATGCTTCTACTAATACAGCCCAATATGCCATTGCTGGCAACAAGAGCACACTGCTGACTTATATCCAGCTTCTCATCCACTGTAATCCACAAGTCCTTTTTTGCAGAACTGTTGCATATACAGTCGGTTCCCAGCCTGTAGCAGTGCATAGGATTCTTCTGTTCTTCTGCAGAACTCTGTACTTATCCTTCTTGAACGTTATTAGATTTCTTTTGGTCCAGTTCTCCAGTTTGTCTAGGTCACTCTGGACCCTATCCCTACTCTCCAGCATATCTAATACGCCCCCCAGTTTAGTGCCATCCGTGAACTTGCTGAGTATGCAATTCATCCCATCATCCAGATCATTAATAAAGATGTTGAACAAAACCGGCCCCAGGACAGACCCCTGGGGCACTCTGCTTGATACCGGCTACTAAATAGATCTCTTGATCACTACCCATTGAGCCCAACAATCTAACCAGCTTTCTATCCACCTTATAGTCCATTCATCCAATCCATACTTTTTTTAACTTGCTGTCAAGAATACTGTGGGAGCCATATAAAAAGCTTTGCTAAAGTCAAGAGATATCATCTCCACTGCTTTCCCGATATCCACAGAGCCAGTTACCTCAACATAGAAGGCAATCAGTTTGGTCAGGCATGACTTGCCTTGGTGAATCCATGTTAACTGTTCCTGATCACCTTCCTCTCCTCCAGTGCTTCAAAATGGGTTTCCTTGAGGACCTGCTCCATGATTTTTCCAGGAACTGAGGTGAGGCTGACAGGTCTCTAATTCCCTGGGTTCTCCTTTTTCCTTTTTTTAAAGATGGGCACAACATTTGCCTTTTTCCAGTCTTATGGGAACTTCCCCTCACCCCTCCCTGATCGCCATGAGTTTTCAAAGATTCAAAAGATTTCAAAGATAGTTTATCCCAGCTACATCACTCAAGGTTGTGAATAACTCACCCCTGTGAGACATAGTTAAGTTGACCTGGCGTAGTTAAGCCCTGGTGTAGACTCTGCTAGGTTGATTGCAGAATTCTTCCATTGTCCTAGCTATGCCTCTTTGGGGGGTGGATTTAGTGCAGTGACAGAAAACCCCCTTTTGTATTCACAGTACAGTGGCAGACCTCCAGAATTGCCACTGTGCAGCTCTAACACTTGTATTGTAGATATAAGTGTGGCGGAATCTAGGCCTTCAAAACTAGCAGGTCTGTTTCACAAGGTGAAAAACTAACTGTTATCAAGAACACAGCTGCTCAACTTCTTTCATCCTAATTGGGCACCCACTGAGCCATGAGTACCTAGTTACATTGATAGGCCCAATTCCACTACGGAAGCCTTAGCAATCTTCTTCAGTTTTCCTGGCTGCAGCTGTAGCCCAGTCACTTCTCAGTCTCTCCTCTCTGAATAGCGTGAATGAGACAAATCCTTAACAAGTGCTTAGTATCTGCAGGGGCCATTGACTCTCACATATTCAACACACCAAAAGTGTCTTAACCTTTTCACTGGTATTGTGAAGCGGCTGGTTGTTACAGCAACAAACCAAAACCACAAGAAAAAGGGAAAGATTGCCTGTGTTTCTTTCCCATTTTAAGAATTTTGGATTTATGGAAATATTGCAGGGGCTCTTCCCCTATGTTAACCCACACTTGTGGTGGGGGGATGGGGGTTGGAGGATATGAAGCCTATAGCAGCACCCAGAGTGGGTGGAGAAGTTGCAGAGCCACCCAGGATCAGACAAGGGAGCAGGCAGGAATTGTTGGGACCCCATTTCCCACACTTGAGTTGGCTGGCCATCCCCTTGCTGAATTTCTGTAGCTACCCTTGCTCTCCCTGCTCTCCTGCCACCTCCACACTCCCCCCGCCCACACACACACATTTGCAGCAAGGCTTTATCTCACTGGGTTGGAATGCATAAAACAGTAAAACAAAACTAAATTCGCATAGACTATTGGTACAATTTGTTCAGAACAAACACACAGGCACACACACCTTGCTGCAGTACCTCTCCCCAGACAGACCAGTTTCCTGGAATTCCTCTGGCAGTTGGGCCTTCATCCAAACCCTAATGATGTCAATGGGAGTCTTATCTTTGATTTTAAATGGCACTAGATCAAGTAGTGCAATTTATCAGGTGCAGCTTCCTCAAGCCAGGCATTTGCTACCTGTAATTCCCAGAAATGTGCCAGGAATTTTTATGGTCTTGGACAAATAAATATAATATAATTAACAGATTGCAGCCCACATCTGATAAATATCACTTGCATCAAAATTCCTGCAGTTCTATATAGCACAGTCATCAGCGCTCTATGAATTCAATGGAACAAAGCTATGTTAATGCAGCATTAGAGCTGGTATGTTGTAAAGTGGTATGTCGTCCCCTTGCAGAACGTTTAGTTGAACAAAACTCAAAGTTCTGAAAGCCAGGTCCCAGACCCTGGCACACATGGAAAGGGAGCATGTCGGGCTGATAGGTGCCCCTGTTCCTCTGGTCTCCCAGTCCCTCTGCCAGATAATACTTAGTCCTGCCATGAGTGCAAGGGACTGGACTAGATGACCTCTCGAGGACCCTTCCAGTTCTATGATTCACCCCCACATCCCCTTTCCAAGGGTCCCACTCCTTCACTCCTTCTAAGCCTCATGCTTACCTCAGCTGAGCTCCCACCTCTCTCCTGTCACTTTCCATACAGACCAATATATCCCCCTTCACCATAAGTCTTCTCTCTCCCCTCACTGCAACCCTTTTCTCCAGCATTCACCCCTCTGCTGCCTAATACATCTCCCCTCCCATCAGGCATTCACAGGTCTCAGTTTCCCTCCCATAGACTACGATTACACTCTGCGAATATGACATTGCTCTCCATGACTCACAAACTTGCAGCAATGCCCAGACATTCCATCCAAAAGCCCTTTTTGTCTTAGGCCAGAGCTTCTCATTAATTTGTCATTAGTTGTGTTAATTGAAGGGTGAATTCCCAGCTACCAAATTCAATGAGGTGTATGATTCATTCAGTCAATAGCACAGGGGTGGGCAAACTTACTGACCCTCCGAGCCACATATGACAATCTTCAGAAGTTCGAGAGCTGGGGCATGCCAGATGGGGCTCAGGACTTCATCCCTGCAGCTGGTTGGTGTGGCTAAGGGCTACTGCCCTGCGGGGTTGGGGCAGTCTTGGAACTTCAGCCCCCTGGAGTATGCCTGCCAAGGCTTGGGATGAAGCCCCATACCCACTGAAGCTCTGAGCCCAGCAGGTGCCTCCCATGGGGCTGAAGCCCAGATACCCCCCTCCTGCTGGACAGAAACTCCTAGCCACACTGCCCTGCCACAGGGCAGAAGCCCCGAGCTTCCCCTGAACAGTCTGGTAGGCAGGGAATGTGGGGGAGGGGCTCTGCAAGCCACACTTTAACTGTAAGGGGGCCACATGCAGCTCAAGAGCCACGGTTTGACTGCTCCTGCATTAGTGCCTCTCAGTTTTAACACTACAGGGCAGTGATACACAATTAGATCTACCCGCTGGCTGATATGAGAATTTTATGAGGCGAGGTGGGTCATTTGTGCAGAAGGCTGACCAAATAAATGAATAAATAAATAAACCCCTTCAGCTACCAACAAACAAGATGTTGATTTCAACATATAAATTAGTGTTTCTATCTTTTAACACCGTTATATATCAATAGTTTCCATGAAGCTTATTATATCAATATAATCATTAATGCCAGGCAATGCAATTCACCCATTTTGGTATTTAGAAGAATAGTATTTTATAGAAGGACTTGTACATTTTGTCAGTATTCAGTGGCTTGCCTTCATGTGTTATATTTAAATGGGACTCTTTTATGTTTAACCGTTCCTCTCTAACTCCTACCTGTGCTTTACCAACTTCTTTACTATTCTCTTTATTAGCATGAAGAGTCAACTCACCTCCCAGGGATATCTCCACCTGAACCATGCGCTCCTCTGTACCTATCAGCTTTCCCTCAGCCCTTAGCTTAAAAAATCCTCTACAACATTTTTAATTCAACATGCCAGCAGTCTGGTTCCTTTTTGATTTAGGAGGAGCCCATTCTTCCTGTGCAGGCTCCTCCTTTCCTAAAAGTTTCCTCAATTCCTAATAAACTGAAACCCCTCATCCTTACACCATTGTCTCGTCTCACATTGAAACCCTGCTGTTCTGCCTGTCTAATATGCCTGGTGCATGGAACTAGAAGCATTTCAGAGAATGCTACCATGGAGCATTAATCTCTTTCTTAGCAGCCTAAATTTAGCCTCTAGGACCTCTCTTCTACCTTTTTCTCTGTCATTGGTACCTACTCATACCATGAACCATGACCATCAGTTCCACCCCAGTACTGCATATATATCTGTCTAGATGTCTCATGAGATCCACAACCTGCAAGCAATTTACCATGTGGTTCTCCTGGTTATCACAAACCCAACTATCTATATTTATAATAATTGAATCCTCCATTACTATTACCTGGCAGTTCCTAGTAACTGGGGTTCCCTCTTGCACTGGGGATACCCTTCCTTGGGAGGGAACCCCAGTTACTAGGAACATTAGTTCCTAGTATATTAGTACAAATATCCCTACGTGGAGCTGGTTGGACAAGTGATATTTTCCTGGGAAATGTTTCCTTTTGCAATGTTTTGGTTTTCTGTGAGACATTTGTAAAGGAAAGTTTTGTTTCAAAACAACATTTCAATGTGTTGAACTTTTATTTAATGTTGGGTTTTGAAAACTGAAACAAACTAGTTTTCCATTTTCACTTTTTGGAATTTTTGTCTTCCTTCTGCTCTCTTTTTTTTAGAAATTTTCCACCGGAAGAAGGGAGGGGCAGGCGGGCTGGAAAACTGAGCGGGGATTCTATGTATTTTTACTGTTGGGAAACAATGACAAAGAGTGAAAATGTAACCCCCCCAAACACACACACATTTTCGGAAGATAACAAATATTTGTTTGAAGTGGTTTGTTTTCAATATTGAAGCCCATAGCAAAGGCGCTTGGTTCTGTACTGAGAAGTTCATGTTTAATTACAGAAGCTGTAACCTTTCAACAAAAGAAAAGGATGCCATTTTGATGGAAGTATTGTCTTGTTTTTTGACCAAATCTAAAC
>NC_133771.1:11368271-11448663 GCF_003597395.2 Chelonoidis abingdonii | reverse complement strand
CTATCTATCTATCTATCTATCTATCTATCTATCTATCTATCTATCTATCTATCGTACTTCTGTAGGCCCCATTATTGAAATTCATCCTGTGCCTTTTGATCTGAAATCTGAAATCATATAGTTTCATTTTTATGCATATGAACAAGCAATCTGAGAGTCTCTTTCCTTTTTGCAGGAGGCATCACAGATGGCTCTGTTGATTTCTAGGCAAGATCTCTGGGGATCGAGGAGATATTCCATCACTTCTAAAATCATTGGACCCTGCTTCAATGGAAATGTGAATTCTGTTCATTGGGGCTGTACCCAACCATGTGTGTTGGAGCAATCCAAAAAGAAAAGTGTATGCCACAGATGAAAGACTGCATCTCCCCTTTTAATAAAAGCAAGTTGTGAAATACGTTTGATGAATGGGGAGTGTGTGTGTTCTGATGGGGGATAAGACTGTTTCTATCTCTTTTGAACTTATACGGAGCACTTCTTCAGTTTTGGAAAACATACTTAGTGCCATAGCTAAATACAGAGTGGAAGATATTGTTTAGTAGTTAAATGGTTAACACATATTTCAAGGGACCATTCAAGGTAAAGTAAATCTTTAACATCCCTACAGTCATGGAGGGAAAGAAAGGGAGAGAAAGAATCTGAGGGAATTGTTAGTGGGTTAAAGAGACATAATCTATAATCCACTAACAACTTGTATCATTTGCCTTTCCTCCCCCTCCTTCCACTTGGTATTTAGCTATCACACTTTGAGTATGTTTCCCAGACCTAAAGAAGAACTCTGTGTAAACTTGAAAACTTGTTTCTCTCATCAGCAGAAGTTGGTCCAATAAAAGATATTGCCTCATTCACCTTGTCTCAAAAATACATTGATCATTCTGTAACAGAATCCAGTAATTTGAGGGCATTTCTTTAGCAAGACAGCTCACCATAAGAACGGCCATACTGGTTCATACCAAAGGTCCATCTAGCCCAATAGCCTGTCTTCTGGCAGTAGCCAATGCCAGATGCCCCAGAGAGAACGAACAGAACAGACAATCATCAAGTGATCCATCTTGTCACCCATTCTCCAGCTTCTGGCAAACAGAGGCTAGGAACACTATCTCTGCCCATCCTGGCTAATGGCCATTAATGGACCTATCCTCCGTGAATTTATCTAGTTCTTTTTTGAACCCTGTTATAGTGTTGGCCTTCACAACAACCTGTGGCAAAGAGTTCCACAGATCGACTGTGCATTGTGTAAAAAAAAATACTTTGTTTTATTTGTTTTAAACCTGATGCCTATTAATTTCATTTGGTGACCCCTAGTTCTTGTGTTTTGATAAGGAGTAAATAACACTTCTTTATTTACTTTCTCCACACCAGCCATGATTTTATAGACCTCAGTCATATCCCCCCTCCTCCTCATTGTCTCTTTTCCAAGATGAAAAACCCCAGTCTTATAAATTTCTCCTTATATGGCAGCCGTTCAATACCCCTAATAATTTTTGTTGCCCTTTTCTGAATCTTTTCTGATTCTCATATATCTTTTTTGAGACAAGGCAATCACATCTGCACACAGTATTCAAGATGTGGGAGTACCATGGATTTATACAGAGGCAATATGACATTTTCTGTCTTATTATGTATCCCTTTCTTAATGATTCCCATCATTCTGTTCACTTTTTTGACTGCTGCTGCACATTGAGTGGATGTTTTCAGGGAACTATCCACAACGAGTCCAAGATCACTTTCTTGAGTGGGAACAGCTAATTTAGACCCCATCATTGTATATGTATAGTTGGGTTATGTGTTCCAATGTGAATTACTTTGCATTTATCAACGCTGATTTTCATCTGCCATTTTGTTGCCCAGTCACCCAGTTTTGTGTGATCCTTTTGAAGCTCTTTGCAGTCTGCTTGGCACTTAACTATCTTGTGTAGTTTTGTATCATCTGAAAATTTTCCACCTCACTGTTTACCCCTTTTTTCATATCATTTATGAATATCTTGAATAGGATTGGTCCCATTACAGACCCCTGAGGGACACCACTATTTACCTCTCTCCATTCTGAAAACTGACCATTTATTCCTAGCCTTTGTTTCCTATCTTTTAACCAGTTACCAATCCATGAGAGGACATTCCCTCTTATCCCATGGCTGCTTACTTTGCTTACGAGCCTTTAAATAGAAATGTGATCAATATATATATTAACTAGTCCATATTAAAGGTGTAACAAGATAGACTGTTTAATACTACAGAAGGTGACACATTCAACTAGTATATTGAGAAACCAGTGTGAAGTGAAAAGCTGTAAGGTGAAATCCAATGAAATGTTAAAAAGCCTAAATGAAAAAATGATTGATCAACAATTTGATTGCCAGTTACAGATATAGAACATCATTTCACATGATCCTATTAACTTACATCTGAAGTATACAAAATTACCAGTTATTGGTAGAGAGGTTTCTACAGCTGTTTTCTTAATACTCCATTATTTGTTACCAATATTATTAACGATGAATAAAGTAAATGAGTCAAATGAGCTAATTTGCTACCTGATGAAGTCTGAAAGAAGTGGAGAATTATCAAGGAATGTGAAGAGTGAGCACTTCTGATGATATACATGTGTCACTCACTAATCAGGGTGTATTATGCATCCCCCTCTGTAGAGGTTGTGAATCTGTTACAGCTTGCAGGTAGAAGATGTCTCTTTTATTCAGGCTATAGACACTTGTACTTTTAGCTTCAAAGGGCTCTGGTTCAAACCAGAGAATACTAGCCAAGAAGGCACAGCTGTCAACACACTTGCATGCTTGACAGCACCTCTATCCTTCAGAAACACAGGAGCAATTTTATGCTCAACACGGTGCTTCATGTTTGTGGGATCTGTACCTAGGTATTCTGTAATACATCAACAATGTTGCACTGCACCTGGTATCACTGCAGTTTTCACACATGTACCAATTTTTCACAATGGATCATTCAGAATGGACCATGGTGTGAGGACTAGCCCATGCATTGACTTTCAGTGTTCTGATCTTTTGATTGAATTGGTTTGAAAAGACTTTTTTACCCTGGGAGCAGCTTATCTTCTCATCATCAGATGGTCACTGCCTCAGTTTCCACTGTTGGGTGGGTGACTTAGTCTCAGCTGAACCAAAATCTTTCCCACCTGGGGCAAACAATGTAGTTAAAAAGAAAAACAACAAAACTTTCTGGGCTAGAGGTGCTTACTCAGAGGCTGATTGGATATTTCCTCCATTCAGTTTTTCATGTACAACAGTTTTCACCGATTCCAAGGCCAGAAAGGATCATAGTGATCACGTTTGACCTCCTGTTTGACACAGGCCATAGAACTGCCCCAAAAGAATTCATAAATCCTATATTTTAGGAAAACGTACAATCTTGATTTAAAAATTGTCAGTAATGGAGAATCCAGCACAAATCTTGGTATATTTTTACCAATTACTCTCACTTTATTTCCAGTCTGAATTTGTCTAGCTTAAATTTCCAGCCATTGGATTGCGTTACACCTTTTTTTGATAGATTGAAGAGCTCATTGTTAAAGATGTGTTCCCTCAATTAATTACTTGACGATTGTAATCAGGTCCTCCATACCCTTAAGATCTCAATCCTTTTAAAGCAGCCTAGCTGGATTATCTCTGTTCTCCTCAATATGGACCTGTTTTGACGAATCTCTCCAAGCTCTTGCAGTCCCACATGCACATTTAAATATTTGGAGGATTTCTGCCATCATTTCCATTCCTGCAAGAGAACCTGCTGCCCATAGCTATGACTGGAAGCTCTGGCACAAGAGAATAGGACTTGGCAGTGGGACAGTTTCAGAGCAGAGGGGAACAGAAGGAGGGTCGAGGTGTTGTGAAGCACCAAGGTGACTGTTACACACTACATAGTCAAACTGACTGGACATAACTCCTCTGACAATAACATAAACCAAAGAGATTTATAAAAGCTATAAGGAACTTGAAAGTATTTATTCATGGGCACTCACTGAAGCATACAAATACATATGTTCCCCGGCCTAGGAACACCTTGGGATTTATTTATCAGATTATAAGGATCTTGGATTTTATATATTTATGATTTTAAAAAGAAAAATGAAAGGGATTTTTATGGAAAAGAAATAGCAAAACAGCGGCTGTGTGCCAATTAAAACACTCACACATGTGTTTCAGTAGTATATCACCACAACCAGTTACTTTTATTGAATGGAGAAGAACAAGCTATTATGGGTAATACAAGGGCTCCTCTGTGAATTTTTTCCAGTTCACAAGATTCTTTACAACCCAGATGAAAAGGATCCAATGATTTTAGAAGCAAAACGTTGTCTGCCAGATTCCCAGAAGTCCTGCACTGACAATCTCTGATGCCATCGCTCACTTTTAATAAAGCACATAGAAAAGAAACATTTTGAGATTCTGTGTTTATATCCATTAAGAGAAAGACATTGTTATATTTAATTTCAAATCAAAGGCAGAGGAAGAATTTTACCCTCACTGAATTGTGAGTGTAGATATTCCTTGTTAACTCCAGAGCTGTTGATTTATTTGTTTAGCGGTGGGCAGGCGACACTGGGAGGGAGGTAAGGAGTTTGGGCAGGAAGAGGCAAAGTGAGAGTGGGGTGTGCTCAGGGGAGGAATGGGGAATGGGGCAGGAAGAGTTAGGGCAAGGGCAGAGAGGGGGGTTGAGCACCCTCTGTGAAATCATCAAGTTGGTGCCTCTGGGCCCAGGTGACCACCCGAGGTGGTGGACTTGGTGGGCACGAGGCTCAGTGTACTGTTTTTGGTGGTAGCGACAAAAGGGAAAATAGAATGTTTGAACTAAAATGTTTTACATGTCCTAGAGGGTAAATGTATTGTCTTGTGTGACAGGGGTAAATCATGCATACAAACCGTGAATCAAAGTCTTGGAATTAGCTACACATGCAATAAAAAATTAAGCATTCAAAAGTTTAACAAATGGGGGCAGAGGGAGGGTATCAAAGAGGCTCCTTGCCTGGGGCACCATTTGGTCTAGAGCCAGGCCTGCTGCCAAATTAACTTTACTGTAAGAAGCTTCATGTTTAAACTGTAATTTAAACAGCTCTTCAGTGAACTAATGTAGCACACGTTATTTTGCATATATTTCAAGGCCAGAAGAGGATCACTGTGATCATGTAGTCTGACCTCCTATATAACGCAGGGCATAGAGCTCCCCCAAAATAAGTTTTAGAGGATTTTTTTTTAGTAAATCATCCAGTCTTGATTTAAAAATTGTCACTGACAGAGAATGCGGCAGAATCATCCATATGTTTTTCAAATGGTTAATTATCTTCACTATTAATAATTTTCACCTGATTTCCAGTCTGAATTCTCTAGGTTCACATTCCACCTATTGCATCATTCTTATACCTTTGTCTGCTAAATTGAAGAGCCCATTGATAAATATTTTTCCCAAGTAGATGCTAATAGACTTAATCCCTTAACCTTCTCTTTGTTAAGTTAAATAGATTGAGCTTTGAGTCTATGACTTTAAACCAGGTTTTTCTCATACTTTAATCATTCCCGTGGCTCTTCTTTGAGCCTTCTCCAATTTATCAACATCCTTCTTGAATAGAAGGCACCATAACTGGACACAATATTCCAGCAACAGGCGCACTGCTGCCAAATACAGAGGTAAAATAACCTCTCTACGCCTACTCGAAATTCCCCTGTTAATACAACCCAGTCACATTAGCTCTTTTGACCGTAGAGTCACACTGGCAGCTAATGTTCAGTGGATTATCCACCAGGACCCTCAAATCTTTTTCAGAATCTCTGTTTCCCAGGACAGACTCCTCATCCTGTAAGTATGGCATGCATTCCTAGATGTATATATTTATGTTTAGCTGTATTAAAACATATATTGTTTTCTTCAGCTCTACTAAATGATCCAGATCCTTGTATATCAGCACTCTGTCCTCTTCAGGCTGGTTCTTCTGGCTTCATTCTTAAGTAATTTTCCCTTTAACAAGGTCAGCCTGTACGGGGAGACTGTGGCAAACCAGTAAAGTACTTGAAACCACTATGGCTTCTTGTTAAAGGTGTCCTAGTCAGCAAGATGTAAATTGGCCATTCAGCAATTTCAGCTTGACCAAGGCAGGAAGGGAAAGGGGTTTGGGGTGCCACAGAAAGGGTAGCTTGATCCTATGTCCTTTCTGATAAGAATTGTGTTGAAATTGTTGATACATGCATTTTAAAAGAGTAGGATATGCCTCAGGAATGTCTATTGGGGTCTCGAGGCTGCAAACTCTTGAAAAACCCACACCTGATTAATCAATAATCAGAAGGAACCTCTTGTTTGATCATTGAAACTGCTTACTTAACAAGTTTTCTTTAAGCGACATGTCAGTCTATTACTAATGTATAAAGCCGGAGAAAAAGCTTGAGATGGGAGGGACTCGTCAGGACTGTTCTCTCCCTCTGGATGCATCTTGTGTTCCCCACCGGCAGATGGGCTGCTGCTGTGCCACTCGAGAGCCACACTCATCTTTGGTAATTATCGAGGGTTGGGGATGTATTACTAACCTGTTGCGGACATGAATGAGTGCTTGAGACTAGGTAAAGTTTAGCTTTAAGTGAAAGCACTCTTGGGTTGTCCTGTTTGTGCCAGCCATCCATCGGTCGGATGGCAGTGTCTCCCCAGATTTATTTCCTGACACCCCCTCACACAGAGTAAAAGTTACCAAGAGATTTGGGTGGCAAGAACTCTGGGTAACAAGCCCTCCTCCTCTTCCCTGCTACCGTACTTGAAGAGAGTCACAACAGTTTTTATCAATTCCCCACAGACTGAAGACAGCTGGGCTTTCATATCTAGAAACTTTGCTAGAAGCCAACAGTTCCCATGATTGCTTGACTACAAGTGCCAGAAATTCTCTGTTTTGGGCAGAGGCCATGTCCCATGAGTGAGAGGAACTTGTGTAAAACACATTAAACATCAGATATGGCTGAATGAATTTTCCTCTAACACTCAAATATATNACATGCACATTTAAATATTTGGAGGATTTCTGCCATCATTTCCATTCCTGCAAGAGAACCTGCTGCCCATAGCTATGACTGGAAGCTCTGGCACAAGAGAATAGGACTTGGCAGTGGGACAGTTTCAGAGCAGAGGGGAACAGAAGGAGGGTCGAGGTGTTGTGAAGCACCAAGGTGACTGTTACACACTACATAGTCAAACTGACTGGACATAACTCCTCTGACAATAACATAAACCAAAGAGATTTATAAAAGCTATAAGGAACTTGAAAGTATTTATTCATGGGCACTCACTGAAGCATACAAATACATATGTTCCCCGGCCTAGGAACACCTTGGGATTTATTTATCAGATTATAAGGATCTTGGATTTTATATATTTATGATTTTAAAAAGAAAAATGAAAGGGATTTTTATGGAAAAGAAATAGCAAAACAGCGGCTGTGTGCCAATTAAAACACTCACACATGTGTTTCAGTAGTATATCACCACAACCAGTTACTTTTATTGAATGGAGAAGAACAAGCTATTATGGGTAATACAAGGGCTCCTCTGTGAATTTTTTCCAGTTCACAAGATTCTTTACAACCCAGATGAAAAGGATCCAATGATTTTAGAAGCAAAACGTTGTCTGCCAGATTCCCAGAAGTCCTGCACTGACAATCTCTGATGCCATCGCTCACTTTTAATAAAGCACATAGAAAAGAAACATTTTGAGATTCTGTGTTTATATCCATTAAGAGAAAGACATTGTTATATTTAATTTCAAATCAAAGGCAGAGGAAGAATTTTACCCTCACTGAATTGTGAGTGTAGATATTCCTTGTTAACTCCAGAGCTGTAGATTTATTTGTTTAGCGGTGGGCAGGCGACACTGGGAGGGAGGTAAGGAGTTTGGGCAGGAAGAGGCAAAGTGAGAGTGGGGTGTGCTCAGGGGAGGAATGGGGAATGGGGCAGGAAGAGTTAGGGCAAGGGCAGAGAGGGGGGTTGAGCACCCTCTGTGAAATCATCAAGTTGGTGCCTCTGGGCCCAGGTGACCACCCGAGGTGGTGGACTTGGTGGGCACGAGGCTCAGTGTACTGTTTTTGGTGGTAGCGACAAAAGGGAAAATAGAATGTTTGAACTAAAATGTTTTACATGTCCTAGAGGGTAAATGTATTGTCTTGTGTGACAGGGGTAAATCATGCATACAAACCGTGAATCAAAGTCTTGGAATTAGCTACACATGCAATAAAAAATTAAGCATTCAAAAGTTTAACAAATGGGGGCAGAGGGAGGGTATCAAAGAGGCTCCTTGCCTGGGGCACCATTTGGTCTAGAGCCAGGCCTGCTGCCAAATTAACTTTACTGTAAGAAGCTTCATGTTTAAACTGTAATTTAAACAGCTCTTCAGTGAACTAATGTAGCACACGTTATTTTGCATATATTTCAAGGCCAGAAGAGGATCACTGTGATCATGTAGTCTGACCTCCTATATAACGCAGGGCATAGAGCTCCCCCAAAATAAGTTTTAGAGGATTTTTTTTTAGTAAATCATCCAGTCTTGATTTAAAAATTGTCACTGACAGAGAATGCGGCAGAATCATCCATATGTTTTTCAAATGGTTAATTATCTTCACTATTAATAATTTTCACCTGATTTCCAGTCTGAATTCTCTAGGTTCACATTCCACCTATTGCATCATTCTTATACCTTTGTCTGCTAAATTGAAGAGCCCATTGATAAATATTTTTCCCAAGTAGATGCTAATAGACTTAATCCCTTAACCTTCTCTTTGTTAAGTTAAATAGATTGAGCTTTGAGTCTATGACTTTAAACCAGGTTTTTCTCATACTTTAATCATTCCCGTGGCTCTTCTTTGAGCCTTCTCCAATTTATCAACATCCTTCTTGAATAGAAGGCACCATAACTGGACACAATATTCCAGCAACAGGCGCACTGCTGCCAAATACAGAGGTAAAATAACCTCTCTACGCCTACTCGAAATTCCCCTGTTAATACAACCCAGTCACATTAGCTCTTTTGACCGTAGAGTCACACTGGCAGCTAATGTTCAGTGGATTATCCACCAGGACCCTCAAATCTTTTTCAGAATCTCTGTTTCCCAGGACAGACTCCTCATCCTGTAAGTATGGCATGCATTCCTAGATGTATATATTTATGTTTAGCTGTATTAAAACATATATTGTTTTCTTCAGCTCTACTAAATGATCCAGATCCTTGTATATCAGCACTCTGTCCTCTTCAGGCTGGTTCTTCTGGCTTCATTCTTAAGTAATTTTCCCTTTAACAAGGTCAGCCTGTACGGGGAGACTGTGGCAAACCAGTAAAGTACTTGAAACCACTATGGCTTCTTGTTAAAGGTGTCCTAGTCAGCAAGATGTAAATTGGCCATTCAGCAATTTCAGCTTGACCAAGGCAGGAAGGGAAAGGGGTTTGGGGTGCCACAGAAAGGGTAGCTTGATCCTATGTCCTTTCTGATAAGAATTGTGTTGAAATTGTTGATACATGCATTTTAAAAGAGTAGGATATGCCTCAGGAATGTCTATTGGGGTCTCGAGGCTGCAAACTCTTGAAAAACCCACACCTGATTAATCAATAATCAGAAGGAACCTCTTTTTTGATCATTGAAACTGCTTACTTAACAAGTTTTCTTTAAGTGACATGTCAGTCTATTACTAATGTATAAAGCCGGAGAAAAAGCTTGAGATGGGAGGGACTCGTCAGGACTGTTCTCTCCCTCTGGATGCATCTTGTGTTCCCCACCGGCAGATGGGCTGCTGCTGTGCCACTCGAGAGCCACACTCATCTTTGGTAATTATCGAGGGTTGGGGATGTATTACTAACCTGTTGCGGACATGAATGAGTGCTTGAGACTAGGTAAAGTTTAGCTTTAAGTGAAAGCACTCTTGGGTTGTCCTGTTTGTGCCAGCCATCTATCGGTCGGATGGCCGTGTCTCCCCTGATTTATTTCCTGACACCTCCTCTCACAGAGTAAAAGTTACCAAGAGATTTGGGTGGCAAGAACTCTGGGTAACAAGCCCTCCTCCTCTTCCCTGCTACCGTACTTGAAGAGAGTCACAACAGTTTTTATCAATTCCCCACAGACTGAAGACAGCTGGGCTTTCATATCTAGAAACTTTGCTAGAAGCCAACAGTTCCCATGATTGCTTGACTACAAGTGCCAGAAATTCTCTGTTTTGGGCAGAGGCCATGTCCCATGAGTGAGAGGAACTTGTGTAAAACACATTAAACATCAGATATGGCTGAATGAATTTTCCTCTAACACTCAAATATATATATATTTATGTATAAATATATTTATATGTAAATATATATATACACCTTTATCCTGATATAACATGACCTGATATAGCACAAATTCAGATATAGCGTGGGAAAGCAGTGCTCCGGGCGGGGGCGCTGCACACTTCAGCAGATCAAAGCAAGTTTGATATAACACAGTAAGATTTTTTGGCTCCCAAAGACAGCGTTATATCGGGGTATATTCCACTGTTGGCCATAGATTGAACATGTTCCCTCTAAAGAGAAGACTGTTCAAGATATAGGCAAACATGTAAGAACATGGAGTTATTCTGGGAAAAAAATGGAACCAAGAAAATGGTTACAACTGTCCTCAGCGAGTTATCGAAAATAGGATCCTTCTGTCCGTGACTGGGAAAGTGACATATAGAAATCCAGAACCATTTAAAAATAGAAGACTAACTTACAAGCCAATGCTAGCTATTCAACTAGGTCAGCGATACATTCAAACATTTTCCAATGGTATACAGCAAACTCTTGCTGCAGACTGACACAAATAAGACACATCCCTTGTGCTCTTTCCTAGAGGCTTTACTCCAAATTTCCATGTAGTGATAGGGGGTGAGTCTGGCTACAGCCCCTGTCCCTATTACGATGCTCTGGTGACATATAGGCCTGTAAAAGTGGTTGGAGGAGAGTTATCCCAATGTATCAGCAATACACAGCTGACATGCTTCCCATCTTGCAAACACTGTTTTAGGGATGGTGCTGGACATGGTGCTTAGGGTTATCAGGTCTCAGAAAGTCAATCTCTATAGCACTGAGCACTATGAGTCTACTACAGGCTGTGGACTGGCCATGGGCAGTAGGGTAAGCAGGGTAAGGCATCTGCAAGTAAGAGAAGTCATCAAGGTTCAATCCAGCTTCCAAAATGTTCAGAATCAGGGCAGACACAGGAGGCTCCTTTGCCCCCTACCTCTGGGCTGTGCCTTGTGTGCAGAGCCTCCAAGAGGATTAGACAGCTCACATATATGAAGAAGAGAAACAAAAAGTTCTATTCACACAGTAATGTCCCTCTTGTAGAATCTTAAACTTACCCATCATCTACAGCAATGAGTTAACCTAGTGCAACGTCCAATGCGCCTAGTCCTGGGAGGACATCGGAGCAAGTAGCATCTACCTCTTCGAAGATAACATCGCAGTACGTCCTTGGCATCATGGTCAGAAACTAGACAAAAATAAAGTTAAAAAGTCTTGATTTTAAAAGAATTCTGATTGCAGTATGACAGGCCTTTTTCATTCAATGAATTTCCCATTCACTGAGACCTGGAAAAATCAGCCCAATTATCCTCCTGTACACCATTTTACTAGATCTTAAACAGTATTTAAATGGCTGTAGTTCTCTGTACATTCAGTGGCTGCCCCTAAGAAGAGAACAGAGTGAATTCATGAACCAGATGCGCTGGCTTCTTGGCTGCACACTGCAGAACCTTAAAAAGGAGCCTGGGTCTCCTTCAAAGCCCCTCACAGTTAAAATACCCTCTCTACTCCTACTGTTCCTACTCTACTCCATCTGAATGGATTTTCGTAGGCACTTTTTTGACTGCACGACTATTTCACAGCCAAATTTCAAGTATCTACTACGAGCCATGTAAGCACTGCATCTCTGTAGATAACATTTTGGAAAAAATGACACAAAGTTTCAGTCAAACTTAGCGCATGCTCACAAATATCCTTCTATAGACTTCCCACATTTCATTAAAACCTTACCTTGAGCACTACTTTGTGCCACCAAGAAGAAGAGAGCAAAAAGAAGATAAAGTATCTTCAGGGCTGTAGTTTGGCCAGGAACTGAATGTCACTTGGAGAAGATATTCCAAGGTAGACAGGAGAGGGAAGCGCTTTCAATTTATAGGGTGCTGGGGATTGTGAAATGCTGATCTGTTGAAACCTTGTTTTGATACAAGTGCCATTTATAAGGTATGGGCTGCAATTTGTTAATTAAAATGATCCTTCTTTATATAACGATACAATTGACAAGTCTCTGCCTTCGGAAGTTACAATATGAATATTTACATCTAGCAAACATTGCCTACCTGGTCCAAAACCCTTTGAAGTCAATGGAAAGACACCCGCTGATGTCAGATGAGAGGTCTAGTATGGAGCAGAATTCCAGAATACAGCTCTACCTGGCAAGCAACTGTGTGGGTTTCTGTAGTTATTTTGTATAATTTTTATCAATATTTTACATGGATTTTGGGAATTTTCCTATTTTCATGCATCAAAACCCATTACAAAGAGGGTTAAAATCCTTTTCAAAATGAGAAATAAAGTGGATTACAATACTGTGTTCCAGGAATGTATGGTTATGGGGTTTTCCCCCCTGTAAATTTAAACAGGAATTTTAATGCCAGCAATGGGAGAAAACCATGTTTTCCTTTTAAATCCTCCATAACAAATATCAGCCTTAAAGATAAGAGTCTATAGTACAGACAGAGATGCAAAATGTTGGGGTGGGGGACATCTATTGGGTGGTGAGGAGTTGGAAGAGACCTGACCCTTTAATCTCCCAGTCACTTCCCTCTATTTCAATTGTCTCTCTGTTGATGGTGGGACCTGGTCTCCTAACTTACCACTTTCTCCACAGAGACAGGTCAGGGAGCCTAAATGCTACCCCCACCCAATGGGGACACCAGGAATGGGCACATCAGCTTGTATGGCCACCTTTCTCCCCTTCTTTCCCTGTTATGTCCATGCCATACACACAGAGAAGTTAGATAGAAACAGAAATACTCTGACATGCATCTGACGAAGTGGGTACTCACCCATGAAAGCTCATGCTACAAAACGTCTGTTAGTCTATAAGGTGCCACAAGGTTCTTTGCTGTTTTTACAGAAATACTCTTGTTGCAAGGTTTCAACATTACACTCCTTTATTTCTTAGAATTCAGAGCAATAACACAAAAAATCCCCAAAATAGAATGAGAGAGAGTAAGAGAGAGCAGGCTGCTCCCTAAAACGGAGAGTCACAATTCACCTCACCTTATTCTAGGCTGTCTGGCTGTTGACTGATTCTGCTAAGCCTAGCATGTATGCTTCCTTGCAAAGTCCCTTAGACTGCAGCCAGGACCAGAACAAAACCTTGAGTATTAAAAGTTTTAGCTTACAACTTTACTACAGTTTCAATACACCACATTTTCCCCATAGGTGGCAATGTTCCAGCTGGGTCCCCTCCAGCTGCTGACTGGAACCCAAATATCTGCCCTTAATTGGCACTGGTTGCCACACGGATGACCACACCTGGCTTTGGGAGAGGCTGCAGAATGTGGGTGTCAGAGGTAGGGATGGGCAAAATTGATCCAGCTAAAATAACACACACCTCCTCCTCTTCCCTTTCCACTGCCAACAAACTCCACCTTGGCCTCTTTTCACAGCCAAATGGAAACTGGAGCAAAACTTTGCCGAAGTCTGAGAAAGATTCACTTACTCAGTGGCACCAACATACCTTGTACCCAAATCAAGAGGACGTGGGGGGGGGTCAATATTCTCTTTGTGGCCCATCAAATGTCCTCTCTTGTTTTGGCCTCTCACAATGAACTCTCCCTCTGAATAACTCCACACTTCCCCCTGGCTGGTGCTCTGTTCCCGAGGGGAGGACCATCCATCTCTGACCTCGCCACCCCCAGTATCTTGAGGAGATGGCCCATCACCCTCCTAACTTTCCAGAGGGTGGTCGGTGGCCCACTTCTCCTCTCCCATCATCTTAGAAGTTTAGCCACCCCCCTCACAGATTGAAGCTACCAATATCTTCTGAGGAAAAAATGCCCTTCCTCATCTGTAGTAGTGGGACATGGTAATTCTTCTTTATGCACCAGATCAGGCATGTCACACTGTGATATTTAACCCAAGTTATTTCAAATTAAGGACAAAGAAGAAAATAGCATTGGGTCTGTGCTCTTTTTTTGCCTCTATATAAAGTGTTAAGTATCTGAAGGGTTATTGTTGTTGTTTTCCCTTCTGCTTGTTATTTAGCTTAGAAATATCAAGACAATCAAATCTAGCCTTCCCTTGTTTGTCGGAGTTATCTTTGGTGTCATCAGGGATATGTCTGCAAGGTTCATTAGCCCTGAGCTGAAGAGGTGGAGTTCTTGAATCTTGTTTTAAAATAAAAGTTTTTCTTCTAAGTGCTCAAAAAGCATTCAAATGAAACACCTGCTATATATATATATATATAGACATATATAAAAACACTGAACAAAGAGTTTAAAACTCTTCTTTCGTAGATGTCATATCCTTACCAGTTCTTATTCTCTCTCTCTCCTGCCTGTGTGGCTCCTCTTCGCCCCATGTCCCAGCATGTCTTTATCTATCTGGTCCCATTGTATGAGAATCTCTGTTTACCTGAAGATATCAGAATGGATAAGAGCCCACTGGCCCATATTACTGCACCAAGCAATGTCACTGTAGACATATGGAATAATAAGCTGGGACAAAGAGGATATGAATTTGGTGACTACCAGCACCCACTCGGCTTGGGAAAGGCTGTGATTTGGTAGGACTGTTTCCACAGCACGAACAGCAGAACAAGAAATGAACAGGGCACAATGACTAGATATGAGGCCAGATTCTGCCACCCTCCCTCACGGTGGCTAAGCCAGGGTGGTCTCTTACCATACTTCTTATTCTTCCTACTCAGTGGGATAGTTTGCTCTTGTGCTCCTAATAATGTCTCTGAAAAACTGCCAACTCTCTTCAATTGTTTTTCACATTAGACTTGCTTCCCATGGGATCTTACCTACCAACTTCCTGAGTTTGCTGAAGTCTGCCTTGTGGAAATCCATTGTCTTTATTTTGCTGTTCTCCATCCTACCATTCCTTAGAATCACGCGCCCTATGATTTCATGATCACTTTCTCCCAGCCTGCCTTCCACTTTCACATTTTCAACCACTTCCTACCTATTTGTCAAAATAAAATCTAGAACAGCCTCTTCCTTAGTAGCTTTCTCTACTTTCTGAAATTAAAAAAAAAAGTCTCCAGTACATTCCAAGAACTTGTTGGATAATCTGTGCCCTGCTGTGTTATTTTCCCAACAGGTGTTTGAGTTGAAGTCCATCTGTGCTTTGGATGATTTTGTAAGTTGTTTCAAAAAAGCCTCATCCACCTCTTCTTCCTGGTTAGGTGGCCTGTAGTAGACCACTACCATGACATCACTTTTGTTTTTGCCCCTTTTATCCTTACCCAGAGACTTTCAACAAGTCTCTCTTCTTTTCCCATCTCAACCTCAGTCCAAGTGTGTACATTTTTAATATATAAGGCAACACTTCCTCTCTGCTTGTCCTTCCTGAGTAAGCTGTAGCCTTCTATATCAATATTCCAGTCATGTGTAGTATCCCAAATCTCTGTGATGCCAGCTATGTCATAGTTGTGTTTATTTACTAGCATTTGAGTTCTTCCTGCTTATTCCCCATACTTCTTGCATTAGTATACAGACATCTAAGATATTGATTTGATTCCTCCCCCTCACCAGTTCTTTCTTGTCTCTCCTGTAACAGCCCAAGCTTCCCCCCAGAGTCCGACCCTTCTTCCAGTTCTTCCTGCCCCCTTCGAATCTAGTTTAAAGCCCTCCTCACAAGCAGGACTGGTGCCAGGGTTTCTGGCGACCTAGGCGCCGGGCCATTTTGCCACGCCGCGCACGGGTCTCGCGGCTCCGGCGGAGCTGCCTCAGGTATGCCTGCGGCAGGTCCACCGGAGCCGCGGGACCGGCGGACCGTCCGCAGCTATGACTGTGGCAACTCCACCAGAGCCACCTGCCACCCCCCCGGCAAAATGCCGCCCCCCCATAATGCTGGCGCCCTAGGCAACTGCCTAAGTCGCCTAAATGAAAGCGCCGGCTCTGCTCACGAGGTTAGCCAGTCTGTATTCTTATATGCTTATATGCTTATCCCCTTCCTCAATAGGTGGACCCCATCTCTGTTTATCAGTCCTTCTTCCTGGAACAGCATCCTGTGATCAATGAAGCTGAAGCCTTTCTGGCGACACCATCCTCGCAGCCAGACATTCACCTCCCGGATGCATCTGTCTCTGCCTGGGTCCCTACCTTTGACTGGAAGGACTGAAGAGAACACCATATGCGCTCCCAACTCCTTCACCCTTACTCCCAAAACCCTGTAGTCACTTCTGATCTGATGAGAGTCATACCTTGCAGTATCATTAGCTCCCACATGGATGAGTAGCATAGGATAGTAGTGAGAGGACTGGATGATCCTCAACAGTGCCTCCATAACGTCTCAGATATGGGCGCCCGGCAGGCAACATGCGTTCCAGGATGCCATGTCAGGGAGACAGATGGGTGCCTCCATCTCCCTCAGAAGACAGTCACAGCCACCATTACCCTACGTTTCCTCTTGAGAGTGGCTTCTCCTCCACCAACTTTGGGGTGATTCCTCATCGCTCATTGCCAGGGCAGCATATAGTTTTTCCATCACCATGGTGGGTGGGTTGGGAGTACGAGTGGAGTACTGTCTGCTGCCAGAAGTAACCAACAGTCAGTGTCCTCCCTGTGACAGAGCTATATCCTCCTCCCCCAGTGGTGTGACAGCAATCCTCTGTAGCTGGATAGCTTCCTCAGCCTTGGATGTCTCCATGTGAATACAGTCCAGCAATTTCTCATGGGAGAAGGTGACTGTAGCTCTCCCACCTGCTTCCCGAGAGATTCCTCCAGCAGGCACCTTTCACACTGGATGGTCCGCACAACCTGGCTTTCTGTATGTTGGAAATGCAGGCCACAATCTCTGGAAGTCCACACCAGGATCTCACTCTGCAAGTCCACCACCAGGTAGAGGCATCCATGGCTACATTGTCTGTCTAGATACAGGTGCAAGTGGAGGAGACAGGAGCAGCATTGGTACTGGCGATGAGGCCCTTCCTAACCGTAGTGATTATACTATGACTCCCTCTAACAAGCTCCCTTTCAAGATCTCTGTTTGCAGTCCCCTCTTGCTAGCTCCCCGTGCTCGCTTAGCCTCTGGCTATGAAAGGGCTTCTCTCCTAGGTCAGCCCTACTCCCTCATTAATCACACAAGAAGAGGGTGATCACAAGGCTGACTGAGGCTCATCAAAGATGATCAAGAATGATCCAGGGAACAAAGTCTCGAATAGTTCTCAGACACACAATCCCAGCTGACCCAGTAACTGAAATAATTGAAATAACCTGAAACAGAAAGAAACACACAAACAGTCAAACACACCTACTCACCCCAAAGTTAGTATTTGCACCTTTTTTGTTCAGCAGGGGGATCGCCTTCTCCCCCTCTGAAACTCCCCTGTTTGTGGACCCCTGTTCATGAAAGTTATGCTTTGAAATAACTCTCCCCCATCCCTATATATTGCAAGAGTATTGTTGTTTCATCTCTGAATGGGGAAAACAACAGGAAAGAACAAATGAAATGTCCGGGAGACAGCGCATAACTGTGTGTGCCTGCTCTGTCTCAGTCTGCAGTAACGTGGAGACAGAATGGGTGCATTCTTTAGACACGCAGCTATTTGTTCACTAAGCATGCACAGAGATAGAATCACAGAAGATTAGGGTTGCAAGAGACCTCAGGAGGTCATCTAGTCCAATCCCCTGCTCAAAGCAGGACCAACACCAAATAAATCATCCCAGACAGGGCTTTGGCAAGCCTGACCTTAAAAACCTCTAATGATGGAGATTCCATTACCTCCCTAGGTAATCCATTCCAGTGCTTCACCATCCTCCCAGTGAAATAGTGTTCCCTAATATCCAACCTAGACCTCCCCCACTGCAACTTGAGACTATTGCTTCTTGTTCTGTCATCTGCCACCACTAAGCAGATCCGTGCTATCACCAGATAGGGTTGGTAGTTTTCATTGGCCATCAGAACAGGGTCAGTCTTGAGGCAGAATTGATGTTTCCGTGCACTTTCTCAGAATTAGCTATTTGTCACCTAAATACACATTTGTCACATTTGTTTGCGCATCAGACAAAGGTGTTTTTGATAGAACAGCTGTACATGGATGTGAGCATCATATTTCTACAGCATAGGCTTTTTTTATTATTTCATTATATAATTTCAAATTTCAGCTAAATTTTTCAGTAGCGTTTTGAATTTTAACAACAAAAGGCATACCATTTCAATTACAATTTTGGATTTTTTGACCAGCTCTGATGTTTAATTAGTTTTGGTTCTCTTTTCTATCATGTGACAGCTGGATTTATTTTTTGTGATCATCGTTTTAACTTTGCAGAATGTTAATAGGAAGAATGTTAAAATAAGTGAAGGACCTGGTTTCCTTACTAGAGAGTTAGAAATGAGTGCAGGGAAGATTCTGTGTTCAGAAGTTAGGTATTTACCCATTAAGCCACATAGATAGCCAGTTCACTTGTTTAGATGCATATGACTATCTCAATTAAAACTCTAATCTTTTATTAGGGGAAATGAATTCTCCACTCTGGAGTTAACCAGGAATACCTGCACTCATCATTGACTGACTGGACTATTCCTGCTGTTATGTTATACCTGTTGTTATGCACATCAATAAATATGAAAGTTTCTCTTCTTTGTACAGGCAAAGGCAGGACTGACTGTCTAGGGAGGATCTCTGAAAATCTGGAAAATGATGCCTTACTTCTAAAATCATTGTCTCCTGCTTCAAAGGAAGTCAGAATTGCCATTCATCTGTGCTTTAAAGAATGCTGTGAGCTGGAGAAATTCCGGAAAGGAGACTTTGTATCACCCATTTGTCTCTTTCCTTTCAATAAAAGCAAGTTGGTGTGAGATCATATTGCTGAAACAGGCAAACGTGTATTGTGGTGGGGTGAGTGGGGTCGGGGACAGTTTCTATTGTTCACCTTAGAAATCTATTTCTTTTATATTTATAAAATTAAAATAAAATACTCTAAGTCCCTTTCACGTGTTAAGATCATACAAGGGGTATATAGACAATAGTCTAAACGTCTCTGTATGTTTCAGTGAGTTCATGTAGGCAGATCTGCATTTAGTCCTTATGCTTGTTGCAAATCATTTTGATTTGTGTTGTTACTGGAGCTGGATCCAGTCAGAACTTGACCGTATAATGTGTAACCCCCATTTTGGAGCTCCAGGGCACATAGACTTTCTCTTTGCTCTGCATCATCCCCATCTCCAGGTTCCCTTCTCTTCTGACAGAGCTTCCAGACATGACTGCATGTTCCCTTTCAGAAATTAAAATGACAGCATATTGTTGTGCTCATGGGACCCCAACTCTGAGAAATTCCCCACAGAAGTCCACATCCTGGTGAAGAAAAAAAATGAGGCCAACCTCTGTTAAGGTCTAGGACCTAATTCTGTTCCCTGTTATGCTTACTGGTGTAAATGAGGAGTGATGTCACTGAATCCATTGTAGAATTGCACTGGTGTGAAACTGGCACAAGGGAGATCAGAATCAGACCCATCATTTTCCATAGAAAGATTGCAATAAAGTTTATACAAGGGAAATGTGTTGGCTATTTAAAATGGTCATATGATCTCCCAAAAGCCTTATCTGATTCCACTCTAAAGGGTCCCTGAAACTAACCTCAGTCACTGGACCACACCTCAAACATTTCATCTCAATTGGCTTCTTTTTAACACTTTAGATGTGTGGGATCTGAATATGAAAACTTATCACAGCCCTAACTAGGCAGAGGCTATTGTCTTTCCAGGATTGTTTTATCTGCACCATCACTATAGTCCAGCAGGCTGCACTGTGAGACAGACGGCTCCTTTATCAACACTGATGTTCAACCAGTAGGAGCATCTTTTTGCTGCCCCTGTTATCTAGTGGCTGAAAGCATTGTCAAGCTGGGCCTTAAAAACCTTTAAGGATGGAGATTCCACCACCTCCTTAGGTATCCCAGTCCAGTGCTTCACCGTCTTCCCAATTTAATAGTTTTTTCCTAATATCTAACCTAGATCTCACCCACTGCAACTTGAGACCATTGCTCCTTGTTCTGTCATCTGCTGCCACTGAGAACAGCCTAGATCCTTCCTCTTTGGAACCTCCCTTCAGGTAGTTGAAGGCTTCTATCAAATCCCACCTCACTCTTCTCTTCTGCAAACTAAATAAGCCCAGTTCCCTCAGCCTCTTCTTGTAATTCTTGTGCCCCAGCGCCCTGATCATTTTCATTGCCCACCGCTGGACTCTCTCCAATTTGTCCACATCCTTTCTGCAGTGAGGGGACCAAAACTGGATGCAATACTCCAGATATGGCCTCATCAGTGCTGAATAGAGGGGAATAATCACTTCCCTCAATCTGCTGGCAATGCTCCTACTAATGCAGCCCAATATGCCATTAGCTCTCTTGGCAACAAGGGCATACTGTTGATTCATATCCAGCTTCTTGTCCACTGTAATCCCCAGGTCCTTTTCTGCAGAACTGCCGCTTAGCCAGTCAGTCCTCACCTGTTGAAAAGCAGTCTGGCCCCAGGGGCTTGTGCATGTCCAACTTTTCTAAATAGTCCTTAATCTATTCTTTCATTAGTGAGGGCTGCTCACCTCCTCCCCATACTGTGCTGTCCAGTGCTGCAGTCAGAGAGTTGACCTTGTCTATGAAGACTGAGGGGAAAAAAACAACTGAGTTCTTCAGCTTTTTCCACCTCATCCATCACTAGATTGTCTCACCCATTCATGAAGGGTCCCACACTTCCACTGATCTTCTCCTTTTTGCTAACATACCTGTAGAACCTCTTCTCGTTACTATTCACATCACTTGTTGGCTGCATCTCCAATTGTGCTTTGGTCTTCCTGATTACACCCCTGCATGCTCAAGGAATATTTTTATACTCCTCCCTAGTCATCTGTCCAAATTTCCACTTCTTGTAAGCTTCCTTTTTGTATTTAAGCTCACCGAAGATTTCTCTGTTAAGCCAAGATGGTCGCCTGCCATATTTTCTATTCATTCTGCACATCGGGATGGTTTGTTCCTGTGCCCTCAATAAGGCTTCTTTAAAATACAGTCAGCTCTCCTGGACTTCTTTCCCCCTCATATTAGCCTCCCAGGGGATCCTGCCCTTAGTTCTCCGAGGGAATCAAAGTCTGCTTTTCTGGAGTCCAGGGTCCATATTCTGCTGCTCTCCTTTCTTCCTTTTGTCATCATCCTGAACTCGTCCCTTTCATGGTCACTGCTGCCCAGGTTTGCACCCACTTCTACTTCCCCTACCAACCTACAAAACTTTAAAAATTAAGGCTTCAATAAGAATCCAGCATGTGGCTTGTTGTTCTAGTTTTTTTATGATAGATTCAATCTTTTTATACCGGGATATGACAGAACCTACATACGCACATACACAGCCTTACATGTATCTTCATTTTTTCCAATATGAATCCAAAGCATAAGAAGATCCGTCCACGTTTTCTTTTGGATTGTAGAACTTTCCAGGATAATTGTTTTTTTTTTGTTTTTGTTTTACTTTTTTCCTCAATCTCCGTTCATAACCAAATCTTTTAATATTTTTTTTCGCAATAGAGAGTTTTTATTATGTTCTGACATTTTAAGGTATTATATGGATGTGGCTGTTGTTTTAGATTGTTCATAGTTTTATTTTTGTGTTCACAACAGACTTTTAATAAAATTGAATTAAATGAAATTAACTTACAGGAAAGTGGCAATGAAACAAGAGGCACAACTCACCCCACCTCACTGTAGGCTGGCTTGCTGCAGACTGGCTACTAAGCCAAGATCACATACTTCCCTGAACTTCAGACACAATCAGATGCACTTAAAGTAATAGCAAACCACTGCAATACAGTTTTCAACACAACATGCATTCCGCACAGGTGGCAATGCTCCCGCTGGGTACCTTTCAGCTGTTGACTAGAACCAATGGATCTGCCCTTAATTGGTACCTAGTTATTAAACTGATGACCATGCCAGGCATTGGGAGAGGCTGGAGAATGTGGCTGTCAGAGGTGGGGATGGGTGAACTGCTCCAGATAAAATAAGAAACACTTGCCTGCACAAAAAATCTAAAAGGTCTCCTCTTCTCCTTCTACCAATTAAGCTCACATCGGCCTCTTTTCAGAACCTTGGCTAAAGTTTGAGGAAGATTCACTCATCCACTGGCACCTACCCCTACCCTGCCACCAAACCTCCATCCATCAGGGAGATGGTGCTCTAGATATTCCCCTTGCGTCCCATCAGACCCCATCTCCCAGAGGCTTCTCACTACAGAATCCTCCCTCTCACCAGCCATATGCTTCCCTCTTCCTTTGTGCCCTGTTCTTGGGTGAGGCTGGCCACCTCTTATTCTTCTCTCCCAGCATCTTGAGGAGACGGCCTCTGCTCTGCTGACTTTCCACAGGGTGGTTGGTGGCCCACTTCTCCTCCCACTATCTTAGAGGCCTGGCCAGCTCCCACTAGAGACTGAAGCCTCTAATACCTTCTGAATAAAGCAATGCCTTTAGTAGCAGTTCATGACACTTCTTTTTTGGGGGGGCAAGGTAGTTGTTGTTTTATTTCCTGCTGTTGCATACCTTATGTGATAAATGAAGTGGGGGAAGTAGCTCCCTTTTATGGAGACCCAACCAACCATTTAGCTGTAAAATCCATGTTAGTAGCTGTTTTCTACTTGCTTTACCTGCAAAGAGTTAAAAAAAGTCCACAGGTGAAAGGAAGGGGGTGGGCACATGACCAAAAGAGCCAATGGGAAGGCTAGAACTTTTTAAAATTGGAGAAAAAAACTTTTCCCCTTGTCTGTCTGCGGTTGTTCTCCGGAGAGATGAGACACAGAGCAGCAATGCTATAAGAAGCTTTAAGCCAGATAATGAAACATCAGATCGCACCTAGAACTACTTACTTTAAAACCCCCGATCATGTAAGTAGATCAGAAAATGTCCTAGGAAACATGATTAGTTTATTTCTTTTATTTTGTAAGCTTGTTGACTCTGTGCTACCAAATGTTTTTGTTTTTGCTTGTATCTTAAGCTCGGACCTCAAAGAAGGTTCATTTTGATGTTTAGTTTTTCAAAAGTTTTTTTTTAACATCTAGCAAAAGCGCAAAGTTCCAGATGTAATTTTCTTCTTTTTATTTTAATTAAATTTTACCTTTGATAAGACAGGGTTGGATTTTTAGTGTCCTAAGAGGGTTGTGCATGATGTTATTTAATAGCTTGGTGCAAACAGCTGATTTTTCCTTTGTTTTCTTCTCAGCTCTTTCCAGAGGGTGAAGGGTGAAAGGGCTTGAGGGATGCCACTAGGGATGAATTCAAAAGTGCTTCTCCTGGGTCCAAAGGTTTTTTTTGCACTTGGTGGTGGCAGCTCTACCATCCCTAAGGTCCAGAAACTGTCAACCTTGAGAATTTTAATACAGAGCCTACAGTCGGCCAATACTTATTTTGCAGAATCCTTGCAGAGCCCCACCTTCTGCACGATGTCCCAGAGTGGGGCATCAGCCTTGACACCACCCAAGTGATCAAAATAATCACGTCTGACATGTGCATGCATTCTGAGTGATGAATTCCTAGGTGTCTAACAACCATCTCTTATTCACACATAGGGAAGGACTCTCGTGTTGGCGACTGTCAGAGAAACATCTTGAGTGTTTGCTCAACACCATGGCTTCTATGCCATATGGAGTCGACAGAGAGATGTAAATAGGTATGCATTAATGATGATAATGTCACGTATTAACATGAACGAAGGAGAATTGTGTTCAGTACTGAGACACTGCTTAACACAACTCTGCTCTATGAACCGATAGTAAATAGTTCTGCTGTAGCTTAGAGACAGAATGTGAAACTCATGACTAATAACAGTACATAAAGATTATGTATAAATATTATCTTCGTTCTGTCCGAACTGTGGTTTCCCTATACCAATAAACAATTCTAACCTGGAGATTCTACTATCTCTCATCAGTATATTGTCTGGTACATCGCAGTTATTATTTCTTATAGCAAATATTTAACGCTCATAGTAGGTGATTATTGTTGTTCTTGAAGTAGATATGATTGGTAGAAAAGATTATAATCAAATGCGCCCCACGAGATACCTATACCACCTCAGGGCTAGTAATATTTTAGGAAACAAATTGTAGATAGTCTGAGAGTCCTTATATCGATAGAAGGAGAGAATCCTAAGTTGGTAATATGATTGTGACATTGTTGGGGTGCGAAATGATGTTGTGCTCACGTGTGTGTATGCGCATGTGTGTGATTTCTTAGTAGAACAAAAATGCTGAAGAGAGGGCAGATGAGAAGGGGAACAGATTTGTAGCTTAATACTTAGTTCTAGTACAGTTTCCTGAGTAATATGGAAAGTGTAGCATTTAGAACGGGATTGTGCTTGCCTGAGTCAATCTCACACACAACATTTTAGATAGTGATGATGGACCTATTAATAAGACTTTTTATACACCTACCACTTGTCTCTATCATTGATTATCAAACCGGCCTTAAATATACGTATAACTATACTAGGCAGACAGTAGATGGTGTTAGGTTTAGTCATACAGGTCTGAATCTGACACTCTGTGTTTAGTCTGAACATCAAGTATAGTAAGGGATTAGACAGACAGAAATGCTTTAGATGTGCCAAGCCAAGTGGAATATATCTTCTGAAAACTCCTCTGACAACTATCCACACAGACGTCTTGAGGATTATCTGAATTGAACTTTCGTCCATTGGTAAGATAACTACCAACACGTCTGTCAGATGAAAGTAGTGATAATTCCAGGGTGCAGGTATATATATTGCTAGCCATCTGTACCTATAAGTAGAAAGCGTAAGAGATAACGAGGTTTGTTCAATCATCAAATGTTTTGCGATGATCGACCTCATAGACAGTCATACCTCTTCTTCTTGATGGCTGTCTGTCCAACCTATTCTGTCTGTCATTATCTAAACAAATCCCATCTGGTCCTTATGTAATATATTTTTACTAATCTAACACTGAACTGTTACTTGAGTATAGTATATGTTATGCAAATGCATACTCTTCACTAAATGGCACATCTTAAGCATATAAGAAAGTGATTCTGCCATCTTGGAATTATTGTCATTTGGATTCAGAACCAGCAATTAACATCTTTTATAATTATATTGGCCACTGTTAATCTCCACAGTGAGATTAGCACTAAGATATTTGCAAAGGTTCTATGACTAGAACACACATTGGAAAAGCAGTTCTCGCACGAGGGCCTTTATGTTGATACGAAAAATATCCTCCACAAATGCACGGAGTGAGAAGATCACTGGTTCTCGTGTAGTCAGGCAAGCCAGTCACGTACAGACCAGCACTCCTTTACAGTTCTCTCACAGGCTCGCACTACATTTTTTGTTAAATCCTAAAACCGTTACGCAAAATTCACCTTGGTTGGTGTTCTCAAAGATCACAATGAGTTATAAGGTTTACAGAATAGGCTCTAAATTTAATAAGTGTTTATAGATGTGCTTCATCACAGATTGCAATTAATGCTAGAAAACAGTGCTGAGAGCCTATCATGCAAGTAGTACACTTACTCTCTCATGAAGGTGTCCCAATACATGCTATTTATTGGGAAGCTCCATTCATCAGGCGTGTGTCGTGGCATTATTTGTTGGTTCAAATGTGGGCTGAGGTAATTGCTCATGTTAATTCTTAGTTTAATCATCGGCCCAGTGCTGAATGAGTAAGAGGACAGTCGGAGCAGCAGTGAGACTCAAAATCGACATATTCAAAACTGATTATCCGGAGTGGGATCTTTCATTATATCTAGTCGAGAGGTCTAATGAGCCTACGATACGGGGGAGAGGAGCAGGAAGACCACCAGTCCGCGCTAGACGCCTCGATGTACATAGGTGACTAACTCTCCATCAAGAGAGTTCCAAACTGGTTAGCCACATAACTCTTCATGTCCTCTAGGTTGCTGACAGGTTCCAAGGCATCAATTCAGCCTGATTGCCTGATGCTCATCTATGAGAACGCAATGTGCTCTCTTCTCCCCTTTGACTAGAGTGTATCCTTGTATATTGGCCAATCATCCGACTCTAATCATCTACCCGTCCTCATGGTCAGATTACTATGCCCCACTATTGGCCTCTTTTTGGGATTCTCTTTCCCACTGCCATAGGTATGACCCGACCCTTTCCTGCTAGGATCCTATCTAAGATCCTAGGCTGATGCATTACCATGCGTGTGTGGTGTATGTGTGAAAATATTCCACATCTCCGGTTTCCTATGAGTCATGCATATTATTCAGCTTATTATAGGATGAGTGTCATGAAGTTATGCGAGTGCAATTAGAAAAGGACAGGACTACATGTGGTGGTCACTGCAATATTCTCTGTTGAAAAAAGTTTGGGCAGCAGACATTTCTATCCTTGTGTTGATGTGAGGCTAGATTGGAGATAGCTTTGAAATCCACAGGAAACCAGATGGGCAGAAACTGAGACATCATTAGTCCTCCTTGCATTTGAAATTCCCGGCCCCTGCCCAGAGCCAAATTCACTCACCTCAATTATCTAGTTTGTAAGGCCCCTTCTACTGAGTAACAGAAGTTGGTCAGACCATAAATACATTACAAACAGAATTGAAGAGTGTCATGAGTATCCTCTTTCACTGCGCAGACACTCCATTTCACATGTCTGAACTTAAAGAAACCATGTAAATTTAGTGGCCCGGGCTGCTTTGAAACGCTACTCCCACACTAAAGTACATAATCTGTCACTGCAAGCACTGTACAGCAGAAAGTCGAATGAACTGTGGCTTATACAATGGTGATACAAATGTAACATTTATGAGGGGGGAGCTGTGTGGACTAGGAGCTAACTGAAGGAGAAACTCCAAATCTTCCCTTCTCATCAACAAGAAACAAATAAGCTATTTATTTGTTGGTTTGCTAACTACAAGTAGTATTAGTTTCCTGCACCCATCAAAGCTTGAAATACATTCTGTCAAGCAAGATGCCTGGTTCTTTACATAACGTCTCCTTCCTCCGAGAGGAAGTCCAATCACCATGGTCAGGGAGAGTCATTTGACACATTCACATCACTTGTTTTCTTATCTCACCTGTCTTCATTGCGTTGGCTCTAGACAATTTGTATTTGCTTTGTTATATGGTCCTGATAGAGAGTCATAGTGGCAATGATAGAATAATATCTTAGATGTTCCCTTGGTATACACAGCATTGTTGATGAAAGAAATCGCGCACTAAAATTAACATGGACCTAATGATTACAAGGTGGGATATTTATGGGTCTCTAAAATGTACGTAAATGGGAAATCATGATCTGAGCAGGATGTGTTTCCAGTGGGGTAGACAGGGACTGTTTTTTGGTTCTGATGCTATTAACGATTTGATGCATGACCTGGAAGGAACAAAATCATCCCTGATACAATTTGCAGATGGCACAAATTTGGAGAATAGTATATTATGACAGGGATTGATTACTGAGGCAGAGTCTGATCTAGACACTTGGTAAACTTGGTCACAGAGCAACCAATATGCCTTTTTAATATGGGAAAAGAAATGGATACATTCTAGGAACCGAGGGGGGATTATGGGGAACTCATCCTGGGAAGTTTGGTGGACTCGGAAAAAAGATTTGGGGGTTGTGGTGATAATCAGCTGAACAGGAGCTTCCGAACTGTGAACTCTGTGGAAAAAGAGCTAATGTGATCGCTGGGGAATGCATAAATAGGGACTCCCGGATAGAATAGAAAACTTATTTTAGTCTTCTGGATGGGTGAACTGCTACTGGACTACTGGTGTGCAGTGAGCCCACAATTGAAGAAGAATACTTGTATATCAACAAGCTCAGACGAAGAGCAGAGAATGATTTAAAGGATTAGAAATCATGCTTGTATTAGTGACCTGTGAGACCAAAGCTAATCTATTTAGCTTACAAGAGAATGGTAAAGGTGACTTGATTACAGTCTATAAGTACTTACATGGGAACAAATATTTAAGTAAATCGGGCTCTTCAATCTACCAGGAAAGGGAATAAACGCACAATCCAAGATTGCTGAAGCAGAAACCTAGAAAAAACTAGAGACTGAGAATAAAGGCATATGTTTTCACAGTGAGAATAATTAACCACATGGAAACAATTTAACTAAGATAGATTCTCTGTTACTAACATTTTAAAATAAAGATTAGAATGTTTTCCTTAAAGATCTGGGTCTGGGAATTTATTGGGACCAGTTCCTTGGCCTCTGTTATACAGGAAACAGACTATAGGACTCACAAGTGGTCCTCTGGATAGAATGGGAACTATGAAAATATTGATTTCGAATGCTGCTGACAAGATCACAGCATGGTGGTATTGCTATGTATTTTTACTCTTTAAGAAAAGGCTCCCTGATCCATGTAGATAACTGTAAGAGACCAGAGCACAAACGAGGCTTTCAGCATAATAGCAATCATGTTGTGTGAATCTATATATAAATAGAACAGAGCTAAATTAAAAAACTGCCGTAGGCAGCAGAGCAAATGAATGCGTGCAAGATAACAAGATAATGCTTGATGTAGTCCATACCTCTCTGACATGCGGATTCAGATGCCTCTGAGAGAGGGAGTGGACGTTATGGTTTATTTGTCAAGAAATCTTGTACTCAAGGAGAACTAAATATTGCAGAAACACTAGACTACGTATGGCATATAAACATCACTTGAATTATCAATTCATTCAGAATATTATTTTTTCATTAAGGGAAATGAGAGATTTTCAGAGCTTTCAATGCTCAGCTCTTAGAAAACTCAGATCAAAGCATAGACCCCCAGCTGAAAGTCAGTTAATAAAAAGCTTTCCAGATTGGGAGGTAGGCAGTAGGTGCCCACTCAAGGTAGATGATTTTGTCACTAGTTTGAATTGCCCTTCTATGCAGTTGAAAAGCCAAGTATCACAAATGTGCTGTAGAAAAGCAGCCTTTGTAATATCTATTTTTTTTAACAAAAAGGCTGGAGTCCAACTCATTTTCATAACAATAATTTGACGAAATTCTAAAGCACTCTATCATTTCATTTGTTTCCAGTATAGGCCTGTGAAAAGGTTTAACGAGCTTGGGTGGGAGGATATTTCTTTTGATTTTTTAAAGAAGAGAAGTCTGAAAGATTTTGTGAGACAAGATGGAAAAACACTGAAACATGGTATTTCTCTGTCCATTACCTATTCTAGTCTTGAAGGAACTCCCCATTTAAAAATTAAGTAGTTCTTATTCGGAGGATATTTTTACTTAATAATGGAAAGAGACAGAACAGACTAAAAATACAAGTAAACAAGCAACAAACAATAAAAAGTTTGGCACAGCTCCACTACATGTCAAATGTGTAGGGGTGGAGAAACAGAAGGGTGGGTTGAGGAGGACACACGGATTAGGTGGCCAGGAGATATTGGGTTCTCATCCTGTCCTTCCAACTTACATATCCCTGCGGGCCCCAGAACCATCATCAATAGGTATTTTATTCCAATGATTATTTCCGCTTTTCTGATGTGAATTATCCTTAGTGTTCAAAGATGAATAATTCACTGATTTATGTTTCACATTATGCATAACTGTTGGGATGAATGATTGTATGAACAAATTGCAGCCTAGTCAATTGAGTTTCTAGAAAACAATGACGTAGAAAGTTCAATGATTTGGATTTTGAAGTTGCAGGACTTGGTTCCATATACAAACGAAGACATTTTGGTCCTTAGTTAGGTAAAGAAGCGTTTCTGAACAGAAAGAGATTAAAGAAATAACTGAAGTTTTGATTCTGTTGGGATTGAGAGAGAATGAGAGTGGAAGACCTTCAATCTAGAAACGAAATATAGCAAGCACGCATAAGCAGCTGAACAGGGAATAATAGGAGATAACAATGTTTGATGTCCCCCTTTCACAAACAGGACATTATTTTTAGCTACATATTGGAATCCTGTTTGAAACAATTGGAGTCCCTTCTTGACTTGAATCCTCCCTTGGTTTTCACACCTCAACTGCTAGAACAGGGCCTCATCCTCCCTATAAGGTGCCACAGGATTCTCTGCTGCTTTGTCAAATGTCTGTAATTGTAGTTTTTTTCCTGCTGATAATAGATTATCTTAATTAATTAGCCTCTTAGAGCTGGTATGACATCTTCTCTGTATGCATATATATACTGTTCTTAAATGTTCCATTCTATGCATCCGATGAAGTGGGCTGTAGACCACAAAAGCTTGTGCTCAAATAAATTTGTTAGTTTCTAAGATGCCACAAGTACTCCTGTTCTTTTTATGGATACAGACTAACACGGCTGCTACTCTGAAACTTGAAGTTTGGAGGTTTCTGTAATTATGTTTGAAGAATCCCCAGACACCCACATGGATTTCCTTAAGAAAATATATATTTTGACTTAAGTAAAGAAAATTTACAAGTCATTTAGACCCTTCCATGTACACCTAATCTGGTTAGCAGCTACCCCCGTTCCTGCTGTGCCTGTTTCCAGTACTCCGTACCAGCTATAAATAGCTTGCTGGTGCGGCGTACTGGACCAGACCACCCTACTTGCACTGCTGTTTATGGTACACCCAGCAGGTAACAAGAAGAACAGAGATGGGAAAGGTTGCAGATTTTCAATGTGGCCAAGTTAACTTTACTGTAGGAACCTTCATGTTTAAACCAAGAAGGCACAGTGGTCATCACACATACATGTTTGACAACACCTCCATTCTGCAGAAACAAGTGAGCAATTTTATCCTCAACACGGCTCCTAATGTTTGCAGGATCTATACCCAAGTATTCCATAACACATCTCCAAGAATGCTGCATTGCACCTGCTATCACTTCAGTTTTCACACATGCATCATTTAGTTAATTTCCAATTTTTCACACTGGGTCATTCAGGGTGGATCCTGGTGTGAGGACTAGTCCACGCACTGACTGCCCTTTTCATTGAATTGGTTTGAAAATACTTTTTTAACCCTGGGAACTGCTTACCTTCTCATTGTGGAAGCAGAGAGAGAACTGACAGGGATTCGAAGGGGATTTCTTTTTCAAACAGTCCCCTTGTGTGAGCAAGAGTCAGGCTAGCTGTAACCCTAATAATGCGAGATTTGTAGAAGTGAGGATTGTGTGAGGCTACTGGGAAAGAACTCTGCGAGAAGTTGTTGAGACCTTGTGTTAGATAAGTATGGAATGTAGACTATAGTCTAAATTGTTGAGGAAAATAAGGTATCAGGATGACCTATGTATAAACAAAATGCAGCTGCCGCCCATTATTGTATGTAACAAAACGTATAAATGCTTGCTGTAATTGTTTACCTGGAGAGAGACCTGTTGTGCTCTCTCCCTCCACACAATTTCTAAAGAAAATAAAGTATCTGACTTGCTGCACCCAACCTGAGAGTCAGAACTCTTTTTTTCTCCAACATCCTCATCAGACTTGGTCAGTGCCTCAGTTTCCCCTGTTGGGTGGGTGATTTAGTCTCGGCTGAAACAAAACTTCCCCTATTGGGACAAAAAATATAGTCAAAAAGAAAATAACTAAAATTTTCTGGGCTAGAGGTGCTTCCTCAGAGGCTGATTGGATATCTCTTCCATTCAGTTTTTCACATACAAGAGTTTTCATAGATTCCAAGGCCAGAAAGGATCATAGAGATCATGTAGTCTGACTTCCTGTTTAACACAGGCCATAGAACTTCCCCAATAATTCATAAATCCTATATTTTAGGAAAACATACAATCTTGATTTTAAAATTGTCATTGATGGAGAATCCAGCACAATTCTTGGTACATTTTTCCAAGGGTTAATTACCTTCATTGATAAAAAATTACACTTTATTTCTAGAATTTGTCTAGCTTAAACTTCAAGTCATTGGCTTGGATTACACCTTTCTTTGCTAGATTGAAGAACTCATTTTTAAAGAGTTGTTCCCTGTGTAACTACTTATAGATTATAATCAGGTCCTCCTTAGCCTTAAGATCTTAACCCTTTTAAAGCAGTCTAGCGTGATTTCCACTGCTTGGTATGGACTTGTTTTGCATAATCTCCCAGAGTTCTTGAGGTCCCACAAGCACAATTAAATATTTGGAGGATTTCTGCAGTCATTTCCATTCCTGCAAAAGAACTTGCTGCATATAGCCATGCCTGGAAGCTCTGGCACAAGAGAAGAGGACCTGGCAGTGGGACAGTTTCTGAGCAGAGGGGAATAGAGAGAAGGTCGAGGTACTTTGGAATTTCAATGTGGACATTACACACCACAAGGTCAAACTGTGACTGGACCCAACTCCTCTGCCAATAACATAAACTAAATGGATTTGTAAAAGCTGTAAGGAACACGAAAGGATTTATTCACAGGCATTCATTGAAAAATACAAATATATGTTTTCTGGTTTAAGAACACCCTTGGAAGAAAAAAAGAAAGGGATTTTTATTGAAAAGAAATAGCAAAACAGCTGCTGTGCGCCAATGAAAACACTCACACCCGTGTTTCAGCAGTATACCACCACAACCAGTTATTTTTATTAGAAGGAGAAGAACAAGTTATTATTTGTGATGTAAGAGCTCCTCTGTGGATTTTTTTCCAGCTCACAAGATTCTTTACAGCCCAGAGGAAATGGATCCAATTTTTGGATTTTAGAAGCAAAGCATCGTCTGCCAGATTCCCAGAGGTCCTGCATTGATATTCTCTGATGCCATCGCTCACTTTTAATAAAACAAAAAGAAAAGAAACACTTAGATTCTGTGTTTATACCCATTAAAAGAAGGACATAGTTATATTTACTTTCCAATCAAAGCAGAGCAGGAATTTCCCCCTCACTGAACAATGAGTGCAGATATCCCTGGTTGACTCCAGAGCAGGGGATTCATTTTCCCTATGACAACACTCTGCCACACAGATTTAATGAAGATAGTCAGATATAGCTAACATATGAGCTGACTGTCTACCTGGATTATCGTTTATATACACTAAACTTCTGAATAAGGATTTCTTCTCCTTTTGGCCCTTACTCTATAGTCAAAAAGGCAGATTCTATATTTTTTTAAGAAAGCATTCCTATTAACATTCTACAAAGTTAAACAACAACCACAAAAATAAATTCATCAGGGACATAAAAAAAAATGAACTACAGCTAATGAAATATTGGAGCTTTTGTAAATATGATATAATTTTTAATTTGAATGCTCATACAGAAGAAAATACAGAAATTAGAAATTCCATTGAGGGATTTAATCAAAATTGTGAACTTTAAAATGTTTGTCTAACTTTATGACATATAAAAATAAAACCAAAAACATAAATGTGTAGAACAATATGACTCACATCCATATACAGTTTTTCTATCAAACACACTTATGTCTATAGCAAAAACTGAAACAACAAATAGTTAATTATATGATCAATACCTTATTCTTAACAAATGCATGGAAATTCCAGTTTGGCCTCCCAGGTCATGTAAGCCTAAAGCCTGACCCTCTTCTGGAGGTAGTTTCATGCTAGAGAACTGCCTGGTTCCTGCTCAGAGAGCGAGCTTACGAGGGAGCTCTCAACTTCATATGCCCTGCCTTCAAGTTTCATCTGCTGATTTAGTAGTTGTGACAGTCTCTTACCCTACCAATTGCTTCTCTGGGACCTGTTCCTGCTTCATCATTGATTTGAGCATGCTGGGCATTCTGTATCATTTATTAAACATCCAGCAGATAAAAGAATGAGAATACGAAGGTCTGTAGATCTGCAGTGCATCCAAGACCTGGTCTACACTGGGGGGGGAGGGCAGGTGTCGATGTAAGATACGCAACTTCAGCTACAGGAATACTGTAGCTGAAGTCAAAGTATCTTATTCCGACTTACTTCCCATCCTCACCGCGCAGGATCGACGTCCGCAGCTCCCCTGCCGACTCCGCTATCGCCGCTCACTCCGATGGAGTTCCGGAGTCGACGGGGAGCGTGTTTGGGGATTGATGTATCGTGTCTAGATGAGACATGATATATCGATCCCCGATAAATTGATCGCTACCTGCCGATACGGCGGGTAGTCGGGATGTACCCCAAGTTAACTTTACTGTAGGAAACTTTATGTTTAAACTGTAGCTTAAACAGTTGTTTACTGTAGTACATTTTAGTTTTCCAAGATTCAAATATTCCAAGGCTGAAAGTGGATCACTGTGACCACCTGTATAATGCAGCCCATAGAGCTTCCCCAAAACAATTTCTAGATTTTTTTTTTTTTTTTTTTTTAGTAAATCGCCCAGTCTTGATTTAAAAATTGTCAGTGACAGAGAATGCAACAGAATCCTTGGAAAATGTTCCAATCGGTTAATTACTATCACTGTTAACAACTTCAGCCTTATTTACATTCTGAATTTTCTAGCTTCACCTTCCATCCATTGTATCATGTTATACCTTTGTCTCCTTTGATTGAAGAGCCAATTAATAAATATTTATTCCCAAGTAGATACTAATAGACTGTAATCAAGTTATCTCTTGACTTTCTCTTTGGTAAACTAATTAGATTTAGCTCCCTGAGTCTATCATTATAAACCAGTTTTTTCTAATCCTTTAATCATTCCTGTAAAAAGCAACAAGGAGTCGTGTGGCACATTATAGACTAACAGTGAAGACCCACTTCGTCAGATGCATGTGAAAGCTTATGATCAAATACATTTGTTAGTCTATAAGGTGCCACGAGACTCTTTGTCTCTTTTTACAGATCCAGACTAACACGGCTACCCCTCTGATACTTAATCATACCTGTGACTCTTCTTGAATTGAAAGCACAAGAATGAGACACAGTGTTCCAGCAGCAGGTGCACTGTTGCCAAATACAGAGGTAAAATAACTTCCCTACTCACTTGCCATTTCCCTGTTCATGCAATCCAATCACATCAGCCCTTTCAACCATAGCATCACACCAGCAGCTCATGTTCAGTGGATTATCCACTAGGACCCTCAAATCTTCTTCAGAGTCACTGCTTTGCAAGACAGACTCCCCGTCCTGTAACTATGGCATGCATTCCTAGACTTATACGTTCATGTCTAGCTGTTTTAAAACATATATTGTTTTCTTTAGCCCAGCTTACCAAATGATCCAGATCACTGCGTATCAGCACCCTGTGCTCTTCAGGCTGCTTTTGCCAGCTTCATTCTTAAGCAATCTTCCTTTTAACAAGGTCGGCCCTACTCCTCTTCCCTGCTACCCTACTTGCAGAGAGTCACATCAATTCCCCTCAGGCTGAGGACAGCAGGGCTTCCACATCTAGAAAGCTTTGCTAGAAGCCTACAGTTCCCATGATTGCTTGACTAAAAGGCCCAGAAATCCTCTATGTCCCATGAGTGAGAGGAACTTGTGTCAAAAACATTACACCAGATATAGCTGAATGAATTTTCCTCAAATACTCAAAAAAATATTCTGCCATTGGCTGCAGATTGAGCATGGATGTTTCTCCTGAAGAGAAGACTGTTCAAGATATAGATAAGCATGTGAGAACATGGCGTTCTTATGGAAAAGGATTGACAGCTGCCCGTATTATGAGCGGAACCAAGAAAATGGTGTGTCTGCAACTATCCTCAGCTAATTAATGAAAATAGGATCCTTCTGTCAGTGACTGGGAAAGTGACACATAAACATCCTGAATCATTTAAAAGTTGTAGCCTCAATTAAAAGCCAACACATGGCTAGTTATTCTACTTGGTCGGTGATAGGTTCAAATATTTTCTAATGGGATATGGCAAACCCTTGCTTCAGACTGTTACAAATAAGACACATCGGTCTGTTACAGCTCTCCCCCTGCTACATTCCTTTTTCTCCTCTCCTTTCTGTTTGTCCTGTGTGGCCGCCCCTTCCAGCCATTGTGCTAACTAAAGTCACAGCCCTATTCATAGAAATGGCTTGTACAGACTAACTGGAGCTACTGCTCTGCCTAGGGAGGGGGCTTCTTGCTTCTTTTTTTGGCTCCTTTGTTCAGACTCGGGCTCGGTGTGGGGGGCACTACCCAGAAATGCAAGACCTGAAGTGGCCAACTAATTGAGCATATGAGTCATACCTGTGGCTCAGAACATGCCCAGGCATGTCTATGCTCATCGGCAGCCTCTCCCTGCCTCCTCTCCTCCCCTGTATCAAGAGGAGCCAATCAAAAGTACTGGTGGGAAACTGCCTAAGAGTGCCTTTAAAACCAGACATTTTCTGATCAGACCTCGGAGAAGGTCCTTGCTTTGCCACCTGGTCTGATCAGCTAGGGGTCTTTGGGGGGCCCTTTCCCCGCTCTCGTTTGTTTTTGAGTGTACCCCCATTTTTAAACTCCCCTCCCACGAACAATGAATTTGTGCCTGGAGATCTCCTGATTATTGAAAGCGAATCGAGTCCTCTCTCCCCTTACCGCCCTCCCTCCCCACCCCCCCCGTCAAAGGCCCTACCCTCCCCCCCCCGGCTGGCCCTCTCCCATCTTTCACCGCTAAGAGTGCCGCTAAAACTGTCCCGTCACCCCCGCCCTCCTTTCTCCCCCCCCCCGCTGATCGCCCCCACCACCGGACCTCGGAATCCTTCCCAAACCCGAGCCACTCCTCTGAATGGCTTTGCCCACCTTATGTCTTTGATCAAGCTAGGGGTCTTTGGGGGGCCCACTTTCCCCGCTCTCCGTTTGTTTATGAGTGTACTCCCATTATATTATTACTCCGTGTCCCACGAACACAGTATGAATTTGTGCCTGGAGATCTTTCCTGATTTATTGAAAGCGAATCGAGTCCTCTACTTCCTCCATCCTCCGATGCTACTGCTGTTGTCCTATCTCTGTGTTTGCTGCTGTCCTGGGGATTAGTAAGAGCTCTCTCTCTTGCAGACTCCCCCTGACCCTGGAACTGCTGGCCTTGTTTCCCAATGCAGACAGACCCAAGCTAACTCTTTGGTCTGGTATCTTTATAATCTGTTTCTGTGCTCCGCAGTGCCTTTTGCTGGTCTAAAAAAAAAAAAAAGCCTGTGACTGCCTGCCCTAAGCTGCCTGCCTCCCTGGACTGGATGCTAATCGGAGCTGCCAGTTTTGTAGCCGCCCCACTGCTGCAGGCCACCATTCTTCAGTTAACCCCCTCCCTCGGGGGCTGTACCCTGGGCACCACACCCACTCTGCCACTCTGGAAAACTGCCTCCCCTCAGCCGATCAAAGAATCGGCCATTAGTGTAATGGTGCACCTCGATTAGAATCAGGTTCATTAGTCTAGATAAAGTTGTAATTTCATTTTGCATAAAGCTATGGGTTAGTTTAGATTTTAGAGAATTGTTTGTATTGTGCTCTGTCTTGTAAGTTAGGTTTAACAATTGTTGCATTGTACTCTGTTGCTGCTAATTTGTGTAAGTCTGGTTTAAGTTAGATATCATAAATAAGATTTTTACTGTGTCCTGTATAATTGTGGTTAAAGTCTGTCTTCCCGCTGCCCTAACCCGCTCACCCCCGAGCTTGAGCTTGCATCCGTGTCTCCCTCCCGAGCTCCCAGATTCACTCGTTGCAGGTCTCTGTCTGCTCTGCTCGCTCTCGTGTGTCTCCCTAAGTTTAAATTCTCCCTCCGCAGCGCCTCTGCCTCTGTTCTCTGTTCTCCACCACGTGCTCCTCTTCCCACCATCCCCCAACCTCATTCCTCTGCCACTGACTTTCTCTCTCTCTTCGTTTTATTATCCTTCCCCCACGTGGTTCACCCTGCTCTACTGCTGCTGTGTAACACATCCTTTACATAGAAATTGTTAGCTTACCTGTTACATTTTATACTTCAGTGTTAATTGGTTTACCAACTGTATTGTACCCCCACTATATTGTACCCCACTATTGAAACCCCTATACGTATATTACTAAAAGAAAACCCCTCCCCAATTGTCTACCTTAACAAACCCCATACCCCTCACTATTGAATTTTCCCTGTTTTTGCATTTTCTTAATAAAGTTTATTTTGCACCCCACCAGTGCAGTAGTTGTCCCCCAAGATCCCCTACCTGCTGGCAGGGTCAACATCCTCTGTGCTCTCTCCTGGAGGCTTCACTTTTATTCTTCCCTGTTGTTTCTTCTCCTCTAAAATGAGACAATAATGTAGCCATAAGGGGTGAGTCTGGCAGCAGCCCCTGTCCGTATTATGACGCTCTGGTGACATAGAGGGGCCGTAAAAGCAGTTGGAGGAGAGTAACCCAATGTTTGAGCAACACATGGCTGAAATAAGTGGCCCTATGCGCCCCACCTTGCAAACATTATCTTGGGGGTGAGGGGTGCTGGACATGGTGCTAAGGGTTATCAGGTCTCACAAGGGCAATCTCTATAGCACTGAGCACTAGGAGGCTCCTACAGGCTGTGGACTGGGGCATCTGCAAGTAAAAGAAGTCTACAAGGGTCAATCCAGCCCCCAGACAGTCCAGTATCAGGGCAGCCACAGGAGCCTTCTTTGCCTCCTGCCTCTGGGCTGTGCCTTGTGTGCCAAGTCTCTGAGAGAATTAAACAATCACTTGGATATATAAAGGAGAAAAACAAATAGTTCTAGTCACACCGTAATGTCTCCCTTATAGAATCCTGAACTTACCCGTGGTCTACAGCAAGGAAAAAAAATAGCGCAGCGTCCAATGCGAATCCTATTGGGAGGACATCGGCGAAAATAGCATTTACCCCTACGAGCGAGACATACAGCAGGAGGGATGAGGACCCCGATTTGACGGTCAGACTCTGCACCAAAAAAAAAGAGTCTTGATTTTCATTCACACAGCAGGAGAAAAGAATTGTGATTGCATTATGACGGGCATTTTTCATTCAATGAATTTCCCATTCACTGAGACCTTGACACATCAGCCCAATTGTCGTTCCGAACACCATTTTTCAAGATCTTTAATAGTACTTAAATGGCTGTAATTCTCTGCACATTCAATGACTGCCCTTAAGAAGAGAACAGAGTGAATTCATTAAGCAGATGCACTGACTTCTTGCAGGGCCGTCCTTGGGATTTATGTAGCCCTATGCTGTATTATTAAACTGGTGCCTCTATACCCGACAGCAGCCCAGGCTTGCAGCCCAGGGGGAAGGGATGAGGCAGCAAAGAATACCGAGATGCCCGCATGCCCCTCCGCCCCACGGCAGCAGAGTCTCAGTTTTGCAGAGACCCCCACACCCTTTCCCTCATGCAGAATGTGTTGCGTCAGCGCATTCGGCTCTGTGAATATGTCCTCTGCCTAAGAAGACTGCAGTGCGCGCTGGGTGTACGGGAGCCAACCTGCTCTTACCTGCTGTCATGGACAGTGGGTGAAGCTGTCGCTTGGGGAGGCCAGCTCTCCAGCCCACCTCTTCCGCCTGTGGCCCCACCCATACTCCACTCCTGCTCTGCCCCAGGCCCTGCCCCCACTCTACACAGGCCCCACCCTCTCCCCATTGTCTCCCTCCTCTCTTCCCACCCCCTCCCTGCTCACCCCTTCCAGCCAAATCCCTGACCCAAATGAAGCAAATAACATTTGAAAAAAAACACTCTTCTGCAATTTCTTTCTAAACAAAATGGAGAATATTTTCCACTGCATGCCAGGTGGTGAAGACTGGACATGCAGAAGGTACCTAATTAAAAGACCTAAATTTGGGAATAAAAAATGTCAGTCACGAGTTTTTTTGATATACCCTGAAGTTTGTCAGAGATTTATTTGCAAAAACGTTGTAGTAAGGGCAAGTCAGCTGTCCTGCTGAATACAATGTTAAATATTATGGAATACATGATACAGCTCTTCTCTGTTTTACATTTTCTTAATCAGTATTTCTAAGCTGATTTTATATTTTAAATGCTCTCTTAAAAAGCAATCATTCCAGATTACCACACATTTAACTCGCTGAAACAAAGACATTATTTTAAATTAATCAGTCATAGAGGTTTAGTGTGTTCATAACAATGATCATTGTTTTTAGAAAAAGGGAACACTAATTTATTGTGTGTGATCTCCATAACAATACACGTTTGTAAAAGTTAGCCAACTTTAAAAAATATGTTTCCAAAGATTTTAGGCATAACAAAGGATTTTATATCTTACTAAGGTACTGATTTTGGTGGAGGGTTCTCTTAAAACTAGTTCATCAAATAGTTAGTATGAAAGAAACAGAAACTCTTTTGTCCAGCTATCTGGAAGGAAAAGGGTGTTTTCCCTTTAAGGACTCTCTTCAACAGTGGGGTGAAGGAAGAAAGGGGTGGACAGATAGGACAGGAAGACTTTTTTGCACTATAATAATTAAAATTAAAATGTATATTTTAGATAAGGGGGGTCTTTTGTAGGATTTATTTGAAAAACAATATATCTGAAGATCCAAGTATTTAAGGCTAAAGATGAATACTCAGATTATGCATCTAAAAATCTATGCAAGGATTTTTTAGAAATGTGATTTTATAATCTTCAGCAACACACTAGGGAAATACTGGTAAAGCAATTTTTAAACTAAGGTCCTGTAGACTAACATGTTCTGAGTAAATATTACAGTCATGCACAATTGTTTTTGTCAGAAAATTCAGTAACTGACAGTTTATACATGGGGCTTGGAAAATGCCTGTTAAATGGCTTCATTACCCGTTGAATGGCTCTTTAACAGTTTCAGTGTTGTGCTAATAGGCGGAAGGCTTTTTCACTTTTAAGAACTAGATCCCCTCCAGAGGAAGACTCACCAGGCTGCTAGCTGTGGGAGCCAGCAAGAAGGGGCAGAATAGGGATAGGAAGAAGTGGGAGGGTGGACACTATGACCCCGTGGTGTCCCAAATTTTCAGATTCTCTGCACAGCCCTGTATGCTGCCTATGCCTATGGATACTTCTTGGCTACCCACTGTAGAGCCCCTCACAGTTAAGAGATAGGAAAGCAGGTAGTCGCCTGCATTGTCAACTTCTCTTAGTGCTTGCTGTTGTGGTTTTGACACTTTGTGAGTCCTAACAGTGATATACCAGGCAGTATCACAAATGCTGATTGGCTGAGCAGGGCTGAACAGGCTCAGCAATGGGTTGGACAGCTGCAGAATTTAGAAACAGAATGCTTTCAAATCCGAATGCCTCATGGTCTGTAGACTCTGTGCAAATATTCTTGAGAAGAATCAGTGCTCAGTTTCTTCTTGATCAATTGCTAGGTGAAGACAATTGCCAGGTCCTAGTGAGAATGCTGCACAAATGCACCCTTTGGGATATTTAGATTTGTATATTTTAAACTGAATTTTAGCTGTGATTTCATTGAAGTATTCACTCCCCCAGACATAAGCCCAAGACCTAAGTGGTATTCTCTCATTGCTTCCTTGTGCTCCTGCTCTCTGCGTTTTCTCTCTTGTCTTATACACGGAGTGTAAATTCTTTGGTGCACGGTGTGTGTCTCTATTGATCATGAGCACAGAGCCTGGCACAATGGGATGCTAGTCCATGACTGAGGTTCCTAGGTGGTAATTTAATAATGACATATATACATAAATAATTCAAATGCATAGTCATTTCTGTAGAACTGGTTTCAAACCAGCACAATGGCATCTCCAGTATTGAAGCCAAGCACAAAAAATGTGATAGATTATGCCCGAGGAACACTGTAGCTAAGACATTGAAACAATGATCTGCCACATTAAAGATCACGGGTTTCATCCCAGACTGTGTATTATCCCATTGGGGTATGAGACATTGATCAATAATAAGGGATATGAAAGCTCTGAATAATTAACACTAGTGAGCAGAAGAAGTTAGAATCTAATTCATGGTTTCCTGGTTCCCAGCCTGGTTCCTCAGCCACTAGAACAAGGGATATTTTCATCAGGTTAGGTGAAAGAAAGAGGACATACTTGAATGTGTCCCACACAAATGTTCAGTTCTTTTTGGCCTCAGGGATATCTTGATGGGGAGAGTGAATGGAATGGGAAGTTTGTGGAAGACACTCGAAATGGTGGAGGGATGGCTGGGCTAAATTTGATTGTGAGCATTGCAATTAATATATCCTTTAGATAGTGTCCACATGCATCCTTCTTTATTTGTGGACACCAGAACGAGACACAGTATCCCAGCAGGGATCACACCTACCCTCTCTACTCCTACTTGAGATTCTCATGTTTATGCAACCAAAAATCACATTTGCCCCTTTGGCCAGAGAATTGCACTGGGGGTTCATGTTCAACTCATTGCTCAGCACATTCCCCCAAATCCTTTCATAAGTCACGGCTTCCCAGGATAGAGGCCCCCATTCTATAAATAAGGCCTACACTCTTTCTTCTTAGATGTGTACATTTATATTTAGCCTTTTTAAAATGCATATTGTTTGCTTGCACTCAGCTGACAAAGTGATTCATGTAATTCTGTATCAGTGATCCGACCCCTTCAGTATTTACCACTCCCCCAATTTCGGTGTCATCTACAAACTTTATCAGTGAGTTTAGGTCTTCTTCCTGGTCACTGATTAAAAATGTTAGCTGCTGGAGGACCAAGAACAAATCTCAGAGGAACCCAAATAGATAGAATGTAGGAGATATTTTTCCAGGTCATAGACTCATAGCAGATTAGGGTTGGACGGTCATCTAGTTCAACCCCCTGCTCAAAGGAGGACCAACACCAACTAAATCATCCCAGACAGGGCTTTGTCATGCTGGGCCTTAAAAACTTCTAAGGATGGAGATTCCACCACCTCCCTACAAAACCCATTCCAGTGCTTCACCACCCTCCTAGTGAAATAGTTTTTCCTAATATCCAACCTAGACCTCCCTCACTGCAACTTGAGACCATTGCTCCTTGTTATATCATCTGCCGCCACTGAGAACAACCAAGCTCCATCCTCTTTGGAATCCCATTTCAGATAGTTGAAGGCTGCTATCAAATCCCCCCTCACTTTTCTATAGACTAAATAAGCCCAGTTCCCTCAGCGTCTTCTCATAAGTCATGTGTCCCAGCCTGATCATTTTCGTTCCCCTCCATTGGACTCTGTCCAATTTGTCCACACCTTTCTGTAGTGGGGGGACCAAAACTGGACACAATACTCCAGATGTGGCCTCACTAGTGCCAAATAGAGGGGAATAATCACTTCCCTTGATCTGCTGACAATGCTCCTACTAATGCAGCCCAATATGCTGTTAGCCTTCTTGGCAACAAGGGCACACTGCTGACTCATATCCAGCTTCTCATCCACTATAATCCCCAGGTTCTTTTCTGCAGAACTGCAGCTTATCCAGTTGTTTTCCAGCCTGTTGCAGTGCATTGGATTCTTCCATCCTAAGTGCAGGACTCTGCACTTGTCCTTGTTGAACCTCAACAGATTTCTTTTGGCCCAATTCTTCCAATGTGTCTAGGTCACTCTGAACCCTATTCCTACCCTTCAATGTATCTACCTCTCCCCCAAGCTTACTGTCATCCGTGAACTTGCTGAAGTGCGATCCATTCCATCCTCCAGATCATTAATAAAGATGTTGAACAAAACCCGCCCAGGACCGACCTCTGGGGCACTCCGCTTGAAACCAGCTGCCAACTAGACACTGAACCATTAATCACTACCCATTGAGCCCGACGGTCTAGCCAGCTTTCTATCCACCTTATAGTCCATTCATCCATTCTTGCTGGCAAGAATACTGTGGGAGACCATATCAACAGCTTTGCTAATTTCAAGGTATATTATGTTCACTGCTTTCCCTATATCCACAGAACCAGTTATCTCATCATAGAAGGCAAACAGGTTGGTCAGACATAACTTGCCCTTGATGAATCCATGTTGACTGTTCCTGATCACCTTCTACTCCTCCAGTGGATTCCTTGAGGACCTGCTTCATGATTTTTCCGGGCACTGTGGTGAGGCTGACCACTCTATAGTTCCCCATATTATCCTTCTTCCCTTTTTTTAAACATGGGCACTATATTTGCCTTTTTCCAATTGTCTGAGACCTCCCCTGATCACCACAAGTTTTCAAAGTTAATGGCCAATGGCTCTGCAATCACCTCAACCAACTCCCTCAGCACCCTTGGATGCAATGCATCCAGCACCATAGACTAGTGCATTTCCAGTGCATAACCAGCTCTTTCACCACTGAGGGCTGCTCACCTCCTCCTCATATTGTGAGGCCCAGTGCAGCAGTCTGGGAGCTACCCTCGTCTGTGAAGACTGAGGCAAAAAAATCATTGAGTATTTCAGCTTTTTCCACATCATCTGTCACTAGGTTGTCTCCCCCATTCCGTAACGATCCTGCACTCTTCCTGACCTTCTTCTTGTTGCTAACGTACTTGTAGAAATCTTTCTTGTTACCTTTCACAGCCCTTGCTAGCTGCAACTCCAATTGTGCTTTGGCATACATGATTACACCCCTGCATGCTCAAGGAATATTTTTATACTCCTCCCTAGTCATCTGTCCAAGTTTCCACTTCTTGTAAGCTTCTTTTTTGTGCTTAAGATCACCAAAGATTTCTCTGGTAAACCAAGCTGGTCACCTGCCATATTTGCTATACTTTCTGCACATCAGGATGGTCTTTTTCCTGCACCCTCAATAAGGCTTCTTTAAAATACAGCCAGCTTTCCTGGATTCCTTTCCCTCTCATATTAGCCTCCCAGGGGATACTGCCTATTAGTTCCCTGAGGAAGTCATCGTCTACTTTTCTGAAGTCCAGGGTCCATATTCTGCTGCTTTTCTTTCTTCCTTTTGTGAGGATCCTGAACTCTACCATCTCATGCTCACTGCTGCCCAGGTTGCCACATACTTCTACTTCCCCTACGAATTCTTCCCTGTTTGTGAGCAGCAGTTCAAGAGGAGCATGGCCCCTGTTCGTTCCTCCAGTACTTACACCAGGAAAGCGTCCCCAACACTCTCCAAAAATGTCTTAGATTTTCTATACTTTTGTCACATCTGAATGAATTTTCATCGGCACAGCAAAGGCACCTTCTTGACCGCAGGACTATTTCACAGCAAAATTTCAGGTGTCTGGTGCAAGCCATATAAACACTAGAGCTCTTTAGAAAATGATTTCGAAATAAAATGACACAGCGTTTTAGGGAAACTTAGCGTACGCTCACAAATATCCTTCTATAGTCCCCATTCATTTCAATAAAATCTTACCTTGAGCACCACTTTGTGCCACCAAGAAGAAGAGAGCAAAAAGAAGGTAAAGAATCTTCATGGCTATACTTTGGACAGGATCTAAATGTCGCTTGGGAGAAGAGACTCCAAGATAGACAGGAGAAGGAAATGCTTTCAATTTATAGGATGCTGGGGACTGTGAAATGCTGATCTGTTGAAACTTTGTTTTGATACACGTGACATTTACAAGATTTGTGGTGCAATCTGTTAATTATAAAGAGATTTATTTGTACAGCCCCAGAACAATTCCTGGAAGATTTCAGGAAAATACAGTTGACAACTCCCTGCATTCAGGACGTTATAATATAAATATTTACACCTAGGAAATATCGCCTACTTGATCTAAAGCCATTTGAAGTCAGTAGAAAGCCTCCCATTGATGTTAGATGAGGGTCCTAGTGTACAACACAATTCCAGAACACAGTTTTACCTGGAAAGAAACTGGGTGGGTTTTTGTAGCTGTTTTCTAAAATTTTCATCAATATTTTATGTGTAATTTGGGAATTTTCCTAATTTCATGCATCAAAACCCTTTACAAAGAGGGTTAAAATCCTCTTTTAAGTGAAAAATAAAGTGGATCACATTGAAAATACCATGTGCCAGGAATGTCTAGTCATGGGGTTTTTCCCCTGTAAACCTAAACTGAGGAATTTTAAAGTTAGTAGTGCAGGAAAACCATGAGTTTTCCTTTTAAATCCCCATAACAAGTATCAGCCTTAATGATAAGAGTCTAAGTACAGACATAAAGTGTTGATTTAGCCAACCAGTGAAAAGCCAATGGCATTCACCAGTGCTAAGCACCTCTCAGGTTTTGTCTCATTTTTCAAGGATGGGGGGAAAAAAGTGATGGGGCTTAAACTGCAGTCAATATATTTAGGACCATTTCTAAGGTTTCTATAGAGGAGTTGCACACCTCAGCATTCTCTGGGGGATTCATTCTATCCAGGGCCCAGAAGTGACAAAATATGAACCTCCATGAATCTTCCCAACTCCCTTGAAAATCTCCCTCCCCATCATGACCTTGCTCTTTTCCCCATTTCCATCCAGCAGGAAGCACCAGATACAACAAATTGAAGTTTGGGTTCTGCAGTCACACGATGGGGGAAGAGAGGGACATACACAGGGCAGTAAGGAGGTGGAAGAGACCTGACTCTTTAGCCTCCGAGTCATTGCCCTCTGTGTCAGTTGTCTCTCTAGGGAGGGTGCTGGTCTCCTCACCTACCACTTTCTCCACAGACACAGAATAGCGTTTCTAGATGTTTCCCTGCCCAGAGGGGTCACAAGGAACAGGCAAGTCAGCTTCTCTGGCCACCTCACTCCCCTTCTTTCCCTGTTATGACCATGCCATACACTCAGAGAAGTTAGATAGAACAAAAATACTCTTTCTGGAAAGTTGCAATGTTACATTTCTGTATTTCTTAGAATTCAGAACGATAACACACACAACCCCCAAAACAGTATGAGAGAGAGAGAAAGAGAGAGAGAGAGAGGGAGAGCAGGATGCTCCCTAAAACAGATAGGCACAATTAACCACATCTTGTTCTAGGCTGCCTGGTTGATGAATGACCCCAGTGAGCCTAGAGGGCCTGCTTCCCTGCAAAGTCCTTTTGGCTGAAACCAGGATCAGGACAAAATCTTGAATTTTTGTTTAAAGCTTTAGTTTACAATTTTAATGCAGTTTTCAATACATCACACTTTCCCCCGGGTGCAGATGCTTCAGATGGGTTCCTTTCAGCTGCTGACTGGAAACCACGCGTCTGCCCTTAATTGACACTGCCTACCACATGGATGACCACACCTGGCTTTGGGAGAGGCTGCAGCATGTGGATGTCAGAGGTAGGGATGGGCAAAATTGTTCTAGATAAAATAACAATCACTCCCTGCACAAAAAATAGGAAACACTTCCTCCTCTTCCCCTTGCACTGCCTACAAACTTATGTTGACTTCTTTTCACAGCCAACTGGAAACTGGAGCAAAACTTTCCTGAAGTTTAAGGAAGATTCACTTTCTCAGTGGTGCCCATGCATCCTATACCCAAATCTCCATCCGTCAGGAGGAGTTGTGGGATCAATATTCTCCTTGTGCCCCATCAAACATCTCTCCTGTAGACCCCTCACAATGGAATGTACCTTTGAATAGCTCCACTCTTTCCCCTGGCTGGTACTTTGTTCCAGAGGGGAGGTCCATCCATCTCTGACCTCTCCTCCTCAGCATCTTGAGGAGATGACTCTCCTATTGACTTCTCAGAGGGTGGTCGGTGGGCCACTTCTCCTTCTCTCCCATCATCTTAGAGGTCTGGCCACCCCCCTCACAGATTGAAGCTATTAATATCTTCTGAGGAAGCAATGCCCTCATCCTTTAGTAGCAGGACATGGTAATTTTTCTTCATTCACCAGGTCAGACATGTCCTAATACTCGAATGAACTGTGATATTTAACCCAGGTTATTTCAAATTAAAATCATATAATCCTAGAATATCAGCTTGGAAGGGACCTCAGGAGGTCATCTAGTCCAACCTCCTACTCAAAGCAGAACCAATCCCAACTAAATCATCCCAACCAGGGCTTTGTCAAGCCTGACCTTAAAAACCTCTAAGGAAGGAGATTCCACCACCTTCCTAGGAAACCCATTCCTTCCTAGTAAAAAAGTTTTTCCTAATATCCAATCTAAGCCTCCACCACTGCAACTTGAGACCATTACTCCTTGTTTTGTCATCTGCTACCACTGACAACAGTCTAGATCCATCCTCTTTGGAACCCCCTTTCAGGTAATTGAAAGCAGCTACCAAATTCCCCCTTCATTCTTCTCTTCTGCAGACTAAACAATCCCAGTTCCCTCAGTCTCGACTCATAAGTCATGTGCTTCAGCCCCCTAATTATTTTTGTTGCCCTTTGCTGGACTTTGCAATTTTTACACATCCTTCTTGTAGTGTGGGGCCCAAGATTGGACACAGTTCTCCAGATGAGGCCTCACCAATGTTGAAGAGAGGGGAATGATCACGTCCCTTGATCTGCTGGCAATGTCCTTACTTATACAGCCCAAAATGCAGTTAGCCTTCTTGGCAAGAAGGGCATACTGTCGACACATATTCAGCTTCTCGTCCACTGTAACCCCTACGTCCGTTTCTTCAGAACTACTATGTAGCCATTCGGTCTCTAGTCTGTAACAGTGAATGGGATTCTTCCGTCCTAAGTGCAGGACCTCATTAGGTTTCTTTTGGCCCAATCCTCTAATTTGTCTAGGTCCCTCTGTATCCTATCTCTACCCTCCAGTGTATTTACCACTTCTCCCAGTTTAGAGTCATCTGCAAACTTGCCGAGGGTGCAGTCCACACCATCTTCCAGATTATTAATGAAGATGTTGAACAAAACTAGCCCAAGGACCGACCCTTGAGGCATGCCACTTGATATCAGCTGCTAACTAGACATGGAGCCATTGATCACTACCCATTGAAACTGATGGTCTAGCCAGCTTTGTATCCACCTTATAGTCCATTCATCCAGTCCAAACTTCTATAACTTGCCAACAAGAATACTGTGGGAGACCATATCAAAAGCTTTGCTAAAGTCAAGGAATTAAGCACAAAAAAGGAACTAGTATTGGGTCCATGCTCTTCTAATCTTCTATGATTCTATGATAATTCTACAATCACAGTGCTTATTTACCCTGCATTGTGAATTAAAACAATTTCTTTGTGCAGGATTCACCCAATGTACACAAGCAGGAAGGAGCTGTTACCCCAAGGCCTGTCCCCACCATACAACTATACTGATTGGATGCTTGGTACCAGTTCCTTTGTGACATTTCTGGCAAGAAGGGCAGCAGAGGGCCAATTATTTAAGCCAAGGGTTGTTCATGCATTGGAATAACTCTCCTCCAGCCCCTATCTGTTGCCAGAGCATTGTTGTTTCATTTCTGAATGGGGCAAACAACAGGAAAGAACAAATGTCTAGGAGGCAGTGCATAGCTGTCTGTGCCTGCTCCTTCTCAGTCTGCAGCGACTTGGAGACAAAATGGCTGCATTCTGCAGGCAAGGAGCTATTTTACCATTTTGATGCTGTAGTATACAAAAAAGAAAAGCCTAAGAGTTTTGAGTTACATTACACATCAAGGGGAGAGAGAGAGAGAGTGTGTGTAAAACTCTGGAGTGGCAGCTCAAGGTCAGGTAATATGAAGCTGGGAGCCCCTCAGGTCTGCAGATGGGAGCCAGGGACCTAGGCTGGAGTGGCCATGCCAACAGATGCAGTGATGCTTCTTGGCTGGCTCACTGAGCATGCACAGAGATCTGTTCTATCACTGGGTAAGGCTGCTAGTTTTCCATGGCAGAATTGATATTTCTCTCAGAATTAATTATCACCTAAATACATTTTTTTCATTTTCATTTCAGCACTGGATGAAGGAGTTTTTCTTAAAACAACTGTATGTAGATGTAAGTGCCATAGTTCTACAGCATAGGTTTCATTTTAAAAAATCACTATGTATTTTTTTTTCAAATTTCAACTAAATTTTTCAATAGAGTTTGGAATTTTAACCAAGAGACAGGTAATTTCAGTTACAATTTTTGATTTTTTTCAACCAGCAGTGATGTGGGGGATCTGAATGATGTGGGGGACCTGAATTTAAAAACTTATCACAACCTTAACTAGGTAGAGGTTATTGTCTTTCCATGATTGTTTAAACTGCACCGTCACTATAGTCCAGCAGGCTGCATTATGAGACAGCTGGTTCCTTTTTCAACACTGAGGGCTGGTCTACACTAGGGGGGGGGAGGTGGGGATCGATCTAAGATATGCAACTTCAGCTACGTGAATAGCATAGCTGAAGTCAAAGTATCTTAGATTGAGTTACCTACCGTCCTCACAGCGCGGGATCGACATCCGTGGCTCCCCCTGTCTACTCCGCTACCGCTGTTCACGTTGGTGGAGTTCCAGAGTCGACAGGAGTGCGTTCGGGGACCGATATATAGTGTCTAGATGAGACGCAATATATCGATCCCTGAGAAATCGATTGCTACCCGCCGATATGGCCAGTAGTGAAGACGTACCCTCATGCTAAATTAGTAGGAGCATCTTTTTTCTGTCACTGTCACTCTGTGCCTGTGCAGCAGGATTGCCAGTGAAAAACACTTTAGAAATGTAGAAAGATCACAGATGATGCACCCATGACCTGTCCCTTCTCCTCTGTACACAACTTATCAAATCATCTTAGGGACACTTGGGTGGAAGTGTATGGGGAGTGTTTTAACAGGCTCTAGGCAGCTGGTAGGGGTAGCTTAGTGGCTTGAGTATTGGCCTCCTAAACCCAGACTTGTGAGCTCAATCCTTGAGGGAAGCATTTAGGAATCTGGGGCAAAAAATAAAAACAGTGGGGGGTTGATCCTGCTTTGAGCAGTAGGTTCAACTAGATGACTTCCTGAGGTTACCATCCATCCTTGATATTCTGTATGTTCCATTCTATGCATCTGAGGGAATGGGTTATAGCCCACAAAAGCGTATGCTCAGATAAATGTGTTAGTCTCTAAGGTGCCACAAGTACTCCTGTTTTAATTATTAATGTATTTCAGATTTTGTATAGAAGTGTTTGCTACTTAAAATTTCATCTAGGCCAAATATGTTGCATGGCCTCATTAACACTCACAGTGGTGAGAACACCCCAAATAGCCTGTGTTATGTTTGCATCCAACACCAGCTTCCAGTGTATTGAAAATCACAAGTCAAGAAAGCTGAAAAGCTTCAACTGGGTTTTATTGAACTATCATGGTTGGCAGTGGCTGGATGAATGTCTACACTGCATTTGGAAGTGATTGTTCCAATTCAGCTAGACAGACTTGCATTAGCTTGGCTTGAGCAAATGCACCCATAATAGCAGTGTGGACTTTGTGTGGAGACTTGGGTTAGTCACTTGAGCTCAGACCCTGGGGTCATACAGGCTTGAGTGCCCAAGTTGCTGCACAAGCCAAAATGTCCCCACTGATATTTTTAGGGTGGTCAGTTGAGCCTAGCGAGCACAATTGTGTCTACTCAGACTGGGAGGCTCGCTCCCAGTTGCAGCATTGACATACACTGTCTGTCTTCAGAGGGGTGTGTTTCAAAAAGACAAGACTAAGAGCATGTCCATATTGCTGTTTGTTTTACCAGTGTTGCTATGCAGATGTAGTTCAAGTGGTGGAGCTTATGTAACACAGGGGATATGAATTTTTGTCACATTGGTATAGCTACGCTGATATTAATATCCTTCAGTGGAGCTGGTCAGAAAGCTGATTGTTTTCCTAGAAAAACTGCGAGTTAGAAATTATTTGTTTTTGTTTTTTTTGAAAAAATTACTAAATTAAACAATTGTGTATAAAATCATTCTTTCAATGTGTGGAAATTCCATTTCGTTTTGGGTTTTGTAAACTGAAAAGCTTTGCTTTAGAGTAGCAGCCGTGTTAGTCTGTCTCTGCAAAAAGAACAGGAGTACTTGTGGCACCATAGAGACTAACAAATTTATTTGAGCAAATGTGTTAGTCTCTAAGGTGCCACAAGTACTCCTGTTCTTTTTTTGAAAAGTTTTGGTTTTCCATTCTCACTTTTCAGACTTTTTTCATTCTTTTTTTCCCCTTTTTACAAATTTATTTTTTCCACCAGAAAAAGGGAGGGAAGAAAGCGTGGGAAAGTGAAAGGAAATTCTATGTATTTTTATTGTTGTGAAACCATAAAAAGCCTGAAAAAGTAATTCCCGCTGATACTTTCAGACAAAATAAGTATTGATCTGAAGATGCTTGTTCAATCCTGACAGATATTATCACCTCCAACTGCATATCTACCAACTGCCAACTGCACAACTGACAACACTTGGAAACAACAAGCCAATAGACTCTGATTTGCATAAAGATATGTTTGAATTTGTGGCACTTCCCTGTTTCCTCTGCTCACACCCACTTGTGGTGCATTTATTCCATATGTTTCAATTAACATTCCTCCCATGCCCACTCTTACTTCAACCTTACTCTCCACCCACACACTCATTACACCGTATTGCCTAAGTTACAACTTACTACATCACTTATCCCCATTCATCCCACACTCTCCTATCCTCTCATTCTGCCTACACACTTCATTCTGGGTTCCCATAATCTCCCACACAGGAGCAGCCAAGCTATATGAGTGCAGGCAGAGCACAGCCACAGGATCTAGCATTTATGGCCAAGCCCAGGGAACATTGGCGACCAAGGGATTAAGTGAATGTCTCATTTCACTCAGTAAACAAACCAGGGCTATACCCCACCCTTTCTATTGCTTCTTCTGATTTCTTGAGCAAGACACTGGCACAGCCCTAATCCCCATGAAATCAGCTCTCTCCAGTAGCTGGTCTCCTTGTTCTAATGCCGGGCTCCACTTTCCCTACTCTGAGAAATAACCCCCTTCAAAGCCACAGCTGCCCACTACATCCCCAGCCAAGGGGCCAGCTCAGCTTAGTTCCCCCTCAAGTCTGCAGCACCCACATCCCCACTCCACCCGAACACCCAGCTCCCTCAGCCAGCAGCTGCCTGCTCCACTCCACAAGAGGGCTCTACTCATTGCCAGGGAGGCCCATGTCAGAGAGTGAGACCTCAATCCCCCAGGTGACTGGTGCCAGCAACCCCAAACCTGGATCCTTTTGTGTTCCTCTGCTCCCACATTCTTCTGCCTCCCATTCCACTCCACCTTCCTCTAGCCCTCCATATCCCTCTGACCGCACTTCCTAGCAGGCCCTCACTCCTTAAAGCAGCCTGGCCTGTTTTCTTCTGTTCTATTCTCAATATGGACTTGTTTTCGGAAATCTCTTATTGGTCCCTAGAGGTCCCATATGTGCAATGAAATGGTTAGAGGATTTGTGCAGTTATTTTAATTTCTGCATGGGTCCATGCTCCATACGTCCATGTCTGGATTGTGTGGCACAAGAGAAGGTGATGTGGTAGTGCAGAGTATGGAGAAGAGAGGGGAGTAGAGGGAGAATTGACGTGCACCAGGAAACGAGCCACTTGCCATGCCTCTGCCCAGGAGCAGCTAGGACAGGTCATTTCTTGTGGGGAGCCATTTGAGGTGAACACCCCCTGGATCCAGCATCCCCAAACCCCTCCCACACCAGGAAGCAAGGCACCATCTCCCAGATTCCCAGAGATCCTGCAATGACAATCTCACACGTCATCACACTCCCTGAACTGCAAAAAGGAAAGAAACTCTCTGATTCTGTGTTTATATCCATGAAAACAAGGGAAACTATGACATTACATTTCAAATCAAAGGCAAGGTTAGAAATTCCCAGTCACTAAATGGTGAGTGCAGCCATATACAGTTCTTCTATCAAACACCCTTTTGTCCATAGCCCAAACTAAAACAACAAATTCTTATGGAATCAATAACTTATTCTTGAAGAAAGCACACAAACATTCAGTTCTGCCTCCCAGTGCACATAGCCTGACTGTATTCTGCTGGCAGTTCCATGCTAACAGCTCTGCACAGTAACAGTCTCCATCCATGTTCAGTGAACCTGCCAGGAAAGCAGCACTGCAGTTGCCAGCATGTATCTCCCAGTTTTACATCACCTGCCCATGTGGTCCCTCTCTGGTATTTTAGTTCCTGGGAAAGTCTCTTGCTCTCCCAGCTGCTTCTCTGGGACCAGTCATTGCTGCAATATTAATTCGACTTGCTGGACGTCCTGTATTGTTTATGGTACATCCAGCAAGTAACAGGAACAGGAATAGAAAAGGCTGCAGATCATCCATTTGGCCAAGTTAACAGTAATGTAGGAAATTTGCATGTTTAAACCACTAAAAGGAAATTCTGAGCAATGGTACCACCAAAGTTTCTGTAGCCGGGTGGCTACATTGCTCAGGCCCTGAGGGTCTTAAAACAGCCCTGGGAAGAGGGCTGTGGCAGGGGAAAAGCTGGGTGGATTGGGAAAGCAGCCACAGCTGTAGTCAATGCAATCAGGGCCCAGCTGGCCCTTATAAGAGGACAGTGGGCCAGAAGAAAAAAGATAGCTCTGGAATTCTAAAGGAGAGATGCAAAGGCTTTCAGCATGTACTGAGCTGCCTTTGGGACTGAAGGTAGAATAACTACTCGAAGTGGATTGTTGCTTATTGAAGAGCGAGGGCACCTAATAACATGCATCTGTCACTGAGAAGGAGTTATTATGGAAACAGGTTGGTAGCTGTATTTATTGTGAGTGTTACCAAGAAAATGTTATAGTTGAATCTGTCCTCAGCCACTTATTGGAAATAGGATCCTTCCATTGGTAGCAAGGAAATTGACATATACAACTCCTGAAATAGTTATAGTATTTTAGAAAATTAGGGTTGGAAGAGAACTCAGGAGGTCATCTATTCCAACCCCCTACTGAAAGCACAGGGAGAGGTAGCTCAGTGGTTTGAGCATTAGCCTGCTAGGGCTGTGAGCTCAATCCCTGAGTGGGCCAACTGGGGTGAAATTCTGGGCATTGGTCCCCCTTTGAGCAGGGGGCTGGACTAGATGATCTTCTGCAGTCCTTTCCAACCCTTTGACTCTATAACACAAACATATAAGCCTTGATGAGATGCTAATACATGAGATAGTTGCTCTGTGATAGACTGAATGCTTTTATATTGTGATGTGGCAGACCCTGCACATACTTACACTCCATGTATCATTTATTTTCTTTTTTGTAAACTAGAGATTTAAAGTTCTCAAGATGCTGCCTATCTGCAGAGAGCAGCATTTTGGTCTCAGAGTTGTTGGCGTTTCATACAGAGGAGACATCCGTCACACTCTCTCCTACAGACTTTACTTCTGTTCTTCCCTGTTGTTTGTTCTAAAATGAAACAACAATGTAGACCTAGAGATGACTCTGGCTGCAGCCCTTTTCTCTATTAAGCTGTTCTGGTAACACATAAGGTCTGTAAAACACTTTGGGGGAGAATTACTTCAATGTATGAGCAACACGCGGCTGCTGTAACTGTCCTTATGCCACTCTCCTTGCAACACTGTCCCATGAGTGGTCCTGGCGATTGTGTCAAATGTTATTAGAGGGGCTGTACAGCCGTTAGCACAATTGAGATTCTGGGCTTCTCCTGCCTGAGGGCAGCCGGGATAAGAAAGCTGTAAGTAAGAGAGGCCAAAAGAGTTGTTCTAATATATCCTAGGCTAATATATGTAGGGTCAATTAGCCCAGAATCAGGACAGCACAGGAGTTTCCTTGCCTCTTACCGCTGGGTTGTGTGGGTGCTAAGTGTGCAAGGGAATTAAACAGCAGCTTGGATCTATAAAAGAGAAGAGACAAAATATATTTAGTTCACACAGTAAAATCTCGTTGTGGAATCCTGAAGTTACCGCCATCATTTACAGCAAGGGAACCCAAAAATGCAGTACCAATGTGAGAAGTATTGGGGGGACAACTGTTAAAGTAGCATTTACCTCTTCTCCCCACTCCAGAAGGCCACATAGCCAGAAGCGACGGGAGGACAGGTTAATGCTGCACAAAGAAAGAGTTTTGATTTTCATACACGCAGCGGTAAAACAAGAGTTGTGATTGCATCAGGATGGGATTTCTCATTCAATGAATATCTCATTGGCTGAGATCTGGACAATTAAGCCCTAATATTTTCTTGTACAACATTCTACTAGATCTTTAATAATATTTGAATAGTGTAATGGCTCCGTTAAAAAGACAATCAAGCGAGCTAATTCAGCTGGCTCCCTGACGCAGATTTCAGAGCAGCAGCACTGTGGGCTTTCTTCACAGCCCTATGCCTTTATGGAATAGATGGAAGCAGCTGCCTACATCGCCAGCTTCCTGTAGTGGCTACTGCCATTCTTTTGACTCTTTCTGACTTCTAACGGTGATGTACCAGGCAGTATCTTCAACGTTGATTGGCTGAGCAGGTTTGTTCAGCACTGGGTTGGATGTCTGCGACATTAGAAACTGAAGGGTCTGAACAAATCCTTCCCTGAATACCTGATTGTTGTGAGACTTTGTGCAAACTTCTTGTGCAGATCCAGCGCTTAGGATTACTTTCTTAATGACCAATTGCCATGGTTAGACTGTTAGAAAGGCCAGTCCTTTGGGAATACAGCCCAAATATCCATCACCTCATGCTTCAGGATATTTAAATTAGAATATATTAAATTGGATTTTAGCTGGGCTTTCATTAAATATATCCATTCAACACAGACATAAGCCAAGATCTAAACAATATTGTTTCATTGCTTCTTGAGCCCCATCTCTATCTCTTTGTTTCCTCTCTTGTCGTATACAGGGATTGTAAAATTCTTTGGTGCAAGGAGTGTGTGTGTGTTGTACATTAGGAGAAAGCCTGAGAAAATAAATTCCAAGTCTATGGCCAGGTCTACACTGCGACTTTAAATCGGTTTAATGGCCGATATACCGATTTAACGTTGTACACGTTCACACGACCGTCGTCATTTATACGAGTTAAACGGCTCCTTAAATCGATTTCGGAACTCCTCCCAGATGAGAAGAGTAGCGCTAAATTCGAAAGTGATAACTCGGATTAGGGTTCGTGTGGACAGAAATCGACATATTGGCCTCCTAGAGGTATCCACAGTGCACACACTGACGGTCCGCAATCCGAACTCGGATGCGGGATGCCGGTAAACAGGAAAAGCCTGAGATTTTTAGAATGACATTTCTGCTTTCATGTGTCCAGCTCTGATCAGCACGGGTGGCGATGCAGTTCAAATGCAAAAGTAGCTCCTGCATTGAACCTTACGGAGATACTAGATCTGATCGCTGTATGGTGAGACAAATCTGTTTTATCAGAGCTCCGTTAAAGAACAGAAATGCCAAAGCGTTTGAAAAATAAACTCCAGGATATCACAGAGTGCGTGACAACCGTAACGGGAAGCCAGAGACTCAAACGGATGCTCATGGAGGGAGGGGTAATGAGGACTACAGCTACCAGTCTCCACAGCAATCTCTGAAAAACTATTTGCATTCTTGGCTGACGCCCAATGTCTGTAGCTAATACACGGTGTCTTGCGTGGTTCACCGGAACAGCTCGTCAGTCTCTTCCCCCCCCAGCACGTGAAAGAGAAGTAAAATAAATAATTCCTTGAGTACTGTAAATGTCACCCTCTGTGTACTGAATGCTGCTGGTAGAGAGTATGCGAGGTGTTGACAACGGTCAGGATACTGTTTGTGATCTCAGGTCCATGATTGCTGTGCATGGCGTTTGCTCAATGCACTCCGGAAAAAGGCGCCAAAGGGTTGTCTGCTGCTTCACAAGGGAGGGTGAGGCTTACCCAGCACCACCCGGGCAATGTTTTCTGCCCCATCAGGCACTGTGCTCTCAACCCGGAGTGGGAACTATGGGATAGCTGAGGAACAGCTACCCACAGTGCACCGCTCCTGAAATCGATGGTAGCTTTGGACCATGGACGCAAACAATCGATTTCGTGATCCCACTGTGGACGCGCTAAACCGATTTTATTAGATCTGTTTTGTAATATCGGTTTAAGCTAATTCGAAATAATCGTGCAGTGTAGACGTACCCTATCACTAGGACTCCTAGGGCCTAATTTACCTGCACTGCTTTGCAGCACCAAGAAGAGGAAAGCAAAGAGAAGGTAAAGGATCTTCATGGCTTAAATATGACCTGGAATTCAGCAGCACTGGAGAGAGGAGGGACCAAGATAAACAGAAGATGGTGAGCCTTTGTTTTGATAGGGCACTGGCGATTGTGACATTCCGATTTGTTGATATCTTGTTTTGATGCAAAAGTGACATTGATAAAGTGTGTGTTGCAATCTGTTAATTATGACTGTTATTTGTACAGCACAATAAAAATGCCTGGAGAATTTCAGGGAAATGCAATTGACCTGTGCCTGCCTGGAATAAGTTACAACATGAACATTTACATCCAGATAACATCTACTACCTGATCAAAAGTCTACACTATACTTACTTCAGATGAGGGCTGTAGTGCAGAATGCCATTCCAGAACACAGATCTCACAGGCAAGAGATTGGTAGTAGGGTGTGTGCATTTATGTATTTGGTTTTTTGCAATTTTCATCAATATTTTGTGTCCACCATTTAAAGTGGTACCTTACAATTTTAATATAGTTTTTACACAGATGGCCATGCTCCAGTTGGATTTCCTCCAGCTGCTGATGGGAACAGAAGGATCTGCCTTTAATTGATACCTGTCTGTCACACTGATAGCCAAGGCTGGGTTTGGGAAAGGCTGGAGACTGTGGGTGTCACAGATGTGAATGAGTGTACTGCTCCAGATAAAACCACCTACTCTCAGAATAAAAAAAATGCCTCCTCTTCCCTTTCCTCTGCCAGTTAATCCCATCCTGTTCTCTTTTTCTGGACCAACTGGAAGTTGAAGTGAAACTTTGCTGAAGTTTGAGGAAGGTTCACTTACCCAGTGACACTCACACACCCTGATCCCTAATCTCTATCACTCAGTGAGGTGTGTTTCTGTTGTGGGGGGTAAATATTCTCCTTGCATCCTGTCAAACCTCCTCTTTCTAGGCCCCTCATGATGGAATCCTCCCTCCAAACAGCGCTATGCTTTCCTCTTGCTCTGTGCCCTGTTCCTGAGGGGAGGCCCAACCACCTCATACCCCTACACTCCAGCATCTTGAGGAGATGGTCATCACCCTGCTGACTGTCCTATGGGTGGTTGGAGGCCCACTTCTTCTCACATTATTTTATAATTCTGGCCAGCCCTCTGCCAAGACTGAAGTTATTGATATCCTCTGGGGATCAGGGACCTTCATCCTTTACTAGCAGGATGCACCGATTCTTCTTTATGCACCAGATTAGGCACGTTCTACTACTTTAATGCACTGTTGACATTTAACCCAGGTTATTGCATATTAATAGCAAAGGAGAAAACAAATGGGGCCTGTGCTCTATTTTGTCTCTTTGTAAGGTATCAAGAGACCTGAGGAGTATATTGTTTTTAAAGCTGTTTACATTTAAACCACTTCTATGCCATCCAGATTCTGGGCTGGCTGGGGCCAAATTTATTCTGTCTACATTTGAACAACTGTGGTGGTTGCTCTAATTTACAGAAGCCCTACCCAAGCCGCCTATAGTTGGCTGCACAGCATGGAGCACCCCACAATCTGCATAGTGCTCAAAGATACAGATACATCTCTCTCAGTCCTGATGACTCCCAGCACCATCCTTCTCACTGCCCCTATGCCAGTGTGCACAAGGAAAGCAGTCTATGGCCATTGCTTCAGCTCTATGCTTTTTGGGGGTTGGGGGCATTCTCCGCTGCTACTTTGCCAAGGTAGATCATCTTATGTGACCAGCTCCGCTCTCTAAAGGGGGTTCTTTTTTCACACTTTAGAATAGGAGAAAACAACGAGAGTAGAATAGTGGAAGAGTCTCTCGATGGAGAGACTGTGCAGATGAGGGCATGGCTCTCGTTATCGTACGCCGCTTGCAACTCGAAGGAACCGCGAAAATTGCACGTCCTTGAATATTGGGCAGAATTTTTAGCAATCAATAGAGAAAACACAGAGAAAGGAGAAAACCGCTAGGAAGTTTGGGAGTTTAGTTCTGTGATTGGACTTCTGGTGCGTGGTGGTGTGTGTTGTGTGTCCTTGCGAAGTGTTTGAGGGATGTTGTTGCACACAGTTATGTCCAGAGTTTATTTATGTTATGATTCATTTTATTCTATTTTAATTTGTATATTTAGAGACTATTTATTTCCTTATTGTATTTGCTGTTCTTTCTTTTTTCTATTATTTGCTTTCTTAATTTTTTTTCTTCTATTTTGTTTTCTCATTATTAATTTATCTTATTTTTGTTTATGGATCTTTTTTCTTTACCTATGTTTTCTTTGCACTCAGAGATTCATAACAGGAGGTTGAGACCCGCAGTCCCTCCACCCCAGCACCGTTGGCATAGATCTATTACATAATTTACTGAAAAGTCCTTCCAAGCGCTATCTTTCTACTTCCAGCAGAAAATCAACTATTTACTAGGAATGAAGTGGAGAGTGGTACCAAAGTTACTAATTCTGAGTTGGGCAGACAATGGTGTTCCAAACGACAAATAGCATAGAGGTTGTATATAATACCCCATATACTTGACTCTAAAGGCAATAAAATATTGGTTTCCTAGTTGTCCAACCTCTGTGAATTCTGGCACTTGGCGATCAGCGCCCGTTACATGTGGAAGGTACGACAAGCAGGGCCATTGTACTTGTACTCAAATTGCAGGATATGTAGACAACTGTCAATTACTATAAGCCCTACCAACTACACACTTCTTTTCTTGTTCAAAAACAATAAATATCAGATGGGAAAAAAGTACATTAAGCAGAGTTTAAGTTACATTGTGATATGTTGTCACATTGCAGATGCTCGCAATTGAGCATAATAACTAAACTTCTGAAAAACACAGAAATGGCAAGTTAATTGCCCACCAACAAACTCACCCAGTCCCTCTTCCAAATATTCCAAAATGCCCCATTAATTGCAATCCTTTACTGTGCACTCCCCAATTCTGAAATTCCAAACCTTAACAACCTTTTTAACAGAGGTCACTCTGACTCGAGTAGTGGTTCTCAAACGGGGCTGCGCCTTATCGGGAAAACCCCCTGTAGTTTCTAGCTGGTGTGTTTACTGCCCGTGTCCACAAGGTTTGCTGATCGTTGGGCTCCCACTGGTATGGGTGCCCAACATCCCTCATCTGCTCCCTTCCCGCAGCCCCCAATCGGCCTGGAGTGCAAACCCGTCGACCATGGAGCAGCCATACATCCAACCCTGCGAAACAGCGGATCAGTAAAACAAACCAATCTGCCTGCCCACCAACGCTCCCTGAACAAGTGTGCCCAAGTTAGAACCCTGCCACACACACACACACACACCGCCTTCTTCAGGACAGACTGACAGATAACAGAGCAAGACATCCCAAATTGGTGATGTTTCTAATAATCTCTAAGCGGACACAACCACGCTCCACTCATCACAGTACCACCTCTTGCCATGCGAGACACCCCAGAATTCCTCACACACACCACCTCTGTCGCCAGCCACACAAACTGACTTTGGATAAAAGAAACTTACAATAAAAACCAATCACCGCAACATTTATTTGCTTCCATCCGAAGATTACCAGTCCTTAACCACGATTCAACCTGGTGTCCTAGATCATTCACCAAACACAAATTGGTGCCAAATCTATAGTAAACTAACATAAGGTTTATACCTAAGGAAAAAAATGACAGTAGGGCATGGCTACTTCTTACATTTTGCAAGCGCTGTATTACAGCTGGGTCGTACAGCTTTAGGGCCAACGTAAAACAGGTGTACAGCCAGCGCTGCAGGAAGGGAGTTGCAGCGCTGGCTGAGCTCTGTAAGTGTGGACACCTGGTAAGTTGCAGCGCTGTAACCCCCTCACCAGCGCTGCAACTTGCAAGTGTAGCCAAGCCCTTATTGTTAGGTTAAAGCAGGTAAAATATGTGCACAGGTAAGTCTCAGTCTATAATTCCAAATGGTACCAGAGATGTAGTAATCTGCCAGTTCCTCCAAAATTTCTCAGGGCTACCCAGAATATCTCTAGGGATCTGCATCTTCTTGTTCAGTTATTCCACCCAGTGAGATTCAAAACAGTTCAGAGATGCAGGATTTTTCCTTGAATCCATACTTACAGCTCCTTCTCACAGAAAACAAGCTGAGAGGATCACTACCCACGTAGACTCTTCCTTTGATGACAGAGAGTTAGGAATGCATTGACCTCTGATCATCACAAACAATGACCACTTGCTCTGAAATGATCACTCTTCTGTTCAAGGTACTCATTTGCATTCCACAAGGCTTCTTTGTCGTGTTACAGGCATATACGCAAGGTAAATGTTTACTACTCATTATAATGGGATCCAGATAAGTAAAAACAATGCATGTAACATCCCCTTAGTTTCATGAAGTTTAAATACCAAATACACTCTTATACATTTAACATTCACTTTGATCTATACACAAGTAAAATAGCCTGGGGCTTTGGCATGAGCTGGCACCTGGTCTGCCAGACTCACAACAAACCATTCACTCTCACCCACTGGAGTCCGTCTAACACACCCAGTACTATTAATTAGCCTCTTAGAGTTGATATACCTACTTCCACCTTTTCTTGTTCTGTATGTATATGTCTCCTTACTATATGTTCCATTCTATGCATCCGATGAAGTGGGCTGTAGCCCACGAAAGCTTGTACTCAAATAAATTTGTTAGTCTCTAAGGTGCCACAAGTACCCTTGGTTTTTTTGCAAACATAGATTAACATGGCTACTACTCTGAAATCTGAGAAGTTTCAGATCTTTTTAAAATGAAAAAAAAGTCTTTAATAACATTGAGTATATTGTGACCCAGGGAGAGCGGGGGGCAAGGATTGTCTTTAACAGTTGGTGCCATAACAAAGCTGGGATTGAACCCCTGTGTTTTATCATGACAAACCCCCAGCCTTAGCAATGATCACAAATGAGCTTACATTGAATGCTGGTGGGTCAGACTTGTGGATGCCAGTGGTACCTGCAAGTGACAAGCAGCTCTCACAGCTAGTCTCATTAACTTTGTTCAGGTTTGCCAATGACAGGGTTCCCCTGTCATGTCGATAGAGAAATTCCATGTTTACAGTGCCATTTCAGTTTGTGCACTTGGAGTCTGGGGTGGCCCAGTTTCCCTCTGAATTCCAAAAATCCTTCGCATACACCTAGAGACTTTAAAACAATGTCCCCCCCACACACACTTTGGGGGTCTAATTTATTTAGATTATTCAGCTCCCGTTTCTCTGGCCTCCATTTCAGAACCTAAGCCAGCTGGTCCGGAGACTGCATCTGTAGCCTTTAAACCATGGCAGTAATGCGGAACCACAAGCCCTGACCCAGAGACTTACTGTTAAGGTCTTATAACCTCATAACAGCCACACCCAGGCCCCTGATTGTCTGGACATCCAACATTCTCATTGGACATCTGTACTATGGAAAGTCCCCAAAAGGCTAAGCAAGGTCTCTGAGCAATGGGCCAGCACCTTCTGCCTAAACTACATTGCCTGACCTTGCCTCCCTAACCTTAACCTGGCCCTTTGGACTGGATCTGCCACTGTGAGAACTCTGACTATTCTCACAGACTGCCTCTGGCACTGACTGACCTCCTGGCTACCAAACTACCTGATACCTTTGGCCTTCCCCGGCCTGCTTTGGCCACTGGGCATTACATCCTTCTGGTTTCTGGTTTGTACAGCTTTTCTGCCTCAGGCCTGTGTGTTGCCAGTCCTGGCCTCCCTGGCATGTAAATATCCCCTCTGGCTCAGGGTTTTCATTGGCCTCCTTCCTGGGCCTGTCTCCTGGCTGAGTGCATCCCTCAGCAGCTCTCTCAATGCCTGGACTTGGAGCCTCCTGTTTGAGTCACCTGCCCCCAGTTACCTGAGTACACCTGGACCCTTCCCAGGTGGGTCTAATCACCCCCAAACACCTTGTTCTGGCTCAGAGAGAGGGGAGCCTGCTGGCCCATCTCCTCATACAGAGGTTGTGGTCCCAGGCCCATCATAGAGCAATAGGCTGGGTTTTTCCTAAACCTTCCCTATCTCAGTCACTAAATGTTCCCTGGGACCTTCTTCCACTCACCCTCTGTGTATTTGGGGTTATTCCAGATACCTGCAATGAGGTAACTGGTTCCTTACGCTGCCTTAGAGCAGTGGTTCTCAACCAGGGGTACGTGTACCCCTGGGGGGGATGCAGAGGTCTTCCAGGAGGTAACTCAACTCATCTAGATATTTGCCTAGTTTTACAACAGGCTACATAAGAAGCACTAGCGAAGTCAGTACCAACTAAAATTTCATACAGACAATGACTTGTTTATACTGCTATGCACTGAAATGTAAGCACAATATTTATATTCCATTTAATTTATTATATAGTTATATGGTAAAAATGATAAAGTAAGCACTTTCTTGTAGTAATAGTGTGCTGTGACCCTTGTGTTTTTACATCTGATTTTGTAAGCAAGTAGTTTTTAAGTGAGGTGTAACTTGGGGGTATGCGAGACAAATCAGATTCCTGGAAGGGGTACAGCGGTCTGGAAAGGATGAAAACCTCTGCCTTTCAGGCAGTTCTCTGTTGCATTGTGCAAGGGGTTGAAGCCATCAGTCCTCAGCCACCTATGAGGCTGGACCCTGTAACCCTTCCCTTACTGATCCTGGTGTTTTGGAAGGGCAGTGCCCCCCTCCACCCCATGAGGGCCCCAAAGAATGCAGATGGGAGTTAGCTAGGGACAGGCAGGAGATGGAGGCCTTTGGGACTCACCTAGAAGACTGAGATCAGAGGGGACAAAGCCTGAGAGTTTGGTGTCCAGCGATAGAGGGGTATATGCAGGGATTTAAAGAGTCAGAGGGATGTGGGGGGCTTGAGGCAGGTAGGGTGGGATGGGGAGGCAGAGGGATGTGGGAGTCAGATGCAGACAGAAGGGATTTGGAGTTGGGGTCCCCTGGCAGCAGTCAGCTTGCTCCCTGATATGGGACTCACTGGTAATGACAAGGGCCCTATTGTGAGGCAGGAGCAAGGAGCTGCTGCCTGAGGGAGCCAGGAGTTCAGGTGGAGTGGGAATGAAGGTGCTGAGGATTTGGGGGGAACCAAGTTGAGCTGCCCTTTGGTTGGGAAATGTAGTGGGGATTTGGGGCTTTGAAAGCGAGTGATTTTCTGACCAGGGAAAGATGAGTCAGACATTAGAACAGGGAAACCAGGCATGTAGAGAACTGGTTTCATCGGGAATAGAGCTGTGCCAGTTTCTTGCCCAGAAAACTGGGGACAGGGATAATGGAGGCAGCGAAGTTGGGCTGCAGTATTTACTGGGAAAGGTCTGATTTCCACTGAACACAGAGCAACCACATGCTTCCCTGGCCTTGGCTATAAATGCTAGATGCTTTGTGAAGTGGAGAGGGGTGATGTGTGCAGAATGGTTGTGTAGAGTAAGCGTGTGGGTCTGGAGTGGGGGCTTGGTGTACAGAGGAGTGTATCTATTTATCTGTCTGTCTGGTGGGTGCAAACAGAATGAGCTGATAGGAGAGTATGGGATGAACGGGGATAGGTGAAGCATTAAGCTTTATCTTGGGGAGTATGATGTAATTAGTGGGTAGATGGAAAGACAGGCTGGAGTGAGAGTGGGTGTGCAATGAATACACTCAGAGTGTGTCATCAGGACAAATAGGCAATGTGTCCTCAAATTCACATATATATTTATGGGAATCAGAGTTTACTGGGGTTATTGTTTATATATGCTGGCAGGAATCCTGCTGGGAGTTGTCTGAGATGTAACTAGGAGTTGGTCCAGTCAGTCAAGTTTCCCTTAAACCTTCTGGGAATGAGTATCTTGCTCTTCAGGGATGTTGTTAATCGTTGGCTAGGTGTGTGTTTGTTCTGCATGTTGTACTGGCTCTGGGCATTTAGCCCATACAGCAGTCTCCGATCGAACTGCCCAATAAAACCACAAGATTTGTTTTAGTAATGAAGGCACCTGGCCAGGTTTATTGTCAATGAAGCGTGGTAATAGCACCCAGCAAACTCTGCGGGGATACTGAGACAATGGATTCAGCTCAGTGAATAGCAGGACTTTCCATTCCTCCAACGGCTGGCCAAGAAAAACCCTCTGACCCTCCTCTTTATACACTGATACAAACAAGTTACGTATTACCCCTCTGATGTGGTTAGTTACCCCCCTTCATCTTGTACATGTTAGTTTGATCAAAACATCTCTATCATACCCTGTCCTTAAGAGGGGGTCAGTGTATCCTTGTATCATCTTCCATGAATGAGTTTACACTATAACTTTGGATCAGGGTATAATGGTACTACTCTTCTGATACAGCTAAACCCTGCGTTGTGCATTCAGTCCTTGAGGGGCCACTTAGAGATCTGGGACAAAATCAGTACTTGATCCTGTTAGTGAAGGTGGGGGGCTGGACTCAGTGACCTTTCAGGGTCCCTTACAGTTCTATGAGATGGGTATATGTCCTTATATTACACTCTTGAAACGAGATGATCTCTTTGTCATAGCAAGGAGCTTCTGGAAGCAGCGCTGTCAACCAGCCAACTGTTAAGCTTCAGAGGGCAATGTTTCCAGCCCAGACACTTGTGCTATACCTATTCCAATTGGTAAACATTTCCCTTCTGGGATATCCTACATGGCTGGAACCCACTCCATTTGGTAAAGGGTGATGGGGAGGAGTTCTTAGAGGGGGGCTCTTGTCCCCATTCTGGATGCGGCTTCCCACCCTGGCCCTTGCCCTGATTGGTCACTCCAGCTCTTGGGGATGACCTACACTGCTGAAAACCTCTGGAATTTGTAGAAGTCTGCAGGGTGGAGTTCTTAGAGGGGTCACCTGCTAATCAGTGCTTCAGCCCATGTGCTACTCTCCACCCTGGAAGTAAATCACCAAAATGGGGGATGGAGAGTCTTCATGGAACAGGGGAAGGGGCATTATAGGTTATGGGTAAGATCAAAATTTGAGTGATGGGATACCCTTATACTACTCCCCACCACCCCAAAAAGTTGATACAAATCTTATTTTTATATATCAAAATATTGAATTTTAAAAATGAAATCAGATTGGTTTATTTACCTGTTGCTAGTAGTTTACTTTCCTTATACTTTAAGTCTAAATTGCTAATGTGAATGTGTTGTACTTGTTTCTTTAATTAGTTTCTTAATTACTAGTAGAATTTCAAATATTGCATACAGATTTTTTCTACTTAATATATTCATTTAGGCCAAATGTCTTGCAGGGTTTTACTAACATACCAAGTAGTTAGAACACCACAAACTCCAAGAGGAAATATTTTGTGCTATATTTGCCTCCAACACCACCTTCTAATATACTTAAAATCCACAGTGAAGAAGGCTGAAATGTTTCTACCAGGTTCTACTGTAACATCACTACTGTATTTGCAGTGGCTGGATGTCTCTAGAGAAATGTTTCAAGAAGGGTCATACACATCAGAAAAGGGCAGACAAATAAATAGTGACAAGTTTTTAAAGTGCTTGTACACAAATACTAGTAGCCTAAATAATATGGGTGAACTAGAATGCCTTGTGGTAAAGGAGGATATTGATATAACAGGCATCACAGAAACCTGCTGGACTGAGGACAATCAATGGGACACAATCATTCCAAGATACAAAATATATTGGAAGGACAGAACAAGTTGTGTGTGGGGGTGGGGGACTGGCACTATATGTGAAAGAAAATGTAGAATCAAATAAATAAAAATCTTAAATGAATCCACCTAGTGAAAGAGATATATGGCTTAGTTCATTGCAGGTCTGAAGAGTGAATCATATCTGAACTAGACTTGTTCCAAATAACCCCAATGCAGACTAGCATCAAGAAAAGCACCTACATCAATGTACTGGTTCTATCAGCCTTATGGAGGCTGCCCCTTTCAACTTTTTATAGCATGGAATGGGGTAAATCATATGTATTTAAACAACATGCTACTGTACCTTTGTTTCTGTATTCTAAAAGACAGAATCCCCCTCAATGGTAGTGGTGGGGCAAGGTGGTCCTGGTGGATTATCTTTGGCCTCTATTTTCAGTCAGTTGGATGTCACACTGGAAGACGGCCTCATAAGCCAAAGCAACAACTGTTCCCCTCACAGGGCTTTTATAGACTCAGTGCTCAATTAAAGTAACAACACCCTAACCACACAATTTTTCATTGGCCTGTGTTACAAAGACACTCCTGGACAACACAAAGCAACTGAGCTGGATGTTGAGAATCAATGGTTTGTGAGGCGGGCAAACCTGGCTTGGCTACACTCGAAACTCCAAAGCGCTGCCGCGAGAGCGCTCCCACGGCAGTGCTTTGAAGTGCGAGTGTGGTTGCGGCGCCAGCTCTGGGAGAGAGCTTTCCCAGCGCTGCAAGTACTCCACCTCCCCGAGGGGATTAGCTTACAGTGCTGGGAGTGCGGCTCCCAGCACTGGGGCTCTGTTTATACTGGCACTTTACAACTTGCTGCGCTCAGGGAGGTGTTTTTTCACATCCCTGAGAGAGAAAGTTGCAGTGCTGTAAAGCGCCAATGTAGCCAAGGAAGATTCAGCTGCTGGCTCATCTACAAAGCAACCTGTTTTTCCAAGGAAAACTTGGTTTGAATGTTATGGATATAAAAATTAAACTGACATGCAGTAAAAACACTGTCTGCTTAATGGGCAGTGTGACCAAAGGCTTTGACCTACAGGTTATATCAACATCCCTTTTTGTGACAAAAGTATGGATGGCTCTGAGTGTCCATCCTGCTTACCTCTAGCGCTCAATATCCTGTGGATTGTTTGAGGATGGCCATAGGCAGCAGAGTCAGTAACCAGGAGAACCAATTCTTGAGGCAACTACCCAAAATGCTTGTCCTTGGTCTTGTGGATAATAACAACTTTAGTGGAAATTACACTCAAAACCTCTTTCACTTTAAACCCTAGGATATTAATTTAATTGATGTTGGTCCTGCTTTGAGCAAGGGATTGGACTAGATGACCTCCTGAGGTCCCTTCCAATCCTAATATTTTATGATTCTATGATTCTAATGTTGTGACCATGTATGTGGATGGAGAACAGATACCAGCTAAGCTTTTGCAGCCAGACTTTGAGGATGCAAACTGCATGAGTGAGTATATGAACCTGGTACAAATAGCTGGTAACCCCATGAAAGATCATTCCCTGTTAATCAGTCATGAGTTTTCACAGGGCTACACCTTGTTTGCCTTAGGTCTGTCTCCCAACCAGGAATGCGCTGATTAAAACCGGGAACCTGAGAGCAGAAATGTATTTTGTGAAGGCATTGACAATCAGTGTCAATATGATTGTTTATGGGGTTTTTATTTTGGACAATGTCATAGTGTTAAATCAGAGACGAAACATTCTGTTTGACTACATGTGAATATTGATACTGTTCAGCTATCACATTTTTTATCAGCGGACCCAGACACGTGGCAAACTGTCCCAGAGATCCAGACACTTACACAACCAACTGGGTGAACACTGGCATGAATTGTACTTGGTGGTGCATGGCCACTATGAGTTTTTTACTCTTCTGCTGGTCGGGGAGCCCTTAATTGCTCCAGCTGATGGCTGAGCAACAGGTATGTGTTTTTCTGCATACTCCATTACTGATTAGTCAAAATCCCCATTTTCAGAGATAAAACATAACAGAGGTCCAATAATCCCTCAGAACTGCTTCGCCAGATGCTTCTTTATTTTAAGATAGACCCTTCTTTACACAAAGGGTTTTTTTCCCAATAAATTTGCCTTTTTCAGCAAATGCACTTGATTCTGTGTTAAAGGAACATTTCTTTTTAAGATATTGATCGCTATTTCTGAAATGGTCACTACTAAATCATCAGAGGCCGAACGCAATATGTCTTTACTTTTGCTGTGGGGCTGATTTGCTAAGCAATTTTAAAAGGGTCAGGTTTCTCTTCACACAGCCATAGGCACTAACTTCACAGGGAAAAATTGGTGGGTGCTCAGCACCCACCGGCAGCTCCCCGCCCTGTCCCAGCTCACCTCTGCCTCTGCTCCACATTCTCCCCTGAATGCGCTGTGTGCCCAATTTTTCCCCCTAGCTGCCAGTGCTTGTGCTGCAAATCAGCTATTTCACACTGCTGGGAGGGAGGGGAGAGGAGGGGTTGGAATGCAGGCAGGGCAGGGGCAGACCCTCCGCAGGGCAAGCCGCAAAGACAGCCTGCCTGCCGCCATCGCTGTGACCGGCAGAGCGCCCCCAGTGGCTTGCCAGCCCAGGCACACGCTTGGTGTGCTGATGCCTGGAGCCACCCCTGGTGATAGCTGTCTGGGGGGAGAAGAGCTATGGCGTTGGACTGTAATAACATAAACCTGAACATAGCTGTGCAGACACATGCCAAGGCTATGTACTGGAAAGTATCTATAGACAATTTTACCTCTTTGACTTTATCAGGCATTTTCTGTACAATATCTCCCATCTCTGTCATTTTCATGATCTCTTCTCTGTGAGGATGCAAGTCTGTCCCAAAATTTTGACAAGCTGCTGACAATAACATGCAAACACTTTCTGCAAGTCAAGTGTCTTATTCCAGTATAGAAAGTTCACTTTCTCCCCCAGGCATCACTAACAATTCTGCCCCTGTAGGTTTCCTGTTTGACGTGATGGCCAAGAGCCCACCCACATAACACAGGTTAGTAAAGGTGTAAGCCAGGTCTACTAAATACCGTCTCTTTTTATGGATGATTAGGCTATTGAGCATAATATTTAAAACTCTATACCACCACCACTCAAGTTTTTTACAATTCTCACAATGAGGCATAATGTTCCATCATAATATATCTTTCTCTTATTCAGTAGTAGGCTAGCAGTCTACGTTTAGATATCTTCAGCAGATAGGTCATCCCTAGTTATTCTCATTGAAAACAAAGAACTGGTTAAATTACAGCTCTCCGAAGTGAACAAAATCCTGTCAGGCTAACCTACCATTAAAGAACTAAGTGTATCACCCCATGCAAGTCTTCCACAACTTGCTGGCTTGAATTTATTCAATCAAGAAGGAAAAAAACAAAATTCCTCAATACACATCTCTTGTAAATCTAGATAATTTCCATTGACTTCTTCCCACTTGCTCCACATACACATTTCTTTTAGGATCTGCATTTTTACAGATGTTTGGTGGTTCTTCTGCAATACCATCAGATATGTCTTCTACATCAGACAGTATTTAAGAGTTAGCCTTCAAGGCATCACCACAAGAATCATCAGGAGTAGATGAGAACCCCTCTACACAGCCTTCTGGGGAATTTTCTGAATCAGACTCCATGTGAGAGTCACCAGCGCCTCCAAGAGCCCAATATCAGATCTAGCCTCCTCACTCTCAGAGGAGACAGTTTGAGAGCCTGTCACTAGTTAATAACTTTTTGGTAGCTGTCTGTTTATCACCAAATGCTGACCCCCAGTTTCTTCACCTCTCTACCATTGAGGATGCTCCTTTTACCCATGCCCCTTTCCATGACTTGTCAGGCGTGCCCAGAACTAGAATCCCCTTCTGGAAAAATAAAGTATTTTTCCAAGTAATCCACAAGCATTTTTGCATTGTTGATGTCTTTTCCAGACATCCTTTTTTTCAGAACCCTGGAGCATACACTAACCACCAGTTTTCCAAACAAAACATCATGTTTTTTTCCAAATCTTTTTAGAATACCGAAGAGCTGTGCCTAGCTTACTGAGGTAAGAGAATAGTTCATAACAGTTTTCAGATACTTCATAAGAGCTACCTCTGTATTATATTAGCTTTCAGTCCTTGTTTTGTTTTGTTTTTATTGACAACCCCTAAAGCACATGCTCTGGGTTTGTGAAACTATTACAGTTGTCGATTAATTGTAGCTAACTTGCGATTAACTAAAAAAAATTGAGCGTGATTAATCACAGTTTTATTCACACTGTTTAGCAGCAGAACAGTAAGTGAAATTTACTAAATATTTAGGATGATTTTCTACATTTTCAGATTATATTGATTTAACTACAACCCAGAATACAACACGTACAGTGCTCCCTTTATGTTATTATTTTTATTGTAACCCTTCTGCCAGGTGGAACCAGGGTGAAGCCAGCAGCAACAAGGGCCATGTTCAGTATCTAGGGATTCCTTTCAACAATACGACACAAAACTGGCTCGAGCCCCCATCCAGTGACCTGGGACAATTACACACCACTCCCTGGGCACCTCTAAGAGGCAATACTTCCCCTCTTGCAAGCAAGTCTGAGCGTAGCAAAAACTTTTAATAAAAGAAGGGAATTAACTGAGCATTAATTTGGGAAAACACCGCAACTAGGATTCATAAACACAAACCATGAGCAAAAGACCCTCCCCCAAGTGAGTTGGGCAGTGTCCTTTTCCTCTCAGGGTCTTAAGTTCAGCAACCCCAAAGTCCCTTTAATGTACCCGTCCCTTCTCTGTACCCCACTCACAGTTGCTGTCCTTGGCCAGTGCAGCCCCAGAGTTCAGAGGTTCATCCTCAGAGTTCACCTCCCACCCTGTGTGGAAGGTGGAAGGAAGGGTAAGGAGACATCTCACACGTTGCACTGCTCAGGAACTTGCTGACCGATTGCCACACCTCTGCGGGGCTCTGCTCTGGCCCTTTCCACCATCATCTCCATTGGCCTCTTGCTGCATCTGTCCACCCGCCATACTGCTAGCCACTTGCCATGCCTCTGCACCAGCCACCTGGCTGGCCACTCATCAAGATGTCTTAACCCTCCCCACTCCGCACAAACACACTTAACACAGCTCTCCATGATTTCAGCTATCAGTGATTTCAGCTGTTAGAGAGGGAGCCTCGCTGTTGGTGCACACTGGGCAGTCTCTTGCAATAGACACATTGTTCCAAAGTAGATCTAACACTTAGATCTAGGCATCAGTGACATCAGCTCTGCAGCATGTAACAAGACTCTCAATTGAGTCTAAGCTAGTTCTTTTATTATATCATGGAGAGAAAGGGTAAAATGGTGTCTAAGACCTTTAAACAGGGCCCACACTACTAGGTACAAGCACCTGTCCCCGCCCTCTCTCGACTCATTGGTCTTTGGAACCCATGTCCCCTGCTAGGCTGTAGTTTGACCCCATTGCCTTTTCTCATTCCCTATCTGGCAAGAGAGAACAATTTTTCTCCATCTTTTTATGGTAGTCTTTAAAATATTTGAAGCCTGCTATCATGCCCTCAGCTTAATCTCCTCTTTTCCTAATTAAACATAATCAGTTCCTTACACTTTTGCTCATAGTTTTGATTCCATCCCTTTGATATTCCTGGTTGCTTGCCTCTGTGTCCTTGCCACTTTCTCCACATCCTTTTTATACAGCGGTGACAAAATTGGACATTGTACTCAAGCTGGTGCCTAACGGGCGCTGCATAGAGCAGTACTATCACCCCATGACTTGCATGCTATGCCTATATTAATGCAATTCAAAATTGCCTTTTTTTTTTGCAATAGCATTTCACTGTTGAATCATATTGAGGATGCGATCCAACCAACTCCAAGATTCTTCTCAGCAGTGCTGCTGCCAAACCAGTTATCCCCCATTCGGTATTTGTGCATTTCTTTTTCTTCCCTAAGTGTAGCACCTTACATTTGTCTTTGTTGAATTTCATGTTGTGCTATACCTGGTGTAAAATGTATGTGTTTCCCATCTGGAAGGGACTATGAGTTGAAACCCACCTCATTTCATAGAGGATGGCAGGCGCAAGTCTTAGAGAGATCATGTGCCCCTCTTTGAGATGGGTTAATCCACCCCAAAACTTGCCCTGATTGGTCAAGCCCATTCTTGGGGTGGCCCTACAGGCCTGAAAGCCCTCCTGTTGATAAAGGGAAGATGAGTTCTTAGAGGGGTCACATGACCCTCTTCCAGATGGGTCAACCCATCCCACAACTGAATGGTCAAACCCACTCTTGTGGTGGTGTTACTTGCCTGAACTCCACTGTGATTGACAAAGAATTGTGGGAGGGCTTCTTATATGGTTCACATGCCACATCTTACTTCTGGTTACATGCCAATCTCTTCCCTGGAATTTACCCTAACTGGTCAAACTCCCTCTTGGGGCAGACCAGTGGGTCACTTAACAGGCCAGAGACAGGCACAGAATCCAGGTCTCCTATGTTGCAGTCCAGTGGTCTAGTCACCCATTTTCTGACACAGTGCCTTTTCCCACTAAAGACAAGTCCCTCCAATGCTAGTTACTGCAGAGGTCATGGTAAGGGCTGTGAAGAAGAACTAGGGACAGGGCAAAGGGCACTGAGAAAATGAGTTGTTTGTGGAGACGAGCTCAAGGTAACAATATTTTTCCCTCTCCATGGGAGGACCCCATGTGGCTGCCTCAGCTAAAATCACACTAGCAAATTCTGTCAGGTTTCTATAAGGCTGGGTCTTTGGGATTTGTGCTACCGTTCTGATTCCTGCACAGAAGCCTGCTGCACATGGCCATGTCTAGAATCTCAGAGAGACAAGAAGGGGATCTTGTGGTGGTGGAGAGGTTTTATAGACAAGGGAAACAGAGAGGGTGGATAGTGCTATGGGGCACTGAAGTGGGTCTTACACAATGTGCAGGCAAGCTGTGACTGATCTCAGCGCCTCTGGCAAAAACATCTGCAATAAGCCTCTGTCCCAAATCTGGACCTTAGCGTCCAAAATCTGGGTGCTTAGCATGAAACTCCCCCAAGCTTATTACCAGCTTGGACCTGATCTCGCTGCCAGAACCAGGAATCCGGCAGCCTGGTACACTTCTGGGTCTCCCAAAAATCTTCTCTGGGGGACCCCAAACTTCGAAACCCTGAGTCTCCACCCCAAATGGAACAACAACCTCCGTCCTTGTTCTTGTTATCTTCATCCCCCCGCTTTCGCCTCCTGGGTTATCCTGGGTGATACGTATTTAAACTCCTTGAATGCCAAAAACAAGAGAGGGCGCAATCTCCTTCCCCCCTGAGGCTAATGCATTAAACTGAGTAAGCTAACACCATGAAGAGATTTTTCCCTGCCCTTCGTTCGTAGCCTTTTTAACCAGAGAAAACCTCAAGAGGTTTGTTCAAAAGAAAGCTTTATATAAAAGAAAGAAAAGACATAAACATATAAGCTGCATCAAGATGACAATATACAGGGTTATGCTAAAGAAAATATGAATAAAACGTCTTGATTCAACAGATAACGCAATTTGAACTCCAGCAAGATAGCACAACATGTAAATACAAATACAATATAAACTATTGCTTTTCGCTTTTGTACTCACAGCACCTTGGTAAAAGAAGGTAGAAAGAAGCTTGGAGATAGAAAGAAAAACCTCTTCTCTCATAGCCGAGAGAAAAACAAACAGACATAACAAAGACAAAAAAACCGTAAAGTTTCTCCTCACTTGACAAGAATCCGGTCCTGATTGGTCCTCTGGTCAGGTGGTTGGTTTCTTTGTTAACCCTTTACAGGGAAAAGACCACATTAACCCTTAGCTATCTGTTTATGAACAAATCAACAACAAGATTTGTTAAAGGAAAGGAGGAACAGATAAGATTTATCCATGTGAGCTCATTGAGACATCAAATGTGGTGTCCACATCAAAGGAGCAGGACTTGGTGGGATTAACAATTCACAATGACCTTTTATTTTATTTAATTTAATTTAAAAAGATAAGACAGCGCATTTTAATGGAAAAAGAAATAGCAGAACAGCCCTGCGTGCTCATCACAACACTCAGCATGGCCGTTTTGCAGTGAATTCACAAACCGTTCTTTCATTAAAAGGGAAGGGAAAGTTATTATGAGTGATACATAGCTGCCTTGTGGATTTTTTTTTTCAGTTTATGAGATCTTCACAGCCCAGATGAAAAGGATCCAAGATTTAGAAGCAAGGTGTCCATCTGCAGATTCCCAGAGATCTTGCATTTGACAGTCTCTGCTACAATCACTCATGAGCTGAGGCTGCAATAGGGGAAGAAACTCTCACATTCTGATGTTTATATTCATTAAAACAAAGAAAATATGGCATTGCATGTCCAAATCAAAAGCAGAGCAGGAATTGTGCCCATCACTTAGTAGTGGTGTGCAGATATTCCTGGTTTAACTCCAAGAGGGGAATTCATTTTCCCTGCTGCAACATTCTTCAACAGAGTTTTAATAAGGAGAATCAGATCTATCTAAACATGTGAATGTGTCCTACCTGAATTTACCAAGTAAATACGCCTGAATTGTGAACATGATCTCCCTTCTTTAACCTCTAACTCTTCGAGTAAAGAGAGGCAGATTTTCATTTTCTTAAAAGTTTCTTCCCTATTAATCTTGCAAAAATAAAATGCCTCAATGTACTTAAAAAAAAGAGAACCTCATCAAATTTAATAGTAAAGCTGCTGAACATATGATACAAAATTCATCAAAATGTTCATCACCATTTAAAAAAAGTTGAAATTTTTAAATTCCACTGGGGTTTAGTCAAAGTTGGGAAACTTTAAAAATTTGTTGACATCTCAAGATATATATAAAATAAACCAAACATATGTTAACAAATGTAGAACGTGACTCAATCCATGTACATTTTACTTAAAACATACTTTTGTCCATTGCTAAAACTAAAACAATAAATATTTAATTATAGGATAATAAATTGTTCTTAAAGAATGCTGAAACTACTCTGTCTTCAAGCTATGTTAGCCTAAAGCTGACCTTTCACATGGCATTTCCTTCCTGAGATGATGCTCTGGTACACGCTCAGTGAAGGGCCTGGTGAGTAGCGTGCGTTGTTACCACCAGGAGAATCATATCTTCACATCTCCTACCCAAACTGCCTTTATGGTGTTTTAGGCCTGGTCTATACTAGGAAATTTGGCCTGGTGTAGCGTGCTAACGTACTCAAGGCGTATGAAAAATACACTCTCTGAGTGGCAGAGTTACCGAACCTAACCCCTGGTGAAAACAGAGTGAGGTTGATGGGTGCATTCTCCCGTTGATATACATACCTCTCGGGGAGGTGCAGTGCCTACACTGATGGGAGAACCCCTCCCGTCGGTGCAGGCAGCAGCTTCACTGAAGCGCTTTGGCTCAGCTGTAGCGGTGTTGTGCCACTTAGCAATTTATGTGTAGACAAGCCCATAGTGCCTGGGAAAGTCTCTCACCTCTCCTGTAGTGGGGTGGTTACCCTCTCCTGCCCTAAGGGGTTTAAAACAGCCCTGGAGGAGGGCTGTGAAAGGGCAAGATGCCTGGGCTGATTGGGAGGAAGCAGGATCAGCTGGGGCCATGCTCAATCAGGGCCCAGATGGCCCTATAAAGGCTAGAGCCAGGAGCTAAAGTAGACAGTCTCACTCTGACTGGAGAGAGAGACAGACCTGTCTGCTGGGGAACTCACTCAGGGACCTAGAGTGAGGCAGGGCTGGGGAAAGGCCTTAGGGGCTGGGAAGCCCTAGGCCAGCAATGCCCCAGGCTGCAGGGCCTGGTCCTAGGCCCATATAGGTATTGGGGTTGCAGAGGGGCAGCCTGAGGGTGGGTAAAGGAAGCCAGCCCAAACCCTTTGTTGCCTATAATGATTGGCTGATAGACTGCAGTCCACCCCAGGGCACGGGGGCTAGATGGTGACTGGCAGTAGCCATGACTGAGGTGACATGGGGATAAGGGGTGGGGATTCCCCTGGGTGGGGAGACCCAGAGAGAGTGGGGTACTGCCAGGGGGGCAGCACCTGAGACAAGGGCACCGGGATCTGGGAGGGATATGGAGGCCAACGACAGGCGGGACACCTGGCCTGCAGAGGGCGCTCTGATGACTGGTGAGCTAATTCCTGAGACAACCAGGATGAGGTGCCACTGGGAGAGTCTGCACCTGATTACACATCCCAATTTCCTCTCTGAGTCCTGTCCCTGCTGTGACATTAATTTGAGCATGCTAAGCATCCTGCATAGTTTAAGGAGAGATCCAGCAAGTAAGAAGAACAACAGGGATGGAATGTGCTGCAGATCTACAGTGCAGCTACATTAATTTTATTCTAGGAAACTTCATGTTTAAACCAGTACAAAAAAGTTCCGTGCAATATTAATGCTGAAGTCAGAAAGGTTTGTAAGTACTCCAGAATTCTAAAGGAGAAATGAAAAGGCTCCGAGTATATATTCAGCTACTTTAAGGACTGAAACTTGCATAAATCCTTAAAGTGCACAGGTGCTTATTGAATTGTATTAAAGAGTTAATGCTTTTGACAGTACACATTTGTGACCCACTGATCAATATGTGTTACACATCCCCCTCGGTGAAGACTGTGAGTCTGTTACAGTTTCCTGCTAGAGGCTGGCTTTTTAGTTCAAGCTCTGGAACCATTAGCTCTGGAAGGCTCTGGTTCAAACCACAGAGAGCTGGCCAAGACGGCAAGGCAGCCATCACAGGTGTGCTCAAAAGTGCCCCTATCCCACAAACACACACAGGAGCAACTCTGTGTTCAATGCAGCTCGTCATATTTGAAGGCTATGCCCAGAAGTTCTGTAAGACAGCTCCAATAATGCTTGTCTCCACTTGCTGAATCTGCAATTTTCACGTTTTCTAAATTTATTTATTGCATTTCCAATTTTTCACACAGGGTCACTCTGGATGGATTTTGTAGTGAGGACCAGGTCACAAACTGAGTTTCAATGTTCTGCCATTTTTTCATGGAGAGTTTTCAAAATACTTTTTTACTGTTAAAAATTATGTGTATTTCCACACTGTGAGGGTGCCGCTTACCTTGATATCATCACTCTTGGTGAGTGCCCCAGTTTCCCCTGTTCAGTGAGTGGTTTAGCCCCCAGGTGAACCAAAACTTCATCCATCTGGGGCAAATAAAATTCAAAAAACAAAACAAACAAACAAAAACATCTGCGCTAGAGATGTTGCCTCAGGGGCTGAGTGAACAATTCTATCCCTTGACAGTTTCCACATAGGGTTCCCACATTCCCCTCTACTCAGCTCTTCTCTGACCTCTTCCTGATTTGTTTTAGTCAATAACAGCCTGTCTGCTCTTCCCTGCTCTCTTTTCTGGCCAGAGAGACTCACAACAGGTCCTACCAACCCCCCTCAGTCTAAAGACAGCAGGCCTTTCATATCCAAAAACGATATCTGGAAAGGAAACCTGTCCAGAAATGGACAAGCATGTGAGAAGAAGGGGTTACAATGGAATCAGACTGGCAGCTGTCATCATGATGAGTGCTACCAAGAAAATTCTATAGTTGAATCTGTCCGCAGCTACTTGTTGAAAATAGGATCCTTTCGTCAGTGATTGGGAGATTGACATATAAAAATCATGAAAGGCTGAAAAGTATAAACATCAATCAGAACACGTGGCTAGTTTTTCTGTGATAGAAGCAACCATTTTATACTGAGATATGACAGACCATACACATGCACACACCATGTAACATAGCTCAAAACTTGTACACATTTCTTTTTAGCAAACTAAGCATTAAAGTTGTAAAGAGCCGCCATTTTGTTCTCATAGGGGTTGCACAATGACACAAAGGAGACACATCCCCCATGCTCTCTCCTGGGAAGTTTCCTTATGTCCTTCCTCTTTGTTTTCCATATTCTTCAATGAAACAACAATGTGAACATAGGGCCGAGTCTGTTCATAGACCGTGCTCATATGATGCCAAGCTGGCAACACAGAGAAGCTTTAAAAGGGGTTGGGGGAGACCAACTGCAATACCTGCACAATAAAAGGCTCACAGAATTGCCCCTGTGCTACTCTCCTTGTAAGTACTGTCCTGGATTGGCGCTGGGTGTTATGGAGTCTAACAGGCACAATCTTTGTAGCATTGGGCATTGTGGAGACTCTGGGCTGCTCCAGTCTGTGGACAGGACATGGGCAGGCTGGCTAAAGCAGCTGAAATTTTACTCTATCATGTGAGCCCCAGATAGTCCAGAATTAGGGCAGCAAAAAAGTTTCTTTGCCTCATGTCACAGGATTTGACGTGTATTCTGGCTTCAAAGATCATTAAACAGCAGCGATAGAAATCGGAGAGAAAAATATTCTGTTTATACAGTAATGTCTGCATTGTCAAATCTTGAACTTACCCCCATCTACAGCAACTCTCCACAAAGTCACAGCTTCCCATAGGTTGTGGAAAGTGAGGGACAGCTAAAGTGGCAGAAGCCCCCACGACGTGTCCCTTCCTCTGGCTAATGGAAAAACACTCTTGGGCCAGGGATGTAAACTAGGCTGAGAACGGGAATCTAGCATTTTCTGCTAATTAGGGTGTTCTATTTAGTACTTCATTATTAGGCGTTTGTCTCAGCCCCAAATCACAGAATGCACAAGTCTGGGAATAGAAACCAAATCTCTTATGTGCCAGACCCACTTTCCCAGTAATGCCATTTGTGGGATTTAAACCACATCTGCCTTATATTAACTCACTCCTGTTTCAATTCTTCGGGCATCTTCTTGAATGGCACATAAAATACAGACATTTACATATTATCCAAATACTCTATAAAGGCACAGGAAGATGATAAATCTGGCTAACTTGGTCTTAAACAGAACTCAGTTAATGGGAAATGCCCTTCATCTGGTGAAATCAACAGCTTTGTTTTCCCTGCTGTGTTAATGAATAAAGACCCTTTTTTCTCCGTTTGTGCAGGATTCAACAGGATTTCCCTCATACCCTGAAGCGTCTATTACGTGCTGGGC
>NC_133771.1:11348571-11366150 GCF_003597395.2 Chelonoidis abingdonii | reverse complement strand
TGGGAAAGTCTCTTGCTCTCCCAGCTGCTTCTCTGGGACCAGTCATTGCTGCAATATTAATTCGACTTGCTGGACGTCCTGTATTGTTTATGGTACATCCAGCAAGTAACAGGAACAGGAATAGAAAAGGCTGCAGATCATCCATTTGGCCAAGTTAACAGTAATGTAGGAAATTTGCATGTTTAAACCACTAAAAGGAAATTCTGAGCAATGGTACCACCAAAGTTTCTGTAGCCGGGTGGCTACATTGCTCAGGCCCTGAGGGTCTTAAAACAGCCCTGGGAAGAGGGCTGTGGCAGGGGAAAAGCTGGGTGGATTGGGAAAGCAGCCACAGCTGTAGTCAATGCAATCAGGGCCCAGCTGGCCCTTATAAGAGGACAGTGGGCCAGAAGAAAAAAGATAGCTCTGGAATTCTAAAGGAGAGATGCAAAGGCTTTCAGCATGTACTGAGCTGCCTTTGGGACTGAAGGTAGAATAACTACTCGAAGTGGATTGTTGCTTATTGAAGAGCGAGGGCACCTAATAACATGCATCTGTCACTGAGAAGGAGTTATTATGGAAACAGGTTGGTAGCTGTATTTATTGTGAGTGTTACCAAGAAAATGTTATAGTTGAATCTGTCCTCAGCCACTTATTGGAAATAGGATCCTTCCATTGGTAGCAAGGAAATTGACATATACAACTCCTGAAATAGTTATAGTATTGTAGAAAATTAGGGTTGGAAGAGAACTCAGGAGGTCATCTATTCCAACCCCCTACTGAAAGCACAGGGAGAGGTAGCTCAGTGGTTTGAGCATTAGCCTGCTAGGGCTGTGAGCTCAATCCCTGAGTGGGCCAACTGGGGTGAAATTCTGGGCATTGGTCCCCCTTTGAGCAGGGGGCTGGACTAGATGATCTTCTGCAGTCCTTTCCAACCCTTTGACTCTATAACACAAACATATAAGCCTTGATGAGATGCTAATACATGAGATAGTTGCTCTGTGATAGACTGAATGCTTTTATATTGTGATGTGGCAGACCCTGCACATACTTACACTCCATGTATCATTTATTTTCTTTTTTGTAAACTAGAGATTTAAAGTTCTCAAGATGCTGCCTATCTGCAGAGAGCAGCATTTTGGTCTCAGAGTTGTTGGCGTTTCATACAGAGGAGACATCCGTCACACTCTCTCCTACAGACTTTACTTCTGTTCTTCCCTGTTGTTTGTTCTAAAATGAAACAACAATGTAGACCTAGAGATGACTCTGGCTGCAGCCCTTTTCTCTATTAAGCTGTTCTGGTAACACATAAGGTCTGTAAAACACTTTGGGGGAGAATTACTTCAATGTATGAGCAACACGCGGCTGCTGTAACTGTCCTTATGCCACTCTCCTTGCAACACTGTCCCATGAGTGGTCCTGGCGATTGTGTCAAATGTTATTAGAGGGGCTGTACAGCCGTTAGCACAATTGAGATTCTGGGCTTCTCCTGCCTGAGGGCAGCCGGGATAAGAAAGCTGTAAGTAAGAGAGGCCAAAAGAGTTGTTCTAATATATCCTAGGCTAATATATGTAGGGTCAATTCAGCCCAGAATCAGGTCAGCACAGGAGTTTCCTTTGCCTCTTACCGCTGGGTTGTGTGGGTGCTAAGTGTGCAAGGGAATTAAACAGCAGCTTGGATCTATAAAAGAGAGAGACAAATATTTATGTTCACACAGTAAAATCTCGTTGTGGAATCCTGAAGTTACCGTCCATCATTTACAGCAAGGGAACCCAAAAATGCAGTATCCAATGTGAGAAGTATTGGGGGGACAACTGTTAAAGTAGCATGTACCTCTTCTCCCCACTCCAGAAGGCCACATAGCCAGAAGCGACGGGGAGGACAGGTTAATGCTGCACAAAGAAAGAGTTTTGATTTTCATACACGCAGCGGTTAAACAAGAGTTGTGATTGCATCAGGATGGGGATTTCTCATTCAATGAATATCTCATTGGCTGAGATCTGGACAATTAAGCCCTAATATTTTCTTGTACAACATTCTACTAGATCTTTAATAATATTTGAATAAGTGTAATGGCTCCGTTAAAAAGACAATCAAGCGAGCTAATTCAGCTGGCTCCCTGACTGCAGATTTCAGAGCAGCAGCACTGTGGGCTTTCTTCACAGCCCTATGCCTTTATGGAATAGATGGGAAGCAGCTGCCTACATCGCCAGCTTCCTGTAGTGGCTACTGCCATTCTTTTGACTCTTTCTGACTTCTAACGGTGATGTACCAGGCAGTATCTTCAACGTTGATTGGCTGAGCAGGTTTGGTTCAGCACTGGGTTGGATGTCTGCGACATTTAGAAACTGAAGGGTCTGAACAAATCCCTTCCCTGAATACCTGATTGTTTGTGAGACTTTGTGCAAACATTCTTGTGCAGATCCAGCGCTTAGGATTACTTTCTTAATGACCAATTGCCATGGTTAGACATGTTAGAAAGGCCAGTCCTTTGGGAATACAGCCCAAATATCCATCACCTCATGCTTCAGGATATTTAAATTAGAATATATTAAATTGGATTTTAGCTGGGCTTTCATTAAATATCCATTCAACACAGACATAAGCCCAAGATCTAAACAATATTGTTTCATTGCTTTCTTGAGCCCCATCTCTATCTCTTTGTTTCCTCTCTTGTCGTATACAGGGATTGTAAATTCTTTGGTGCAAGGAGTGTGTGTGTGTTGTACATTAGGAGAAAGCCTGAGAAAATAAATTCCAAGTCTATGGCCAGGTCTACACTGCGACTTTAAATCGGTTTAATGGCCGATATACCGATTTAACGTTGTACACGTTCACACGACGTCGTCATTAATATCGAGTTAAACGGCTCCTTAAATCGATTTCGGAACTCCTCCCAGATGAGAAGAGTAGCGCTAAATTCGAAAGTGATAACTCGGATTAGGGTTCGTGTGGACAGAAATCGACATTATTGGCCTCCTAGAGGTATCCCACAGTGCACCACTGACCTCTCTGGTCCGCAATCCGAACTCGGATGCGGAGTGCCGGTAAACAGGAAAAGCCCTGAGACCTTTAGAATGACATTTCTGCTTCCATCGTGTCCAGCTCTGATCAGCACGGGTGGCGATGCAGTCAATGCAAAAGTAGCTCCTGCATTGAACCTTACGGAGAGATACTAGATTCTGATCGCTGTAATGGTGAGACCAATCTTGTTTATCAGACTCCGTTAAAGAACAGAAATGCCAAAGCCGTTTGAAACATAAAGACTTCCAGAATACACCCAGCAGGTGCGTGACAACCGTAACTGGAAGCCAGAGACTTTCAACGGATGCTCACGGAAGGAGGGGTAATGAGACTACAGCTACCATCCCACTAGCAACATCGTCTAAAACTATTGCATTTCTGGCTGAGCGCCCAATGTTTACCTTAATACACACGTGTCCTTGCGTGGTTCACCGAACAGTCTCGCATCTCTCCCCCCCAGCACTGAAAGAGAAGTAAAATAGAAATAATCCGATATGTAAAGTCCACCGTCTCTGTGGTACTGATGCGTGCTGTAAGAGTAAATGCTAGTGTTGACAACGGTCCAGTAGGAATCACGTTTTGACGTGCAGGTCCATGATTGCGTCAGGCGTTGCTCAATGCACTTCCGGAAAAAGGGCCAAGGGTTCTGCGCTCCTCCACAAAGGAGGGTGAGGCCTTACTCCAGCCACCCGGGGCAATGTCTCTGCCCCATCCAGCATCTTGCCTCTCATACCCGGAATGGGAATATGGGATAAGCTGAGGTAACACACCCACAGTGCACCGCTCCTGAAAGTGATCGGTAGCTGGACCAATGACGCAAACATCGATTTCGTATCCACTGGGACCGCCCTAAAACCGAATTTATTAATCTGTTTTGTAATTCGGTTTTAAGCTAATTCGAATAATCTGCAGTGTAGACTACGCTATCATAGACCCTAGGGCCTAATCTACCTGCACGCTTTGCAGCACCAAGAAAGAGAAAGCAAAGAGAAGGTAAATTCGACTTCATAGGCTAAATATGACCTGGAATCAGCACACTGAGAAGAGGCGCAAGATAAACAGACAGATGGAACCTGGTTTTTGATAAGCAGCGGCGACTGTACATTCCCCGATTTGTTAAATCCTTTCTTTGATGCAACAATGACATTGATAAAGGTTGTGTTTGCCAATCTGTAATATGTTATTTGTACAGCACAATAAACATGCCTGAGAATTCAGGTGACATGCAATTGACCTGTGCCTGCCGGAATAAGTACAACATGAACATTACTCCAGATAACATACTACCTATCAACGAAGTCTACCTATCCTTATTCAGATGAGCTGGTAGTGCAGAAATGCATTCCAAGAACACAGATTCACAGGCAGAATTGTATCAGGTTTGGCATTTATGTATTTGTTTTTTGCAAATTTCATCATATTTTTGTGCACCATTTAAAGTGTAACCTTACAATTAATATAGTTTACACACAGATTGCATGCTCATGAATTTCTCCAGCTCTGATGAACAGAAAGGATTGCCTTAATTGATACTTGTCTGTCACATCTGATTACCAAGGCGGTTGGGAAAGCTGGAGACTGTTGGTGTTCACAGAATGTGAATATGTACTGCCTCCAGAAAAACCACCTACTCTCAGAATACAAAAATGCCTCCTCTTCCTTCCCTCTGCCATAATCCCATCGTTCTCTTTTCTGACAAACGGATTAAGTGAAACTTTGCTGAAGGTTTGAGAAGGTTCACTACCCAGTGATCACTTCACAACCACCCTTATTCCCTAATCTCTATCACCGTGAGGTTGTTTCTGTTGTGGGGGGTAAATACTTCTCCTTGCATGCTTCAAACCTCCTCTTCTAGGCCCCTAACTGATGTGAATCCTCCTGCCAATACAGCGCCTATGATCTTTTACCCTTGTCGTGCCCGTCCGAGGAGCCCAACCACCTCATACCCCTACACTCCAGCATCTTTGAAGGAATGCAGCACCCCAGCTGACTGTCCTAAATGGGTGGTTGAGGCCCACTTCTTCTCACATTATTAATAATTCTGGCCAGCCTCTGCCAAACTGAAGATTGATATCCTCTGGGAATCAGGGACCTTCATATCCTTTACTAGCAGGAATGCACCGATCTTTCTTTATGCACCAGATTAGGCACGTTCTACACTTTAATGCACTGTGACATTTAACCCAGGTTAATCGCATATTAATACAAGAAGAACAAATGGTGCTGTGCTCTATTTTGTCTCTTGTAAGGTATCAAGAGACCTGAGGATATAGTTGTTTTTAAGCTGTTCGACACTAAAACACTTCTATGCATCCGATCTGGCTGGCTGGGGCAAAGTACTTCTGTCTACATTTGAACAACGTGGTGCTTGTCTAATTACAAAGCCCTACCCAACGCCTCATAGATTGCTGCACAGCACTGGACGCAACCCCCAAATCTGCATAGGTGCTCAAGAATAAAGATACATTTCTCGTCAGTCCTGATCGAACTCCCAAGCCACCTATCCTTCCACCTGCCCCCATCGCAGTGGCACAAGAAAGCATCCATGCCATTGCTTCAGCTCTTAGCTTTTGGGGTTGGGGGCATCCCGCTGCTACTTTGCCAAGGTAGATCATCTTATGTGACCAGCTCCGCTCTCTAAAGGGGGTTCTTTTTTCACTTTAGAATAGGGAAAACAACAATGAAGAATAGTAAAGTCTCCAGGAGAGACTGTGCAATGAGCATCTCCTCTGTATCAACCTGCTGCAACTCAAGACCAAAATGGCTACTCTTTGAATACTGGCAGAATTTTTAGCAATTCAAAGATAAAACACAGAGAAAGGAAAAACCCAGAAGTTTGGAGTTTAGTTCCTGGATGACTCTGTGCGTGTGTGTGTGTGTGTGTGTGTGTCCTTTGCAAGTGTTTAGGCATGTGTTCACACAGGGAGGCAAGTAAGAACATATGTGTCAGGTAAGTGAATGTAGGAGAAACCATGAGTGATTCTTTCCTTCTTCTATATGGACACTCATTCCAAATACATTTAGGGACTTTCCACCTAGTCTTTGCACTCAGAGATGCAAACAGGAGGTTGGAGGAACCCGCAGTCCCCCACCCCCGCACCGTTGGCCATAGATGCTATTACAAATTTACCTGAAAGTCCTTTCCAAGCTGCTATCTTCTACTTCCAGAGAAAATCACTATTTTACTAGGTAATGGGGTGGAGGAGGTGGGAACAAAGTTACTAATTCCTGATCTTGGGGCAGACTAATGTGGTGTTTCCAACGACACATAGCGTAGAGGTTTGTAATTAATACCCCATATACTTTGACTTCTAAAGGAAATAAATATGTGTGTTTCCTATGTTGTCAACCTGTGAATTCTGGGCACTTGCTGGATCAGGCGGTTACATGTGGAAGGTACTGACAACAGGCTGATTTGACTTGGTACGCAAATTGCAGGATATGGTATGGACAACTGTCTAATGACTACTAAGCCCTACCAACTACACACTTTTTTTCTTGTTCAAAACAATAAGAAATTCAGTGGGAAAAAAGTACATTAATGCAGAGTTAAGGTTACTTGGTGATATGTTGTCCCATTGCAGGATGCTGCATTGAGCAAAACTTAAACTTCTGAAAACCAGAAAATGCACAGTTAAGTTGCCCACACAAACTTCACCCAGCCCTCTTTCAGAAATATTCCAAAATGCCCCATTAATGCAGATGCCTTTACTGTGTCAACCCCACAGTTGCTGAAATGTACAAGCTCTTAACACCTTTTTACAAGGGTCACGCTGACTCGAGTAGTGGTTCTCAAACTGGGGCTGCCGCTTATTCAGGGAAAACCCCTGGTGGGCTGAGCTGGTGTGTTTACCTGCCGTGTCCACAGGTTTGGCTGATCGTGGCTCCCACTGGTAGTGGGTGGCCAGCACATCCCTCAGTCTGCTCCGCTTCCCGCAGCCCCCATTGGCCTGGAGTGGCAAACCGTGGCCAGTGGGAGCCGCGATCAGCCAAACCTGCGAACGCGGCAGGTAAACAAACTGGCCTGGCCCACCAAGGGCTTTCCCTGAACAAGTGGTGGCCCTAGTTTGAGAACCACTGCTCTAGAGTGGTTCAGCACTGTGAATGCCTTCTTCAGGACAGACTGACAGAAAATAGAGCAGACATCCCAAATTGGTGATGTGTTCTATAAGTCGATTTCTCTAAGCCGGTAACAAATGTGAACTGGATCACAGTACCATTCTTGCCATGGAGACACAGAAAGTCCTCATAGACCCTCCAGTCTGTCTCGCCATCCACACAAACTGGACTTTGTGATAAAAGATCACTTACACTAAAAACCACACCACATTTAGGTTGCTTCCAGTCCCAAGAGACCAGTCACTTACCACTGATCAACTGGTGTCCTAGATCATACACCAAACACAAGATTGGTGGCCAAATCTATAGTAAACTAACTAAAGGTTTATTAGCTAGGGGAAGAAAATGAGAGTTAGGGCATGGCTACGCTTACATTTTTGCAGCGCTGGTAGTTACAGCTGTGGTCGTACAGCTGTGTAGGGCCAGCGCTGCAGTGTGGCCACATTTTCAGCATTTGCAGCGCTGTTGGGAGTGGTGCATTGTGGGCAGCTATCCCAGCGTTCAAGAGGCTGCAACGTGCCTTTCAAAAGAGGGGGGTGGAGTGGAGTGTGACAGGGAGCTTGCGGGAGACAGAGCGGCGGATCTTTTGGAGCAAGGAACACTGTGACCAGCTCCCTGGGCCGTTGCAAGTTCAAAAGAAGGGAGGTGCCGCGCGTGGAGTGGCCAGGGAGCGCTCGGGGAGACAGAGAGAAGTGGATTTTTGGAGGGCAAGACACTCGTGTGACATGCTTCCCTGCCTGCAAATTATGGCCCATTTTCCCCACCCCTCTCTCCATCACTCTAAATGTAAAAAGGCTTCAGACAGGCATCAGCAGCATCTCCGACGGACTCCCTCCCTCCCCCCCCCCGCCCGTGCTGTTTCGTCTCCTCAAGCAAACAGCTGTGACATTCCAAAAGCCTTGTTCGGCTCGCTCGCCTGGCCGCCAAGAGGCAGCTGTGTCGTCAGTCTTTTTTAAGACAAAGTAGTCCAGGGAGTACCTTCTGGTTTGTTGTATCAGGCATTGTGGGATACCTCCTGTAATACCCTGTGAGCCAATCACACAGCGCTGGTGAGTGTCAACACCTGATGAGCCCCAGCCCGCTGCCTCAGAGGCTGGGGATTGCTACATACACCGTAGCGGATCAGGCTGTACAGCCAGCGCTGCAAGGAAGGGGTTGCAGCGCCCTCTGCCCTGAGCCTTAAGGTTGGACACCCCTCGGTCAACGTTGCAGGCTGTAACCCCTCACGAGCGCTGCAAATTGGCAAGGTGTAGCCAAGCCTTCTGGCCTCCCTGGCATGTAAATATCCCCTCTGGCTCAGGGTTTTCATTGGCCTCCTTCCTGGGCCTGTCTCCTGGCTGAGTGCATCCCTCAGCAGCTCTCTCAATGCCTGGACTTGGAGCCTCCTGTTTGAGTCACCTGCCCCCAGTCACCTGAGTACACCTGGACCCTTCCCAGGTGGGTCTAATCACCCCCAAACACCTTGTTCTGGCTCAGAGAGAGGGGAGCCTGCTGGCCCATCTCCTCATACAGAGGTTGTGGTCCCAGGCCCATCATAGAGCAATAGGCTGGGTTTTTCCTAAACCTTCCCTATCTCAGTCACTAAATGTTCCCTGGGACCTTCTTCCACTCACCCTCTGTGTATTTGGGGTTATTCCAGATACCTGCAATGAGGTAACTGGTTCCTTACGCTGCCTTAGAGCAGTGGTTCTCAACCAGGGGTACGTGTACCCCTGGGGGGGATGCAGAGGTCTTCCAGGAGGTAACTCAACTCATCTAGATATTTGCCTAGTTTTACAACAGGCTACATAAGAAGCACTAGCGAAGTCAGTACCAACTAAAATTTCATACAGACAATGACTTGTTTATACTGCTATGCACTGAAATGTAAGCACAATATTTATATTCCATTTAATTTATTATATAGTTATATGGTAAAAATGATAAAGTAAGCACTTTCTTGTAGTAATAGTGTGCTGTGACCCTTGTGTTTTTACATCTGATTTTGTAAGCAAGTAGTTTTTAAGTGAGGTGTAACTTGGGGGTATGCGAGACAAATCAGATTCCTGGAAGGGGTACAGCGGTCTGGAAAGGATGAAAACCTCTGCCTTTCAGGCAGTTCTCTGTTGCATTGTGCAAGGGGTTGAAGCCATCAGTCCTCAGCCACCTATGAGGCTGGACCCTGTAACCCTTCCCTTACTGATCCTGGTGTTTTGGAAGGGCAGTGCCCCCCTCCACCCCATGAGGGCCCCAAAGAATGCAGATGGGAGTTAGCTAGGGACAGGCAGGAGATGGAGGCCTTTGGGACTCACCTAGAAGACTGAGATCAGAGGGGACAAAGCCTGAGAGTTTGGTGTCCAGCGATAGAGGGGTATATGCAGGGATTTAAAGAGTCAGAGGGATGTGGGGGGCTTGAGGCAGGTAGGGTGGGATGGGGAGGCAGAGGGATGTGGGAGTCAGATGCAGACAGAAGGGATTTGGAGTTGGGGTCCCCTGGCAGCAGTCAGCTTGCTCCCTGATATGGGACTCACTGGTAATGACAAGGGCCCTATTGTGAGGCAGGAGCAAGGAGCTGCTGCCTGAGGGAGCCAGGAGTTCAGGTGGAGTGGGAATGAAGGTGCTGAGGATTTGGGGGGAACCAAGTTGAGCTGCCCTTTGGTTGGGAAATGTAGTGGGGATTTGGGGCTTTGAAAGCGAGTGATTTTCTGACCAGGGAAAGATGAGTCAGACATTAGAACAGGGAAACCAGGCATGTAGAGAACTGGTTTCATCGGGAATAGAGCTGTGCCAGTTTCTTGCCCAGAAAACTGGGGACAGGGATAATGGAGGCAGCGAAGTTGGGCTGCAGTATTTACTGGGAAAGGTCTGATTTCCACTGAACACAGAGCAACCACATGCTTCCCTGGCCTTGGCTATAAATGCTAGATGCTTTGTGAAGTGGAGAGGGGTGATGTGTGCAGAATGGTTGTGTAGAGTAAGCGTGTGGGTCTGGAGTGGGGGCTTGGTGTACAGAGGAGTGTATCTATTTATCTGTCTGTCTGGTGGGTGCAAACAGAATGAGCTGATAGGAGAGTATGGGATGAACGGGGATAGGTGAAGCATTAAGCTTTATCTTGGGGAGTATGATGTAATTAGTGGGTAGATGGAAAGACAGGCTGGAGTGAGAGTGGGTGTGCAATGAATACACTCAGAGTGTGTCATCAGGACAAATAGGCAATGTGTCCTCAAATTCACATATATATTTATGGGAATCAGAGTTTACTGGGGTTATTGTTTATATATGCTGGCAGGAATCCTGCTGGGAGTTGTCTGAGATGTAACTAGGAGTTGGTCCAGTCAGTCAAGTTTCCCTTAAACCTTCTGGGAATGAGTATCTTGCTCTTCAGGGATGTTGTTAATCGTTGGCTAGGTGTGTGTTTGTTCTGCATGTTGTACTGGCTCTGGGCATTTAGCCCATATAGCAGTCTCCGATCGAACTGCCCAATAAAACCACAAGATTTGTTTTAGTAATGAAGGCACCTGGCCAGGTTTATTGTCAATGAAGCGTGGTAATAGCACCCAGCAAACTCTGCGGGGATACTGAGACAATGGATTCAGCTCAGTGAATAGCAGGACTTTCCATTCCTCCAACGGCTGGCCAAGAAAAACCCTCTGACCCTCCTCTTTATACACTGATACAAACAAGTTACGTATTACCCCTCTGATGTGGTTAGTTACCCCCCTTCATCTTGTACATGTTAGTTTGATCAAAACATCTCTATCATACCCTGTCCTTAAGAGGGGGTCAGTGTATCCTTGTATCATCTTCCATGAATGAGTTTACACTATAACTTTGGATCAGGGTATAATGGTACTACTCTTCTGATACAGCTAAACCCTGCGTTGTGCATTCAGTCCTTGAGGGGCCACTTAGTGATCTGGGACAAAATCAGTACTTGATCCTGTTAGTGAAGGTGGGGGGCTGGACTCAGTGACCTTTCAGGGTCCCTTACAGTTCTATGAGATGGGTATATGTCCTTATATTACACTCTTGAAACGAGATGATCTCTTTGTCATAGCAAGGAGCTTCTGGAAGCAGCGCTGTCAACCAGCCAACTGTTAAGCTTCAGAGGGCAATGTTTCCAGCCCAGACACTTGTGCTATACCTATTCCAATTGGTAAACATTTCCCTTCTGGGATATCCTACATGGCTGGAACCCACTCCATTTGGTAAAGGGTGATGGGGAGGAGTTCTTAGAGGGGGGCTCTTGTCCCCATTCTGGATGCGGCTTCCCACCCTGGCCCTTGCCCTGATTGGTCACTCCAGCTCTTGGGGATGACCTACACTGCTGAAAACCTCTGGAATTTGTAGAAGTCTGCAGGGTGGAGTTCTTAGAGGGGTCACCTGCTAATCAGTGCTTCAGCCCATGTGCTACTCTCCACCCTGGAAGTAAATCACCAAAATGGGGGATGGAGAGTCTTCATGGAACAGGGGAAGGGGCATTATAGGTTATGGGTAAGATCAAAATTTGAGTGATGGGATACCCTTATACTACTCCCCACCACCCCAAAAAGTTGATACAAATCTTATTTTTATATATCAAAATATTGAATTTTAAAAATGAAATCAGATTGGTTTATTTACCTGTTGCTAGTAGTTTACTTTCCTTATACTTTAAGTCTAAATTGCTAATGTGAATGTGTTGTACTTGTTTCTTTAATTAGTTTCTTAATTACTAGTAGAATTTCAAATATTGCATACAGATTTTTTCTACTTAATATATTCATTTAGGCCAAATGTCTTGCAGGGTTTTACTAACATACCAAGTAGTTAGAACACCACAAACTCCAAGAGGAAATATTTTGTGCTATATTTGCCTCCAACACCACCTTCTAATATACTTAAAATCCACAGTGAAGAAGGCTGAAATGTTTCTACCAGGTTCTACTGTAACATCACTACTGTATTTGCAGTGGCTGGATGTCTCTAGAGAAATGTTTCAAGAAGGGTCATACACATCAGAAAAGGGCAGACAAATAAATAGTGACAAGTTTTTAAAGTGCTTGTACACAAATACTAGTAGCCTAAATAATATGGGTGAACTAGAATGCCTTGTGGTAAAGGAGGATATTGATATAACAGGCATCACAGAAACCTGCTGGACTGAGGACAATCAATGGGACACAATCATTCCAAGATACAAAATATATTGGAAGGACAGAACAAGTTGTGTGTGGGGGTGGGGGACTGGCACTATATGTGAAAGAAAATGTAGAATCAAATAAATAAAAATCTTAAATGAATCCACCTAGTGAAAGAGATATATGGCTTAGTTCATTGCAGGTCTGAAGAGTGAATCATATCTGAACTAGACTTGTTCCAAATAACCCCAATGCAGACTAGCATCAAGAAAAGCACCTACATCAATGTACTGGTTCTATCAGCCTTATGGAGGCTGCCCCTTTCAACTTTTTATAGCATGGAATGGGGTAAATCATATGTATTTAAACAACATGCTACTGTACCTTTGTTTCTGTATTCTAAAAGACAGAATCCCCCTCAATGGTAGTGGTGGGGCAAGGTGGTCCTGGTGGATTATCTTTGGCCTCTATTTTCAGTCAGTTGGATGTCACACTGGAAGACGGCCTCATAAGCCAAAGCAACAACTGTTCCCCTCACAGGGCTTTTATAGACTCAGTGCTCAATTAAAGTAACAACACCCTAACCACACAATTTTTCATTGGCCTGTGTTACAAAGACACTCCTGGACAACACAAAGCAACTGAGCTGGATGGTGAGAATCAATGGTTTGTGAGGCGGGCAAACCTGGCTTGGCTACACTCGAAACTCCAAAGCGCTGCCGCGAGAGCGCTCCCACGGCAGTGCTTTGAAGTGCGAGTGTGGTTGCGGCGCCAGCTCTGGGAGAGAGCTTTCCCAGCGCTGCAAGTACTCCACCTCCCCGAGGGGATTAGCTTACAGTGCTGGGAGTGCGGCTCCCAGCACTGGGGCTCTGTTTATACTGGCACTTTACAGTGCTGTAACTTGCTGCGCTCAGGGAGGTGTTTTTTCACATCCCTGAGAGAGAAAGTTGCAGTGCTGTAAAGCGCCAATGTAGCCAAGGAAGATTCAGCTGCTGGCTCATCTACAAAGCAACCTGTTTTTCCAAGGAAAACTTGGTTTGAATGTTATGGATATAAAAATTAAACTGACATGCAGTAAAAACACTGTCTGCTTAATGGGCAGTGTGACCAAAGGCTTTGACCTACAGGTTATATCAACATCCCTTTTTGTGACAAAAGTATGGATGGCTCTGAGTGTCCATCCTGCTTACCTCTAGCGCTCAATATCCTGTGGATTGTTTGAGGATGGCCATAGGCAGCAGAGTCAGTAACCAGGAGAACCAATTCTTGAGGCAACTACCCAAAATGCTTGTCCTTGGTCTTGTGGATAATAACAACTTTAGTGGAAATTACACTCAAAACCTCTTTCACTTTAAACCCTAGGATATTAATTTAATTGATGTTGGTCCTGCTTTGAGCAAGGGATTGGACTAGATGACCTCCTGAGGTCCCTTCCAATCCTAATATTTTATGATTCTATGATTCTAATGTTGTGACCATGTATGTGGATGGAGAACAGATACCAGCTAAGCTTTTGCAGCCAGACTTTGAGGATGCAAACTGCATGAGCGAGTATATGAACCTGGTACAAATAGCTGGTAACCCCATGAAAGATCATTCCCTGTTAATCAGTCATGAGTTTTCACAGGGCTACACCTTGTTTGCCTTAGGTCTGTCTCCCAACCAGGAATGCGCTGATTAAAACCGGGAACCTGAGAGCAGAAATGTATTTTGTGAAGGCATTGACAATCAGTGTCAATATGATTGTTTATGGGGTTTTTATTTTGGACAATGTCATAGTGTTAAATCAGAGACGAAACATTCTGTTTGACTACATGTGAATATTGATACTGTTCAGCTATCACATTTTTTATCAGCGGACCCAGACACGTGGCAAACTGTCCCAGAGATCCAGACACTTACACAACCAACTGGGTGAACACTGGCATGAATTGTACTTGGTGGTGCATGGCCACTATGAGTTTTTTACTCTTCTGCTGGTCGGGGAGCCCTTAATTGCTCCAGCTGATGGCTGAGCAACAGGTATGTGTTTTTCTGCATACTCCATTACTGATTAGTCAAAATCCCCATTTTCAGAGATAAAACATAAGAGGTCCAATAATCCCTCAGAACTGCTTCGCCAGATGCTTCTTTATTTTAAGATAGACCCTTCTTTACACAAAGGGTTTTTTTCCCAATAAATTTGCCTTTTTCAGCAAATGCACTTGATTCTGTGTTAAAGGAACATTTCTTTTTAAGATATTGATCGCTATTTCTGAAATGGTCACTACTAAATCATCAGAGGCCGAACGCAATATGTCTTTACTTTTGCTGTGGGGCTGATTTGCTAAGCAATTTTAAAAGGGTCAGGTTTCTCTTCACACAGCCATAGGCACTAACTTCACAGGGAAAAATTGGTGGGTGCTCAGCACCCACCGGCAGCTCCCCGCCCTGTCCCAGCTCACCTCTGCCTCTGCTCCACATTCTCCCCTGAATGCGCTGTGTGCCCAATTTTTCCCCCTAGCTGCCAGTGCTTGTGCTGCAAATCAGCTATTTCACACTGCTGGGAGGGAGGGGAGAGGAGGGGTTGGAATGCAGGCAGGGCAGGGGCAGACCCTCCGCAGGGCAAGCCGCAAAGACAGCCTGCCTGCCGCCATCGCTGTGACCGGCAGAGCGCCCCCAGTGGCTTGCCAGCCCAGGCACACGCTTGGTGTGCTGATGCCTGGAGCCACCCCTGGTGATAGCTGTCTGGGGGGTGAAGAGCTATGGCGTTGGACTGTAATAACATAAACCTGAACATAGCTGTGCAGACACATGCCAAGGCTGTACTGGAAAGTATCTATAGACAATTTTACCTCTTTGACTTTATCAGGCATTTTCTGTACAATATCTCCCATCTCTGTCATTTTCATGATCTCTTCTCTGTGAGGATGCAAGTCTGTCCCAAAATTTTGACAAGCTGCTGACAATAACATGCAAACACTTTCTGCAAGTCAAGTGTCTTATTCCAGTATAGAAAGTTCACTTTCTCCCCCAGGCATCACTAACAATTCTGCCCCTGTAGGTTTCCTGTTTGACGTGATGGCCAAGAGCCCACCCACATAACACAGGTTAGTAAAGGTGTAAGCCAGGTCTACTAAATACCGTCTCTTTTTATGGATGATTAGGTTATTGAGCATAATATTTAAAACTCTATACCACCACCACTCAAGTTTTTTACAATTGTCACAATGAGGCATAATGTTCCATCATAATATATCTTTCTCTTATTCAGTAGTAGGCTAGCAGTCTACGTTTAGATATCTTCAGCAGATAGGTCATCCCTAGTTATTCTCATTGAAAACAAAGAACTGGTTAAATTACAGCTCTCCGAAGTGAACAAAATCCTGTCAGGCTAACCTACCATTAAAGAACTAAGTGTATCACCCCATGCAAGTCTTCCACAACTTGCTGGCTTGAATTTATTCAATCAAGAAGGAAAAAAACAAAATTCCTCAATACACATCTCTTGTAAATCTAGATAATTTCCATTGACTTCTTCCCACTTGCTCCACATACACATTTCTTTTAGGATCTGCATTTTTACAGATGTTTGGTGGTTCTTCTGCAATACCATCAGATATGTCTTCTACATCAGACAGTATTTAAGAGTTAGCCTTCAAGGCATCACCACAAGAATCATCAGGAGTAGATGAGAACCCCTCTACACAGCCTTCTGGGGAATTTTCTGAATCAGACTCCATGTGAGAGTCACCAGCGCCTCCAAGAGCCCAATATCAGATCTAGCCTCCTCACTCTCAGAGGAGACAGTTTGAGAGCCTGTCACTAGTTAATAACTTTTTGGTAGCTGTCTGTTTATCACCAAATGCTGACCCCCAGTTTCTTCACCTCTCTACCATTGAGGATGCTCCTTTTACCCATGCCCCTTTCCATGACTTGTCAGGCGTGCCCAGAACTAGAATCCCCTTCTGGAAAAATAAAGTATTTTTCCAAGTAATCCACAAGCATTTTTGCATTGTTGATGTCTTTTCCAGACATCCTTTTTTTCAGAACCCTGGAGCATACACTAACCACCAGTTTTCCAAACAAAACATCATGTTTTTTTCCAAATCTTTTTAGAATACCGAAGAGCTGTGCCTAGCTTACTGAGGTAAGAGAATAGTTCATAACAGTTTTCAGATACTTCATAAGAGCTACCTCTGTATTATATTAGCTTTCAGTCCTTGTTTTGTTTTGTTTTTATTGACAACCCCTAAAGCACATGCTCTGGGTTTGTGAAACTATTACAGTTGTCGATTAATTGTAGCTAACTTGCGATTAACTAAAAAAAATTGAGCGTGATTAATCACAGTTTTATTCACACTGTTTAGCAGCAGAACAGTAAGTGAAATTTACTAAATATTTAGGATGATTTTCTACATTTTCAGATTATATTGATTTAACTACAACCCAGAATACAACACGTACAGTGCTCCCTTTATGTTATTATTTTTATTGTAACCCTTCTGCCAGGTGGAACCAGGGTGAAGCCAGCAGCAACAAGGGCCATGTTCAGTATCTAGGGATTCCTTTCAACAATACGACACAAAACTGGCTCGAGCCCCCATCCAGTGACCTGGGACAATTACACACCACTCCCTGGGCACCTCTAAGAGGCAATACTTCCCCTCTTGCAAGCAAGTCTGAGCGTAGCAAAAACTTTTAATAAAAGAAGGGAATTAACTGAGCATTAATTTGGGAAAACACCGCAACTAGGATTCATAAACACAAACCATGAGCAAAAGACCCTCCCCCAAGTGAGTTGGGCAGTGTCCTTTTCCTCTCAGGGTCTTAAGTTCAGCAACCCCAAAGTCCCTTTAATGTACCCGTCCCTTCTCTGTACCCCACTCACAGTTGCTGTCCTTGGCCAGTGCAGCCCCAGAGTTCAGAGGTTCATCCTCAGAGTTCACCTCCCACCCTGTGTGGAAGGTGGAAGGAAGGGTAAGGAGACATCTCACACGTTGCACTGCTCAGGAACTTGCTGACCGATTGCCACACCTCTGCGGGGCTCTGCTCTGGCCCTTTCCACCATCATCTCCATTGGCCTCTTGCTGCATCTGTCCACCCGCCATACTGCTAGCCACTTGCCATGCCTCTGCACCAGCCACCTGGCTGGCCACTCATCAAGATGTCTTAACCCTCCCCACTCCGCACAAACACACTTAACACAGCTCTCCATGATTTCAGCTATCAGTGATTTCAGCTGTTAGAGAGGGAGCCTCGCTGTTGGTGCACACTGGGCAGTCTCTTGCAATAGACACATTGTTCCAAAGTAGATCTAACACTTAGATCTAGGCATGAGTGACATCAGCTCTGCAGCATGTAACAAGACTCTCAAT
>NC_133771.1:11212821-11346048 GCF_003597395.2 Chelonoidis abingdonii | reverse complement strand
GAAAACAAACAGACAGAACAAAGATAAAAAAACCCAGAAGTTCCCTCCCTCACTTTGAAAAATCCGGTTTCCTGATTGGTCCTCTGGTCAGGTGTTTGGTTCTCTTTGTTAACCCTTTACAGGGAAAAGAAACATTAACCCTTAGCTATCTGTTTATGACAACATCAACCAAACAGATTTGTTAAAGGAGGAAGGAACAGATAAAGATTTATCCATGTGAGCTCATTGAGACATACAAATGTGTGTCCCCATATCAAAGGACAGGACTTGGTGGATTTAACATATCACAATGACCTTTTATTTTATTTAGATTTAATTTAAAAAGATAAGAAAGGCATTTTTATGGAAAAGAAATAGCAGAACAGCCCCTGCGTGCCTCAATCATAACACTCACATGCCCGTTTGCAGTGAATCACCACAACCAGTTACTTTCATTAAAAGGGGAAGGGAAAGTTATTATGAGTGATACAAGGGCTCCCTTGTGGATTTTTTTTTCAGTTTATGAGATACTTCACAGCCCAGATGAAAAGGATCCAAGGATTTTAGAAGCAAGGTGTCATCTGCCAGATTCCCAGAGATCTTGCATTGACAGTCTCTGCTACCATCACTCATGAGCTGAGCTGCAAATAGGGAAGAAACTCTCACATTCTATGTTTATATTCATTAAAACAAGGAAAATATGGCATTGCATGTCAAATCAAAAGCAGAGCAGGAATTTCCCCATCACTTAGTAGTGTGTGCAGATATTCCTGGTTAACTCCAGAGCAGGGGATTCATTTTCCCTGCTGCAACATTCTTCAACAGAGTTTTAATAAGGAGAATCAGATATATCTAAACATGTGAACTGTGTGCCTACCTGATTTACCAAGTAAATACGCCTGACATTTGAACATGGATCTCCCTTCCCTTTACCTCTAACTCTCCAGTAAAGGAGGCAGATTCTCATTTTCTTATAAAAGTTCTTCCTATTAATCTTCAAAAAATAAAATCCTCCAATGTAATTAAAAAAAGAGAACCTCATCAAATTAAATAGTAAAGCTGCTGAAAATATGATACAAAATGTCATCAAAATGTTCATCAACATTTAAAAAAAGTTGAAATTTTAAATTCCACTGGGGGTTTAGTCAAAGTTGGGAACTTTAAAAATGTTGACAATCTCCAAGATATATATAAAATAAAACCAAACATATGTAAAATGTAGAACGTGACTCATATCCATGTACAATTTTACTTTAAAACATACTTTTTTCCATTGCTAAAACTAAAACAATAAATATTTAATTATAGGATAAATAAATTGTTCTTAAAGAATGCCTGAACTACTCTGTCTTCAAGCTTATGTTAGCCTAAAGCCTGACCCTATTCACATGGCATTTCCCTTCCTGATGATGATCTCTGTACACGCTCAGTGAAGCGGCCTGGTGAGTAGCAGTGCAGTTGTTACCACGGAGATCCTATCTTCACATCTCCTACCCCAAACTGCCTCTATGGTGTTTTAGGCCTGGTCTATACTAGGAAATTTGGCTGGTGTAACTACGTCACTCAGGAGTATGAAAAATACACTCTCTGTGTGGCAGAGTTAAACCAACCTAACCCCTGGTGAAAACAGTGTGAGGTTGATGGGTGCATTCTCCCGTTGATATACATACCTCTCGGGGAGGTGCAGTGCCTACACTGATGGGAGAACCCCTCCCGTCGGTGCAGGCAGCAGCTTCACTGAAGCGCTTTGGCTCAGCTGTAGCGGTGTTGTGCCACTTAGCAATTTATGTGTAGACAAGCCCATAGTGCCTGGGAAAGTCTCTCACCTCTCCTGTAGTGGGGTGGTTACCCTCTCCTGCCCTAAGGGGTTTAAAACAGCCCTGGAGGAGGGCTGTGAAAGGGCAAGATGCCTGGGCTGATTGGGAGGAAGCAGGATCAGCTGGGGCCATGCTCAATCAGGGCCCAGATGGCCCTATAAAGGCTAGAGCCAGGAGCTAAAGTAGACAGTCTCACTCTGACTGGAGAGAGAGACAGACCTGTCTGCTGGGGAACTCACTCAGGGACCTAGAGTGAGGCAGGGCTGGGGAAAGGCCTTAGGGGCTGGGAAGCCCTAGGCCAGCAATGCCCCAGGCTGCAGGGCCTGGTCCTAGGCCCATATAGGTATTGGGGTTGCAGAGGGGCAGCCTGAGGGTGGGTAAAGGAAGCCAGCCCAAACCCTTTGTTGCCTATAATGATTGGCTGATAGACTGCAGTCCACCCCAGGGCACGGGGGCTAGATGGTGACTGGCAGTAGCCATGACTGAGGTGACATGGGGATAAGGGGTGGGGATTCCCCTGGGTGGGGAGACCCAGAGAGAGTGGGGTACTGCCAGGGGGGCAGCACCTGAGACAAGGGCACCGGGATCTGGGAGGGATATGGAGGCCAACGACAGGCGGGACACCTGGCCTGCAGAGGGCGCTCTGATGACTGGTGAGCTAATTCCTGAGACAACCAGGATGAGGTGCCACTGGGAGAGTCTGCACCTGATTACACATCCCAATTTCCTCTCTGAGTCCTGTCCCTGCTGTGACATTAATTTGAGCATGCTAAGCATCCTGCATAGTTTAAGGAGAGATCCAGCAAGTAAGAAGAACAACAGGGATGGAATGTGCTGCAGATCTACAGTGCAGCTACATTAATTTTATTCTAGGAAACTTCATGTTTAAACCAGTACAAAAAAGTTCCGTGCAATATTAATGCTGAAGTCAGAAAGGTTTGTAAGTACTCCAGAATTCTAAAGGAGAAATGAAAAGGCTCCGAGTATATATTCAGCTACTTTAAGGACTGAAACTTGCATAAATCCTTAAAGTGCACAGGTGCTTATTGAATTGTATTAAAGAGTTAATGCTTTTGACAGTACACATTTGTGACCCACTGATCAATATGTGTTACACATCCCCCTCGGTGAAGACTGTGAGTCTGTTACAGTTTCCTGCTAGAGGCTGGCTTTTTAGTTCAAGCTCTGGAACCATTAGCTCTGGAAGGCTCTGGTTCAAACCACAGAGAGCTGGCCAAGACGGCAAGGCAGCCATCACAGGTGTGCTCAAAAGTGCCCCTATCCCACAAACACACACAGGAGCAACTCTGTGTTCAATGCAGCTCGTCATATTTGAAGGCTATGCCCAGAAGTTCTGTAAGACAGCTCCAATAATGCTTGTCTCCACTTGCTGAATCTGCAATTTTCACGTTTTCTAAATTTATTTATTGCATTTCCAATTTTTCACACAGGGTCACTCTGGATGGATTTTGTAGTGAGGACCAGGTCACAAACTGAGTTTCAATGTTCTGCCATTTTTTCATGGAGAGATTTCAAAATACTTTTTTACTGTTAAAAATTATGTGTATTTCCACACTGTGAGGGTGCCGCTTACCTTGATATCATCACTCTTGGTGAGTGCCCCAGTTTCCCCTGTTCAGTGAGTGGTTTAGCCCCCAGGTGAACCAAAACTTCATCCATCTGGGGCAAATAAAATTCAAAAAACAAAACAAACAAACAAAAACATCTGCGCTAGAGATGTTGCCTCAGGGGCTGAGTGAACAATTCTATCCCTTGACAGTTTCCACATAGGGTTCCCACATTCCCCTCTACTCAGCTCTTCTCTGACCTCTTCCTGATTTGTTTTAGTCAATAACAGCCTGTCTGCTCTTCCCTGCTCTCTTTTCTGGCCAGAGAGACTCACAACAGGTCCTACCAACCCCCCTCAGTCTAAAGACAGCAGGCCTTTCATATCCAAAAACGATATCTGGAAAGGAAACCTGTCCAGAAATGGACAAGCATGTGAGAAGAAGGGGTTACAATGGAATCAGACTGGCAGCTGTCATCATGATGAGTGCTACCAAGAAAATTCTATAGTTGAATCTGTCCGCAGCTACTTGTTGAAAATAGGATCCTTTCGTCAGTGATTGGGAGATTGACATATAAAAATCATGAAAGGCTGAAAAGTATAAACATCAATCAGAACACGTGGCTAGTTTTTCTGTGATAGAAGCAACCATTTTATACTGAGATATGACAGACCATACACATGCACACACCATGTAACATAGCTCAAAACTTGTACACATTTCTTTTTAGCAAACTAAGCATTAAAGTTGTAAAGAGCCGCCATTTTGTTCTCATAGGGGTTGCACAATGACACAAAGGAGACACATCCCCCATGCTCTCTCCTGGGAAGTTTCCTTATGTCCTTCCTCTTTGTTTTCCATATTCTTCAATGAAACAACAATGTGAACATAGGGCCGAGTCTGTTCATAGACCGTGCTCATATGATGCCAAGCTGGCAACACAGAGAAGCTTTAAAAGGGGTTGGGGGAGACCAACTGCAATACCTGCACAATAAAAGGCTCACAGAATTGCCCCTGTGCTACTCTCCTTGTAAGTACTGTCCTGGATTGGCGCTGGGTGTTATGGAGTCTAACAGGCACAATCTTTGTAGCATTGGGCATTGTGGAGACTCTGGGCTGCTCCAGTCTGTGGACAGGACATGGGCAGGCTGGCTAAAGCAGCTGAAATTTTACTCTATCATGTGAGCCCCAGATAGTCCAGAATTAGGGCAGCAAAAAAGTTTCTTTGCCTCATGTCACAGGATTTGACGTGTATTCTGGCTTCAAAGATCATTAAACAGCAGCGATAGAAATCGGAGAGAAAAATATTCTGTTTATACAGTAATGTCTGCATTGTCAAATCTTGAACTTACCCCCATCTACAGCAACTCTCCACAAAGTCACAGCTTCCCATAGGTTGTGGAAAGTGAGGGACAGCTAAAGTGGCAGAAGCCCCCAGCACGTATACAAGCTTCAGGGTATGAGGGAAAATCCTGGTTGAATCCTGCACAGAGAAAAAGGGTCTTTATTTTCATTAACACAGCAGGGAAAACAAGAGCTGTGATTCCAGCATGAAGGGCATTTCCCATTAACTGAGTTTCCTGTTTAAGACCAAGTTAGCCCAGTTATCTTCCTGTGCCCCCTTTCACTAGATCTTTGATAATATGTAAATGTCTGTAGTTATGTGCCCATTCAAGAGATGCCCCGAAGAATTGAACAGAGTGAGTTAATTAAGCAGATGTGTTGAATCCCCCAAAATGGCATTACTGGGAAAGTGGTCTGGCACATCAGAGATTTGGTTTCTATTCCCAGACTGTGCATTCTGTGATTGGGGCTGAGACAACGCCTAATAATGAAGTACCTAAATAGAACACCCTAATTAGCAGAAAATGCTAGATTCCAGTTCTCAGCCCAGTTTACAATCCCCTGGCCCAAAGTGTTTTTCCATTAAGCCAGAGGAAGAGGACACGTCGTATGTGTCCCATACAGATGTTCAGTTCTGTTTGGCATGCTGAAGCATACCAAGCAACGCATGTTCAATTCTGATAGATTCACAGTGTGTTCGTTGCTCATACATTCACATTCTTCACTAGCGGACACCAGAACTGGACACAGTATTCCAAAAATGGTCACCACAAAATAACCTCTCTACTCCTACTTCAGATTCCTCTCTTAATGCATCCAAGGATTGGATTAACCCTTTTAGCAACAGTATTGCACTGGCAGCTCATTTTCAGCTGATTATCAATCCACAACCCCAAAATCTCTTTTCAGGGTTATTGCTTCCCAGGATAGTCACTCATCCTGTAACTGTGGCCAACCATCTTTGTTCCTAGATCCATTCATTCATGTTTAGCTGTTCAATTGCTCATAAGCTGCTAACCAAGTGATCCAAATCACTATGTATCAGCGACCAGTCCATTAATTTTTGTCACCTGGAAACTTTATTGGCGACGATTTTACATTTTCTTTCAGGTCTTTGAGAAAAATGTTGATTAGCATAATGGCAAGAATCAATCCCTGTGGGACTCCACTTGGTCAAATTTTGGGGATATTATTGCAGGTCATAGTTCAGATAAATCTGAATGGATTTTATAGGGCACATTAAAGGTGTCTTTCTGACCCCAGGACTATTGTCCAATCAAATGTCAAGTATATGCTGAAAACTATGTAAACACTAGAGTGCTTTAGAAAAAAAGTTGGAAAAAATTATAAAACAAAGTTTGAGGAAACCTTAGTACAGACTCACAAATGTCATTTCATTACCTGGAGAGCTTTGCAGCACCAAGAAGAAGACAGCAAAGAGAACATAAAATATCTTCATGGCTGAAGTTTGGTTGGGAACTCAACGTCACTGGAGAAAAGAGATTCCAAGATAGACAGGAGGTGGAGAAACTCTATTTATGGACTGCTGGAAATTGTGAAATGTGAATCTGTTGAAATCTTGTTTTGAAGCATGTCACTTATGTTAAGTTTATGATACAACCTGTTAATAATAATGATTATTATTTGTACAGCACCATAAAAATTCCTGGAGAATTTCAGGGAAATACAGTTGAAAAATTCTTGCTTTGAGGTAGTTACAATATGAATATTTACACCTAGCAAATGTATTTTGTCTGGTCGAAATCCTTTTGAAAAAATGGAAAGCCTCCTATTCAATTTAAATTAGGACTCTACTGCAGATAGGAATTATGGAACATCTAGGAAGCATTGGAAGAAAGGTCTGTCCATTTGTGTATTTGTTTTGTACAATATTTTATATGTATTTAGGGAAATTTCTGAATTTATTGCACCATAACATTTCATAGAGGTTAAGGTCCTTTTTAAAATGAGAAATAACATAAATAAAATTGCAAATGCTGTGTGCCAGGAATGTAAGAGGTCTGTATTTTTCTGTATATTGTGACAAGATGGCCAATGTAGTATAGTGAGCCCTGTGCTTTTCTTGGTGGGGGGCTAAGTTGCCACCTCTTTCCCCTGCTCTTGGGACACCAAGGGCCCCACTAGTGGCCTGGGAAGGTGGTAAAGGGAGGAAACAAGGAGGGGTCTGGGTTTGCTTCTCACTCTGAGTCCCAGACCCTCTCGACCCCTGCAGGTCCTTTCCCTCTTCCCCCTTGGGTGGGGTATCTTTAGTCCTTAGACGCTGGGGGAGGGAGTCTCCCTGTCCTGCTGGGGCAGGGTCTCTCTTACTCCAGTTTTCTGATCTTCCAAGTCTCACAGCACACCTCCAAGCTTCAGTCCTCTCTCCTTCCTCCTTCTCCCCTGACTGCCTGAAGCAGGGGGTTTTATTAGGTTGCTAACAGGGCCTTAATTGACTACAGGTGCTCCAATTAACGTGTAGCAACCCACCCTAGTCTTCAGAGAACCACACCTTAATTAGCCTAGGGCGTATATACTTCCCCTCTCCCACTCTCCCACTGCTCCCTGGCCCTTCTGTATCACAATATATAAACTGAATTTTGCAGTTAGTGATGGAAGAAAAACACATTTTCCCTTTCATTTCCCCCAGTAACAACCATCAGCCTTAATGCTAACTGTCTAAAGTGTTTTGGTAAGCTCAGAGAGCTGATAGGTAAGGTCCCATGGGAATCAAGACTGAGGGGAAAAACAACTGAGGAGAGTTGGCAGTTTTTCAAAGGGACACTATTAAGGACCCAAAAGCAAGCTATTCCGATGGGTAGGAAAGATAGAAAATGTGGCAAAAGACCACCTTGGCTTAACCACGAGATCTTGCATGACCTACAAAATAAAAAGGAGTCATATAAAAAATGGAAACTAGGTCAGATTACAAAGGATGAATATAGGCAAATAACACAGGAATGCAGGGGCAAGATTAGAAAGGCAAAGGCACAAAATGAGCTCAAACTAGCTATGGGAATAAAGGGAAACAAGAAGACTTTTTATCAATACATTAGAAGCAAGAGGAAGACCAAGGACAGGGTAGGCCCACTGCTCAGTGAGGAGGGAGAAACAGTAACAGGAAACTTGGAAATGGAAGAGATGCTTAATGACTTCTTTGTTTCGGTCTTCACTGAGAAGTCTGAAGGAATGTCTAACATAGTGAATGCTTATGGGAAGGGGGTAGGTTTAGAAGATAAAATAAAAAAAGAGCAAGTTAAAAATCACTTAGAAAAGTTAGATGCCTGCAAGTCACCAGGGCCTGATGAAATGCATCCTAGAATACTCAAGGAGTTAATAGAGGAGGTATCTGAGCCTCTAGCTATTATCTTTGGAAAGTCATGGGAGACGGGAGAGATTCCAGAAGACTGGAAAAGGGCAAATATAGTGCCCATCTATAAAAAGGGAAATAAAAACAACCCAGGAAACTACAGACCAGTTAGTTTAACTTCTGTGCCAGGGAAGATAATGGAGCAAGTAATTAAAGAAATCATCTGCAAACACTTGGAAGGTGGTAAGGTGATAGGGAATAGCCAGCATGGATTTGTAAAGAACAAATCGTGTCAAACCAATCTGATAGCTTTCTTTGATAGGATAACGAGTCTTGTGGATAAGGGAGAAGCGGTGGATGTGGTATACCTAGACTTTAGTAAGGCATTTGATACGGTCTCGCATGATATCCTTATCGATAAACTAGGCAAATACAATTTAGATGGGGCTACTATAAGGTGGGTGCATAACTGGCTGGATAACCGTACTCAGAGAGTAGTTATTAATGGTTCCCAATCCTGCTGGAAAGGTATAACAAGTGGGGTTCCGCAGGGGTCTGTTTTGGGACCGGCTCTGTTCAATATCTTCATCAACGACTTAGATGTTGGCATAGAAAGTACGCTTATTAAGTTTGCGGACGATACCAAACTGGGAGGGATTGCAACTGCTTTGGAGGACAGGGTCAAAATTCAAAATGATCTGGACAAATTGGAGAAATGGTCTGAGGTAAACCGGATGAAGTTCAATAAAGACAAATGCAAAGTGCTCCACTTAGGAAGGAACAATCAGTTTCACACATACAGAATGGGAAGAGACTGTCTAGGAAGGAGTATGGCAGAAAGAGATCTAGGGGTCATAGTGGACCACAAGCTAAATATGAGTCAACAGTGTGATACTGTTGCAAAAAAAGCAAACGTGATTCTGGGATGCATTAACAGGTGTGTTGTAAACAAGACACGAGAAGTCATTCTTCCGCTCTACTCTGCGCTGGTTAGGCCTCAACTGGAGTATTGTGTCCAGTTCTGGGCACCGCATTTCAAGAAAGATGTGGAGAAATTGGAGAGGGTCCAGAGAAGAGCAACAAGAATGATTAAAGGTCTTGAGAACATGACCTATGAAGGAAGGCTGAAAGAATTGGGTTTATTTAGTTTGGAAAAGAGAAGACTGAGAGGGGACATGATAGCAGTTTTCAGGTATCTAAAAGGGTGTCATCAGGAGGAGGGAGAAAACTTGTTCACCTTAGCCTCTAATGATAGAACAAGAAGCAATGGGCTTAAACTGCAGCAAGGGAGATTTAGGTTGGACATTAGGAAAACGTTCCTAACTGTCAGGGTAGTTAAACACTGGAATAAATTGCCTAGGGAGGTTGTGGAATCTCCATCTCTGGAGATATTTAAGAGTAGGTTAGATAAATGTCTGTCAGGGATGGTCTAGACAGTATTTGGTCCTGCCATGAGGGCAGGGGACTGAACTCGATGACCTCTCGAAGTCCCTTCCAGTCCTACAGTCTATGAATCTATGAAAGTAGAGACATAAAATGTTGATGTATCAAACATATGTAAGCCAATGGCACTTGCACATGTGTAGCACTTCTCAGGATTTGCCTCATTCTCTAAGGAAGGAGAGAAACTGCAGTCAAGAAAATGTAAGAACATTTCTAAGGAATCTATCAAGGAGTTTGAAATCTCATCATTCCCTGGTGGACTCCTTGTAACCAGGGACCAGAGCCTACAAAATACAACCACCCACAAAGTTTCGCAATTCCTTTGGAATCTCCCTCCCAGTCATCTACTTCTCTTCCATTCTCCACCCCATTTCCAACCACTTGGAGGCACCAAATACAAAATGTTGAGGGAGGGGACCAAGAATGAGAATCCATGGGGAGGAGGGCATCAACCACACAAAGAGGAGGTGTGACAGGACAGTGACCTGACCCACTCATCTTCCAGTCAATGCCCCTATTTCAATTGTCTCTTTGCGTATGAAATATGCTGACTTGAACACAAGGATCTGTCTTATCTGACACCTAATTGTCCCACTGACATCCATGCCAACTTGGGGAGAGGCTGGAGAGTGTGGGAGTCACAGGGGGGGACAAGTGAACTGCTCCAGATACGAGAAAAATCTAGTCTGACCTTTTGTATATCACAGGCCTCAACACTGCCCAGCAGCTGCCCAGTAAATCCAATAACCCATACGTTCTGCATCCCATACTCTGCACTCACACACTGCAGAGGAAGGCAGCCCCACCACCCACAAAGTCACTGCCAGTCTGGTCTGAGGGAAAATTCCTTCCCAGTTCCCACAGTTGGCAATCAATAAAAGCCTAAGCATGTGAGCAAGGATAAGACAGCCAAGCCCCAGGGACTGAAAATGTTCAGTGCCACCTCAGAGTCCTGGCCCACATCATCCAATTTGTCATCTCCAGCCATGGTCATTTCTGATGCATCAGAGGAAGGAGACAAAAAAAGAGGCTCAAAATGCACTGCCAGGGGGCGGGGTGGAATCCCTTCTTGGCTGGTGGGTGGCCAGCTGAAACCCTGAAGCCTGAGTATTTAGAAAAGTAAGCCATGAAACAGAAGTCAGCCCCAGAGATCTTGAATTCTGCTCTCTACCAAAAAGAAAAAAGAAAAGAGAAAAAAAAAAGATCAGATAATCACACTCATAAATTTGTCCAGCTCTTTCTTAAAATCAGATAAGTTGTTTGGGTCCACAACTCCTATTGGGAGGCTATTCCAGAACCTCGCTCCTCTCATGGTTACAACCTTCCTCTAATTTGGAACCTGAGTTTGTTCATATGTTATATGCCTTTGTTCTTGTGCCAATGTTTTCTTTTAATTGGCCATTGAGTATGATAATCTGCATCATTGCAGGATCTTGGGTCAACATAACAAGGTCTTTTTACGTTCCTTTACGACTGGGTCCTTGTTTCACAGCTCATCATACAGCAACATAATGTCATTTAACCGATTTGCTTGACTTACCACCAATAATGTGTGTAACAGGTAATGGAATAGTAATACACTTCATTTGTAGATTACTAATTTAATAAAATAAATCAATGAATAAATCTAGGCCTCTGTTACAGAATCTTCAACATGGCTTTCAAATGCCTATATAGTTTCTTAAATTGTAGTTGACACTTTTTTTTATATGTCTCTTCTCCCTCTCATAAAATTACAAATTATACTGGCATAGCAAATAAGAGCTTAAACTACTGTGAGCCGGTCTACACTACAGCGGGGATTGATGCTCTGAGATCAATCCACCAGCGGTCAATTTAGTGGGTCTAGTAAAGACCCGCCAAATCGACTGCAGATCATTCTCCAGTCGATCCCTGTACTCTACCCCCCAATGAGAAGAGTAAGGTAAGTCAATGGGAGATTTTCTCCCATCAGCCCCCTGTAGTGTAGACCCCACAGTAACTCAACCTAAGGTACCTAGACTCCAGCTCCGTTATTCACATAGCTGGAGTTGTGTAGCATAGGTCGACTTACCACGGCAGTGTAGACATAGCCTGTATCTCTGTTATGAAAGTATAGGTGTAAAACATATTATATGGGCAAAAGAAAAGATAGAATCAGAAGCAGTCTCTGCTAGCTGATGAGGTTTAAAGGCTTTGGCCTAAGGTATGCCCAGTATTCTGGCCTATTCATAGATGAGTATGGCATTAATAACACTAACAAATTCCACATTTTCTGTACCTTCCTTACAACTCACAAGTCCTTGCCTTGCGAGTTGTAAGCTACATTCTACGGAGGTGAGCAGTGCAATCCTGAATAGGGCTGCTCAGTCGCTCAAGAATATGCCGAGCTCCACTGCTGCTTCAGTCAGTGAGGAACGACCATTATACCTGAGCTCCCTGTGTGCAGGTCCGCGGCTACAGCTCGCAGTGTATCCACACCTGCTGCTTCATCGCTCACCCATCGCCACAGGACTTGATATAATGTGATATGATATGATGTCGAGACTTGCGTGTGAATTGGATTAAAGTGAGGGAGAGTTGCGCGATGTCAACCTCACTCTCTCTTCCGATGTCCTATCTGTATCCAGTGGCAGGACAATAGTCGAGATGGCTGGAGATAGGGCAGGGCGCAGTGGATGACCAGGACACCTACGTGTCTTGTTGTGCTCTGGAGCATTCCACAACGCTTGCTTTCACCACCTTCCTGACCATTAAACCAAGTTTCCTCAGTCAGCCTGATCCAGCCTTCGCATGCAATGAGTAGACAGGCCCTAACTCACCGAGGTTCTCAGACTCATCTGCTACCCTCACCTGGTTTAGCCTGTCAGTCGAGATGGTTTCCGGGGTGTGGCCGCTGTCGCATGCTGACAGCTACTTGGAGCCACAGGTGAGAGCTGGGTGTCAAGCGGGGACCAAAGTGGATGAGCTACTCCTAGGAGTACAACTGCTCCCCCATCAGAGGTACTACCCCTCCCTGACAACCCCATACACCCCACATTCTGATTATATATACCTTGTAAATACGCCTGGTCTGGTCCATAGCCTATTGAAGTCAAAGGACAGCATCCCTTTGACTGTAGTGAGCATTTTGGTGAACTTTGATGGGGGAGTAGTCCTGGGATTGGGAAGGTTCAGACATGACTGAATTTTGACTAGTTTCCATTTTCCCTGAGTTTTTCCACTTGCTGGAGGTTTGCTACTAAACCCCCGACATTCTCTTTACACTGAGCATGCTCCTGATTCTGCCTAGCACACAGAAATGAATATCTGGATGGGACCCAGACAAGAGGGACCATTATGGTCATCTAGTCTGACCTCCTGCACAACACAGGCCACAGAATCTCACCCACCCATTCCTGTAACAAATCCCTAACCTATGTCTGAGTTACTGAAGTCTTCAAATCATGGTTTAAAGACCTCAAAGTGCAGAGAATCCTCCAGCAAGTGACCCGTGCCCCATGCTACAGTGCTACAGAGGAAGGCAAAAAACCTCTAGGACCTCTGCCAATCTGCCCTGGAGGAAAATTCCTTCCCAACCCCAAATATGGCAATCGGTTAAACTCTGAGCATGTGGGCAAGACTCACCAGCCAGCACCCAAGAAAGATGGGAAAGATGGGAACCAGGAGATCATGAATTAAAGTCTAAATTCCTCTGCTGAATAGTGTTAGCAGTTCTGTTCCCTTCATACTCTGCACTGTAAACCCACATTTCCTGCTTTGCTGAGAGTTTACTCAAGCTGGAAATAAATCCCAGACCTCTAATATGGCTAGTACCATACCTAAAGTATGGTCCATTTTGGTACATTTAATGGTCGTGGAATTTTAAATATCTTACATTTCATGGTTTCAGGTATTTAAATGTGAAATTTCATGGTGTTGTAGCTGTGGGGGTCCCGACCTTAAAAGGCAGTTGTGGGGGAGGGGGGTGGTCACAAGGCTATTGTGGAGGTCAGGGTATTGACACCCTTACTTTCACACTGCTGCTGGTGGCAGTACTGCCTTCAGAGCTGGGCTCCCAGGCACCAGCCAGAATACTTCCTTCACCCAGAAGATGTTCCCTGAGGTGGGTCTTTCCCAGCCCCAGGAGGAGCCCGTCCTGAGTAAGAGGAAGTCCCATCCTTCCTCAGCCTGCCCAGGACAAGCAGCTGGAGCCTGGCAGATGGTAGGAATCCCCAGCCATGGTGCCCCCAGCCGTGTCCCTCCCTGGCTCTGGGCCCAGTGCTCAGAGTTTAAAGGGACCTTGGGTTGGCTGTATGTGTGTGTGGGGGGGGGGGTTACCATGGTACCCCCCTGACCACAGCGCCCTAGGTGGTAGCTCACATCATCCATTCATGACACCAGCCCTGCCCGCCCCCATACCATGCCTCCCTCACTTTTGCCTTGCTCCTGTCCGTGGCACTGCTTTCAAAGCTAGGTGCCTGCCTAGTAGCCACCGTTCTCCGACTGTCCAGCTCTAAAGGCAGCACAGAAGTAAGGGTTGCAGTACTGTGACTCCCCTACAAAGGGCAGATTTCATGGTGGAGACCATATTTCATGGTCCGTGATGTGTTTTTGATAACCATGAATTTGGTAGGGCCCTAAATATGGCTTACCCTTGTTTCAATGTTTTAGCAGCACTTTCACAGAAAAAATCTGCCATACTATGTGCTTGGCTTTGTTCACAGAAATTACATGATCTGGGGTGAAATGGTATGTGCGGAAATGGCAATATATTGATTTAGGTATTGGGCTCAGATCTGAGGATAATGGATACTTTTGTCAAAGTACAACCTCCCTCCATTTTAAAAATATTCAGCCTTAAGTATCCTGAAGGATATTGTCACAAGGAAACTATTCCTGAGCACTGAGTCTTCACAAGGACATCTGCAGTCTTACAAACTATCACACATTCAAAACAGAAGGGATTTATTTAACGCTTTCTAATTCTAAAAGTGGTACTTATCCAGTCCTGTGCTGAACTGCTTCAATTGTACTCAGTCAGTTAGCAGTTATGATACTGCCTGCGGCATCACTTTCAAGAGCTGCTTTCCATCTCTTAAATGTAAGACGCTAGGGGTTAAGGACACCCATGCACAGAGCTATGGTATTTGAACTCTGCAGGCTGGGACCCAGCACCCCTGTTTAATTAAATCAATGTTTCCTTCTTAGAGCCTGCCACTGAATACGCTCAAAACTACAGACAATTCTGTAGTGTTCAAGCTATGGTAAAGCCGTGCCCTGGAAGATAATTAGGATGACTTGCAATTGGGTGGCGCTTGTAAATCTAAGTAATTCCCATCTCCAGCTTCTCACTCGCTCCACATACATATCTGTGTGAGGATTTGCATTTTCAGGCACGTTTGATGGTTCCTCCACAGAATCATCAGGTATGTTGTCTATATCAGACATTACTTGAGAGTCAGCTTTCCAGGGCCAACCGCAAGGGGCATCATGAGTAGATGAGAACCCTTCTACAGAGCCTTCTGGGGAATGTTCTAAATCAGACTCTATGTGAGAGTCACCACCACCCCCCAGGAGCTCAGGATCAGATCCAGCCTCCTCATTCTTAGACATGATAGATTGAGAGTCTCCACTAATGGGCATCTCGTTTTGTCATTTTTTCTTCATCACCACTTTAGTCTTTTAAAAAAAATTACAATGACACTGGCCCGTAACTTTTTAGCAGCCTTCTGTTTATCTCCCAAATCCTGACCCCTAGTCTGTTTACACCTCTACTGCTGTGTACCCTTGAAGATGCCCCCTTTTATCAATGCACCCTTCCATGACTAGATACGCCTGCTCAGAACTAGACTCACACTCTGGAAAAATAAAGGATTTTTCAAAGTCATCCATGTAGCACACACACATAGTATGTATTTATGCATCTGTCCTATGGCATGAGAACGGCTGTTTACCTGAGATATAAGAAGGCATAAAAGTCCAATGAACTTACCACAGCACAAAGAATTTGGAATAAAGAACCTGGGCCTCCTGTGAGGAGGAGGGCTATGGCGTGTGTGTGTGTGTGTTTATAAAAAAAAAGAGAGGGAGGGGTGGGTTAATTGGCCTGAATGTTGCAGGTTTTCCTAGTTGTGTTTTAAAGAGTCCCCAGATACCAATTTGGATTTCCTTAACAAAATACTAGACTTTGACTTTGTCATAAACAGATAGCTAAGAGTTAATGTTTCTTTCACCTGTAAAGGGAACAAAGGGAACCAAACACCTGACCAGAAGACCAATCAGGAAACTGGATTTTTTTCAAAACTCAGGGAGGGAATGTTGGGTCTGAGTCTTTTGTCTGTCTCTCGGCTATGTGTGAGAGCTTGTTTTTATATCTATTCTTCAAGCTTCAAATCTTCAGTGTCAAAGTTGTGAAGTACAAAGGTAGCAAAACAATAGCTTTTAAGTTTTTAGTTTTGTAATATAGTCGTGTGTAGTTGCTGTGAATGTTTAATTGTATCTCTTTTGAGTTAGTCTGTTTTTCACTATTTTTGCTTTAAGTATATAACCCTGTGTATTGTCAATTGATGCAGAGATATGTTTCATGTGTGTTTTTCTTTCTTTTTTTCTACAGCTTTCTTTTAAACTTTTTTGAGTTTTCTCTCTGGGTAGCTAAGGAACGAACGGAAGGGAATTCTCTTTTGTTAGATCTACGGAGGTAGAGTCTGTAGCCACGGAATTGGTGGAGGGGAAGATAGTAGAATCATTTCTGTTTCCTTAGTATTTGGGTTTGTCTCTTGTGGAATAGAGGAGACATGCTCTGTGTATATGTGATTAAAAGAGATTGCATCAATACACTCTCAGGTAGCCCAGAGAGAAAGTCTGGGGTAGGGGAGATTAAGTGGAAGTGAAGTGGGTTATTTCTCTTTGTTGGTCAAGACTAAGGCTTCTGAGTTTGGGTTACCAAGGAAGGGTTTGGGGAGACCAGAGGGAGCCAAAACCCTGGAATTTTTGGATGGTGGCAGCGAGATCAAATCTGAGCTGGTAATTAAGCTTAGAGGGGTTCATGCTAGCTTCTCAGGTTATGAACGCTAAGGTTCATATCTGAGTAGGAAGCTACGACAGACTTAAGTAAAGAAAACTTGAAAGTTGTTTAGAACACACCCCTCGTTCCCTCCCTACACCTAATCAAGTTAGCAAGCACCTGTCTTTTGAGCAGCTCTCGACACAGCTCCATTTCCACACAGAGGCAGATCCTGACACACCAAGATTGAATTAGATTGGCAGATACCCAGCACTGAACATTCTCAACTAATAGAGGCTGACATAATTATGGTAAATTAATAATGGAAATGCGTGACACTCATTAACATTTTCCCTCAGGGAAGATGGAAGTTCCTTCCATACATGAATTAACCATAATTTTGACCCTGTAATTACCAAATAAAAATGAAAAGCATGTCACACATCAGAAATGAACCCACATTAGAGACTTTCTGAGGTTTGCAAACACTTTCTTCCAACCAGCCCTGTGACCATAGAAGAAGCTGATACCTTTCTAGGAAGCTTGCAGTGAGTATTTATTTGTCATGTATTATTTACATGCTTTTAATTTTTATTTTAATTTGATAATTACAGTTCTGTTCCTAACAACAAGTCAGTGTTTCATTGCACCAGGCAGTGTCACTGCAGGCTCATACAATAATAAGCTGGGATATGGAGGATATGAATGTGATGGTTAACGTCAACCACTCTGCCTTGGACAGGGTAAGGCTTGCCAGGACTGATCCCAGAGCTCTAACGGCAGCACAAGAAGTACACGGTGCATAATGACTAGACACATGGCCAAATTCTGCCACCCTCCCTCACACGGAGTAGTTCTTGTTCTGTGAATGGTGACATGGAAATCATTAGGGATGGAGTTGGGGTATGGCATGACACCATGTAAGTGGGCCAGAGTCTAGCCCTTAAAAGTTAGCAGGTCTCCGTCACTAAGTGAAAAACTAACCATTATCAGGACTAGTAATTTATGGCTTCTATAAAAGAGCTGGACCTCTCCATGCTCACTGGAGGATCTGAATAGGATCAATGAGGTGTAGGAATATATTCTTCAGGTCTTCAGTGTCCCTGCCCAGTCACTTCTCATTCTCTCCTTTCTCAATAATTTGAATGAGACAAATCTTGAAAAGTTGCTTAGTATCTGCAGGGGCCATCAGCTCTCACAAGTCCAAAGCATCAACATTTTGAGTCTGTACTTTTCCCTCATATTTTAAGGTTGCTGGTTGTTACCGCAAGAAAACCAAAGAAAACCCAAGAAAAGTAGAATGAGATTTTGTTTTCTTCTTCCAGGCAAAAATTGCAAAATTCCTCAGTTTAGATGTATAGAAATCAAACAAATTCTGCACTTAGGAGAGTATTTCCACTATCATTATTTTTCCATTTCTAAGGCTCCGACACAACTCTGTAAAGGGTTTGCTCTCGGGTGGTGGTACGTGTGGTTGGTGGGAGGACTAATCCCCCGCAATAGAAGTCCTGTGGGAGCTGTGCCCTTAAGAAAAATCACATATGTAAAGGGAGTTGGGTGCCATGGAAGCAATAGCAGGACTTGGAAGCGTGGACAGGCCATGGCAGTGCCTGGGATCAGGCCAGGGAGCAGGTAGGAACTGCTGACACCCCATTTCTCACTCTGGAGCTGGCTGGCCCTACCTCAGTCTCAGTAGCTCCCTTTTTTCCCTATTCTATCCCTCTACACCCCTGTTTGCGGCAATCTTCCTCCCTCCCCTAGGTTTGGATGCATAAACATAGGAAAAACATCCTAAATACACATAGGAAATTGATACAATTTTTTCACAAGCACACACCTTGCTGCCAAGCCTCTCCCCACAGAGACGTGTTTCCTGCAATTCCTCTCTCTGCCAAAGCCTAATGAGTCAATGGGAGCTTTACTGCTGATTTCAGGGGTCATTGGACCACAGAAAAGAGTTTAACAGGTGGAACTTCCTCCAGGCAGGGATTTTTCAATTATATTTCCCTGAAATGTTCCAGGAATTTTAATTAACAGATTGCAGCCAACATCTAATAAGTATCACTTGTATCAAACAAAAGTCTGCTGTTCATCTTATTACAGTCTCCAGAGTCCTATGAATTTAATGGTAAAGAACCTGAGTTAATGAAGAGTTAATGTTGCTTGGTGGTATGTCATCCCCCTGCAGAACATTATGTTGAGCCAATCTCAAATGCCTGAAAATCAAGCACAAGACTCCTTGATATTGACACACACACACAGTGGAAAATGAAAGGGGCTCAGATACCACTCCCCGTTCTCAATTTAGGTTTCCCAAAGATGTAGTAGGGGCCATGAATTTCCTTCCATAAAACTCAAGAGATTGAGACCATTTTCATATCAATAGTTCTATCTGTTGCTCTGCACAAAACACATTCCTAGAAATGTTATTTATTTATTTTAATAGCTATTTTTAAGGGCACGGGGGTTACATTTATGGAACTCCTAGCTCAAAATTACACCACGTTTGGGTCACTAACCCTACCCTGTGTTGAAATGGATCTTTAATGGCCCACAGCTGGGCAGATTGTTACCGGTACCAGTGAAAATTCAGAAATAGTATACTTAATGCACAGTAATTCAGGCAGTAAAGGTAATATAATCTCCCTAACAAGCCTCAATTCCCAAGCATAAACCCTAAATAACTATGGCTTGTCTACACTAATGAGAGGGGTTGACCTAAGATACGCAACTTCAATTATGCGACTAGCATAGCTGAAGGTGGTGTATCTTAGGTCGATTTACCTGGTCATGAGGACGGTGGTGAGTCGATTGCTGCCGCTTCCCTGTCAGCTCTGTTTCCACCTCTTGCCATGGTGGAGTTCCAGAGTCAACAGCAGAGCAATTGGGGATCAATTTTATTGTGTCTACGCTAGACGCGATAAATCAATTCCCAATAGATCGATCACTACCTGTCGCAGACGTGCCCTATGTTGGCCTTACACAATATCCTGATTAGCAAATAAAGCAGGTATAGCTACCAGTTTTAGATGGAGACTTTTTTTCTTCTCTTCTTCTCCCCTCTTGGGTACTTGCTCTGTCAAATGTCCCCCAAAACAGGATCTTGGTTATCTGGAGGCTCTCTGGTTCAAAAGTCTCAAAAAAGTCCCTCGTAGCAGGGTATTGGTTACCCCGTGGCCTTTTGTCTCACAGTACCATGGACCTCTTCAGATGTTAAATGAGAAACTAACTAATTTCTTCTGCTTAGCATTTATACCTTTTGTTCTCAAAGGAGTCACATGTCCCAGAAATATGCCCTGTGGGTGTTCCTTTATTGGTTTTATTTAATTAATATTTCAGATGGGACTGCAAAATGGATACAGATCAAAGATCAATTGACGTTTACCCTCTCATCAATCATTCACTTGAACTCTTAGCATGATGACATCCAAAGGGGTCATTTTGACCTGGGTCAGCCTGTACCAAGCTCACTGATGATGTGTTTTTGCATTTTCTTTACTTAGTGAGCTGGCCTCCAGCTGATATATTCCAAAGTTCCAGGTTAAAGTATACACACAAATTAACCTTTTAAGCGCAATCTCAGCACTCTTAGTAAATTTCCATACCAACTGGTGAGTCTTGCCCGCATGCTCAGGGTTTAGCTGATCGCCATATTTGGGGTCGGGAAGGAATTTTCCTCCAGGGCGGATTGGCAGGGGCCCTGGAGGTTTTTCGCCTTCCTCTGCAGCGTGGGGCATGGGTCACTTGCTGGTGGATTCTCTGCAGCTTGAGGTCTTCAAACCACAATTTTGAGGACTTCAATAACTCAGTCATGGGTTAGAGGTTGTTATAAAAGTGGATGGGTAGGGTTCTGTGGCCTGCTTTGTGCAGGAGGTCAGACTAGATGATCATATTGGTCCCTTCTGACCTACGAGTCTATGAGTCTATGAGTCTATAACTGTCTGATGCTAAGAGAATCCTCCGCACAGAATCCTTTAGACAATTCAGACATCCCAAGTGACACCAAACTCATGCTTACCACATTCATTCATATCAATCACTATAATTCATAATAATTTGGCACCGTCCCAATACCCTGCACCACCATGATGCACACCAAGTTTAAAAGGAATTTGACTAACCAAGTTGATTTCAGAGGACTTAGAAAGGCTGACCTTTAAACAGAAATCATGATGTAACCTTAATTTTAATGGGACTGCTGCACCTCTATAATACATGCATCTGAAGAAGTGGGGATTTTTACCCATGAAAGATTATGCCCAAAGAAATCTGTTAGTCTTTAAAAAGAACAGGAGTACTTGTGGCACCTTAGAGACTAACAAATGTATTTGAGCAAAAGTTTTTGTGGGCTACAGCCCACTTTATCGGATGCATAGAATGGAACATATAGCAAGGAGATATATATACATACATAGAACATGAAAAGGTGGGGGTTGTCCTACCCACTCTAAGAGGCTAATTAATTAAGATAAGCTATAATCAGCAGGAGAAAAAGCTATTGAAGTGATAATCAAGATGGCCCATTTCAGACACTTTGACAACAAGGTGTGAGGATACTTAACATGGGGAAAGAGATTCAATGTGTGTAATGGCTCAGCCATTCTCAGTCTCTATTCAAACCTGAGTTGATGGTGTCTGAAACCTCTTAGTCTTTAAGGTGCCGCTGAACTCCTCGTTGTTTCTCTATAACACAAGGACTCTCTGTCTCCTCTCTGTCTTAGTACCTCTTCCCTCTAGACCATTGGTTCCCAAACTAGGGGTGCTCTTTGTTCAGAAAAAGCCCCTGGCAGGCCAGACCAGTTTGTTTATCTACCATGTGCACAGATTCAGCCAATCGCAGCTCCCACTGGCCGCGGTTCACCTCTTCATGCCAATGGTGACTGTGGGAAGGGCAGCCAGCACGTCCCTCAGTCCGCGCCACTTCCTGCGGCCCCCATTGGCCGAGAACAGCGAATCACAGCCAATGGGAGCTGCAGTCGGCTGAATCTGTGGCTGAGGCAGGTAAACAAACTGGCCCAGCCTGCCAGGGGCTTTCCCTGAACACGTGACGCCCCTAGTTTGGGAAGCACTTCTCTAGTCAGACCAAGCACTCAGCTGAACTTAAGCCATTTTGGTGTTTCACCTTCTCTTTGAAGTTTTTGTCTTAATGCTCCAGATTGCGCCAGGGAAGAGGTATATAAAATGGAAGGGTAACATTGAGCAATATTTTTCACCCTCTATTAAAAGGGACAATTAAAATGTTACATCATAATAATTTATTCTCTATTTATTATTCTATATTTTATTCCATATTTATTATTATTATTCTATAATTTATTCTCACTCTTTTAAAGAATCCAAGAAATGCCTCCATAGCATGTATTGGAAGCAAGAGTTGTCACGTGACCCAGTCTAAGAACTCTTCCTGCCACTCTTTGCCAATGAGAGTGTGGTTCAACCAGCTAACAAGTATTTATGAAGTACAACTGCCTTGTCTATACAAGAAGATTAACTTGTAATTTTCCATATTAAAAACACCCATTTTTATCTAGTGAAGGTAAGGAACTTCAAGGCAGTAGTAGAGGGATCTACTGTCACTCACACATTGATCTCACTTCCTAACCCATGAGACCCCACCTACCACCCACCATAAATTCCACTCCCTGAGAGTATTACATGTGGCATGTGACTGAAAGACTTCTATGGCATATGATTCCTTTAAGAATTCCTCCCACAGCCCTCTTCCAATTGTACTGTGTTTCAGGGCTATCATTCCATTCAGAAATATGTTTTATGTTGGCCCGCTTTATTGAGTAGTACAAGTGTATTTTACTTATGGCATTTATTCGTGGTATCCAACACCTCCTGAGCAACAAAGTCAGAATTCTTGGTCGTGTCTAGAGGGATGGCAATCACGCTTTCTCCCTGCTCTGATACAAACATATTTATTTCCCTTTGTCTTATCACTCTGGCTTGTGTACACTAGGTGTCTTTGAAGCATGGCAATGTACAGTTTACCCTTTTCATATTCATCTAAACCGGTATTTTCTGAGATGACCGCTATTAAATCATCAGAGGCCTAACACAACATAACCTTCCTTTGCTGTGGGGGTGATTTCAAAGGGCCAGGTTTATCTTCACGCAGCAAAACATGTTTTTGGTCAGTAGCCTTAGCTGTTAAAAAGGGCATGCCAATCATTCATCTCTTTTTATACCTGTCTGTTGTTCTTTTCAAAGTATAAATCAATGACTAGTCTGGAGAGAAAAGCCTGTTTCTTAATCTATAAACCACTGGAGAAGCTGGAGAAATGTGGGCTTACCAGAACTATCTTTAAACGGATACAAAATTGGTTAAACAACCGCAAACATGGAGTAATTATTAAATGGAATGGTATCAGATTGGAGGGAGGTCTCAAGTGGGATTCCACCTGGATCTATTCTGTATCCATTGTGGATTTACATCTTTATTCATGACTTGACTCTCGGAATAGAGAGCATAATGATGAAATGTAAAGATGACACAAAGCTAGTGAGGGTTGCCGACACTTTGGAGGATAGAGCTAAAATTCTGAGAGATCTTGATAAATTGGAGAACTGGGCTATACACAACAAAATGAAATTCAACAAAGACAAATGTAAGGTGTTGCATTTTGGAAAGATGAACCAAAGGCGCAAATACAGAATGGGGGATAACTGTCTTGGCAGTAGCATGCTGGGAAGGTTCTGGGAGTTTCGGTGGATCACTACCTCAACATGAGTCAGCAATGTGATTCTGTTGCAAAAAAAGGAAATGCAACTTTAGGTTGCATTAACAGAAGAATAGAATGCAAGTCTTGGGAGGTGATAGTACTGCTCTACTTGGTGCTGGTTAGTTCTCAGCTGCACTACTGTGTCCAATTTTGATCACCAACATATAGAAAGGATGTAGAAAAACTAGAAAGGATCCAGAAGTGAACAACAAAGATGATCAAAGGAATGGAATGCAAACCATATGAGCAAAGGCTGAAGGAATTGGGTATGTTTAGTTTGGAAAAGAGGAGATTAAGTGGGGACATGACAGGAGTTGTAAGGCTGCCATACAAAAGATGGAGAAATGTTCTCCCTTGCCACAGAGGGCAAGACAAGATGCAATGGGTTCAAACTATGGCACAGCAGATTTAGATTAAATCTCAGGAAAAACTCCCTAACTGTAAGAACAGTAGGACAATGGAACAGACTTCTTAGGGATGTTGTAAAACCACCTTCACTGGAGGTTTCCAAAGAGAAGCTGGATATCCATGGATGGCTTAGACTCAACAAATCCTGCATCTTGACAGTGGGTTGGAATGGATGGCCCTTGCGGTCCTTTCTGACCCCATGGTTCTGTGATTATTTGATTTAAATCCATCACCAGGTACCCATAAGGTCTTTTGTTAGCATACTTCAAATCTTCTAAAAGAATTGTGACTTGCCAGAGTACATTTGCTGAGCATGTTTAGCTATTTGAAATATATTCCTTCGGTTTTTCAACAGAATCCTGTATTTTCTGTTTAGGTTAATCACCTGACTTTTTTCCCCTGACAAAATACCATCTGAACTATATACACAATCCTCCATATTCTGTGATGCACGTATCCTCTCTCACTGAGGTTACCTCTCTGAGGGAAGGAACTCCAGTCACTAGGAAAAGGAAGGTGTTAGTAATGGGAAATTCAATCATTAAATAGCTGGGTTTGTGATGACTGAGAGAACTGTATAGTGACTTGCCTGCCTGGTGCAAAGGTTGTTGATCTCTTGAGGATCTGGATAGACTTATGTGTAGTGCTCAGGAGGAGCCGGTGGTTGTGGTAGATGTAGGTACCAATGACATAGGGAAGAGTAGGAGAGACATCCTGGAGGCCAAATTTAGGCTGCTAGGGAAGAGACTGAAATCCAGGACGTCTATAGTGGCATTCTCAGAAATGCTCCCAGTTCCACGTGCACGGCCAGGTAGGCAAGCAGAGCTTCAGAGTCTCAATGGGTGGATGAGACGATGGTGTAGAGAGGAGGGTTTAGATTCATTAGGAATTGGGGACACTTTTGGGATAGGGGCAGACTATCCCGGAAGGATGGACTCCACCTAAACCAAAGTGGAACCAAACTGCTGGCACTTAATGTTAAAATGGTTGCAGATCAGTTTTTAAACTAGGAGATGTGGGAAAGCCAACCACTGTAGAGGAACATGTGGATCAGACAGAGACTTCTCTTAGAGGAGAGTCATTGATATAGATTCTCTGAGTTATAGTCAGGAGCAGAGGATAGAAGAGGATAATGTAAGGGCCAGATCAGATGACAAACAGTCACATAAAGAATATGGCACATCAGAAAAGGGCAGACAAATAAACAGTGACAAGTTTTTAAAGTGCTTGTACACAAATGCTACAGGTCTAAATAATAAGATGAGTGAACTAGAGTACCTCATGATAAAGGAGGATATTGATATAATAGGCATCACAGAAACCTGGTGGACTGAGGACAATCAATGGGACACAATCATTCCGGGGCACAAAATATATCTGAAGAACAGAACAGGTCGTGAGGGAGGAGGGGGGAAGTGGCACTATATGTAAAAGAAAATGTAGAATCAAATGAAGTAAAAATCTTAAGCAAATCCATGTGTTCCATAGAATCTCTATGGATAGTAATTTCATGCTCTAATAAGAATATAACATTAGGGATCTATTATCGACCACCTGATCAGGACAGTGATGGTGATGATGAAATGCTAAGGGAAATTACAGAGGCTATCAAAATTAAGAACTCAATAATAGTCGGGAATTTCAATTATCCCCATATTGACTGGGAACATGTCACCTCGGGACAAAATGCAGACACAAAATTTCTCTATGCTTTAAATTACTTCTTATTGGAGCAGCTGGTACAGGAACCCACAAGTGGAGAGACAGCTCTAGATTTAGTCCGAGTGGAGCGCAGGAGCTGGTCCAAGAAGTAACTATAACAGGACCACTTAGAAATAGTGACCATAATATAATAACATTTAACATGCCTCTGGCAGGAAGAACATCTCAACGGCCCAACACTGTGGACTTGGGTGGGGAATTTCTCAGAGCTGAGGTCCCATGAGCACAACAATATGCTGTCACTTTAATTTCTCCAAGGGAACATGCTCGATATGGCCACGTCTGGAAGCTCTATCAGAAGAAAACAGAACCTTGATGCGCGTACATTTCAGAGCAAAGGAAAGATCTATGTGTCATGTAGCTCCAAAATGGGGGTTACACGCTATAAAGTCAAACTGTGACTGCATCCAGCTCCAACAACAACACAAATCAAAATGATTTGTAACAAGTGAAAGGACTAAATGCAGATCTGCCCACAGGAACTCTGCTGATAGGGGTTCCCCTTGTCCTCACTTTGTTCTTGTCACACAGACAGAAAGCAGAAGGCCAGAGTCCAAAGTGCAAGCAATGGGATGTTTATTGGGGTTACCAAGCAAGTGTAATCCACAGCTCTGTACACCAGTAGAGCTTTTCCTTCCCCCTGCCCCGTTTCTTAACAGGCTCGATTATACCTTTAGTATATACCCCTGGCACCATCCCTTACAATTTAGGGTCATGTTCCCTTTTGAAGGGTCGTGAGTCTGAAAGCTTTGGTGCCACCTCTTTTGTACCCCATGGGAGGAGTCAGGAGTGAGGTTGTGTTTCGGCCAGGGTCACTTTTTCTTTGGCTTTTTTTGTGTTTCTTATGCCTCTTTCCCCCCCCATGTCCCCTTTTCCCCTCCTGACTGGCTGCTTGACCTTGCCTAGAGATAGGTGTCGAGGCAGTCATATATTAAACTCCCACTAAAACTAACTCTCTTCCTTATCTTCACTCATTGTGCTATAAATCCCATCTGGTTGTGGGCAGATGCAACACACAGCGACTTTGTTCACACATGTTAGTAAGAATATAACAATATCAAAAGTCAAACAGGTAAACAAAACCCAAACCTCTATCTTAGAAAAAGATACAGGCCTGAATGTTATATTACCCTCACTAACTGCTGAAACATACAGAGATGTTTAGACTATTGTCTGGAAGCACCCATAAGTGTCATTAACATGCAGTAGGGACTTTTTAGGGTATTATTATTATTATTATTATTATCATTATTATTATTAATTATTATTATATTATAAAATAAATGGATTTCTAAGAAGAAGAGCAATAGAAACAGCCTCCAACCCCACCCACCGCACCTGTACCACAATACACACATGCCCGTTACAGCAATGTGATCTTACGCCAACTTGCTTTTATCGAAAGGAAAGTGACAAATCTTATACAGGTGATGTAAGGGCTCCCTTCTGGAATTTCTCCATCCTACTGGGTTCTTTACAGCCAAAACGATTTTCAGAGATCTTGCCTAGACAGTAAGTCCCCCCTTTGCCTGTTCAAAGAAAAGAGACTCAGATTTATTCATGCGCATAACGACAGGGATAACATAACATTTTATTTGAAATCAAAGACACAGCTGGTATTGCCCAGTCAATGAATGATGAGTGTAGATAGTCCTGGTTCACTCCAGAGCAGGGAATTCATTTTCCTTATTGAAAGACTCGCTTACAGAATTTTAATTGAGATAGTCATATGCATCGAAACAGGTGAACTGGTGACCTACCTGGCTTAATGGTAAATACCTAACTTCTGAACGTGGGATCTCCCTTGCCCTCACCAATTACTCTCCAGTAAGGAAGACAGATCCTCTGCTTATTTTAACAAGCTTCTTATTAACAATCTGCAAACTTAAAATGGTAATCAAAAAAAATGAATCCATCTGTCACATGATAGAAAAAAAGAACCAAAAATAATCAAACATCAGAGCTGGTCAAAAAAGCAATCCAAAATTGTAATGGAAATTGCATGCCTTTTGTTAAAATTAAAAGATCTATTGAAAAAAATTAGTTGAAATTTGAAATTATATAATGATTTCTTCAAAAATTATTCTGTAGTAATATGGCACTTACATCCACATACAGTTGTTATATCAAAAAACTTTGTCCGGTGCTGAAATGGAAAAAAAAAATCAAATCCAAGTATGTAGGTGATAACTAATTCCCACAGAATGGAGAGAAATGTCGATTTTGCCTGAAGACTGACCCTGTTCTCATGGCCACTGAAAACTAGCAGCCTTACTTGGTGATAGAACAGATCTCTGTGCACGCTTACTGAGCCATCCAGGAGCCAGCACTGCATCTGCTAGCATGGCCACTCCGTGGCTCCCATCTGTAGACCCGAGGGGCTCCAGTTTCATATTTCCTGACCTCAAGATGCCTCTCTGGTGCTTCACACACACAGACACACACACACACATTCTCCTTGAAGTATAATGTAGCTCAAAACTCTAAGACTTTTCCTTTTCATATACTACTGTGTCAGAATTGTAAAATAGCTGCCTGTGTGCAGAATGCAGCCATTTTGTCTCTAAGTTGCTGCAGGCTGACACAGAGCAGGCACATAAAGGTATGCGCTGTCTCCTGGGCACTTTACATTTGTTCTTTCCTGTTGTTTTCCCCATCAGAAATAAAACAACAGTGCTCTGGCAACATATGGGGGCCAGAGATGAGTTATTCAAATGCCTGAACAGCCCATGGCTGAAATAATTGATCACCTGTTGCGCTTCTTGCAGGAAATGTCATGCCGGAGCTGGTACCAGGTATTCAGTCAATACAGTTTGATGGTGGGGACAGCTACCTTCTCTTTGTCTACATTTCAAGCTGTCTCTGGATCCCTGGGTGAATCCTGCACAAAGAAAACAAGTCCTGTTTTCATTCACAATGCAGAGTAAATTAAGAGTTGGGATTGCAGCAGGATGAGTGTTTCCCATTCACTGAGAGCTGGCCAAGTCTTACCAATTATCTTCCCATGAATCATTTTACTACAACTTTCACAGCTGTATTTCTGTGCACATTCAGTGACCATCCCTTAGGAGAGAACAGAGCGGTATAATTAAAGAGGTGCGCTGGTTCCCTGGCTGCAGAGTTGAGAACCGTAGTTGTGAGCACAAGTGACCTCCACAGCCCCATATCTGTAAGCATGGAGCTACCAGCATCGTCAACTTTCTTTAATGGCTGTTGCGGTATCTTTGCCACTTTCTGGCTCCTAGTAGTGGTGTACCACTCAATATCATAAATGATGATTGGCTAAGCAGAGTTGAACTGGCTCAGCAGTGGGTTGGATGGCTGCAATATTTAGAAACATAAGGATTTGAACAGGTCATTTCCAGTGAGAACACCTGACTGTTTGTGAGACTCTGGGCTGACATTCTTGTGAAGACTCAGCACTCGTCAATAGTTTCTTCAGCACTAATTGCCAGTTATAGCTATGTCAGAGAATCTGGTCCTTTTGAATATGTAGCCAAAATATCACTTTCTTCATCCTTTAGGATACTTTGGTTACTATATTTTTACCTGGATTTTAGCTGTGCTTTCATTTACCTGTTCACTACTTATAGATATAAGCCCAAGAACACGTGTAAAGTCTGCAGATGATACCAAGCTGGGATGGGTTGCAAGTGATTTGGAGGATAGGATTAAAATTCAAAATGATCTGGACAAACTGGAGAAATGGTCTGAAATAAATAAGATGAAATTCAAAAAGGACAATTGCAAAGTATTCCACTTAGGAAGGAACAATCAGTTGCACACATACAAAATGGAAATGACTGCCTAGGAAGGAGTACTGTGGAAAGGGATCTGGGGGTCATAGTGGATCACAAGCTAAATAGAAGTTAACAGTGTAACACTGTTGCAAAAAAGTAAACATTATTCTGGGATGTATAAGCAGAAGTTTTGTAAGCAAGACATGAGAAGTAATTCTTGCACTCTACTCCTTGCTGATTAGGCATTAACTGGAGTATTGTGTCCAGTTCTGGGCACCACATTTCAGGAAAGATGTGGATAAATTGGAGAAAGTCCAGAAAAGAGCAACAATGATTAAAGGTCTAGAAAACATGACCTGTGAGGGAATACTGAAAAAAAATGAGTTTGTTTAGTCGGGAGGAGAGAAGACTGAGAGGGGACATGATAATAGTTTTCAAGTACACAAAGGGATGTTACAAGGAGGAGGGAGAAGAATTGTTCTTCTTAAGATCTGAGGATAGGACAAGAGGCAATGGGCTTAAATTGCAGCAAGGGAGATATAGGTTGGACATTAGGAAAAACTTACTACTGTCAGGGTGGTTAAGCACTGGCATAAAATGCCTAGGGAGGTTGTGGAATCTCCGTCACTGAGGATTTTTAAGAGCAGGTTGAACAAACACCTGTCAGAGATGGTCTAGATAATACCTGCCTTGAGTGCAGGGGACTGAACTAGATGACCTCTCAAGGTCTCTTTCAGTTCTATGATTCTATAAGACCAAAAAATTATTGTCTACATTTTCCCTGTCCTGCCCCAACTGACTGCTTTTTTCCTCTGTTGTCTGATAAGTGTGAGGTAATTCTCCAAAAAAGGCCATAATTTGGTAGTTTAATGTACCCACCCCGCACACTGCCTCCATTATGTATCATTTGAAAGCTTATTTTATGAATGTTTAGACAAGGTTTGATGTGAAGTTGTCAAGTGGTGAGGAAGCCTGTAGATGTGGTGAAAGAATGGTACCCAGAATGAGACAATTTCAATTTTGCACAGTTTCTGAGACACTGAAACGTGGCAATGACTACAATTTTTACTGTTTAAGTTAATGGCAATACATTAGTGTGGTGCCGTTAAGTCACAGATACCAAACAACAATCTGTTTAAAAGATTTTATTGGTTTTGCAGGGGTGGGTAGTTTTTTCTTCAGAAATGATAAAACTGTTTAGCATGTGGCAGAAATAGTGAATATCAACATTTTTCAATATACCAACATGAAATGTTTTCACCTCACAAGTTCTTAATTGCCAACATATCTCACAAGTGATTGTAATAATTTTCTATATTTCCAACTGATATTTGCTGACCAGATCAGTCTCATACTGAAGGTTGTGAACCAGTAGCTGTAGACTGTGTGCCTATAGTTTGTACAGCATAGTGGGTAAAAATAAATGTATGTGACTTCCTAATACAGTGCTTCTCCATGTGTAAACTTTTGTACATATTAGTCTGCCTTCTAGAAGGTTCTAATTTGTAGTTGTCTGTGCATGCAGTACTAGCCTTTGAAATATTCTACAAACCAGCGTTTTAATTCAGTAACACATATGCACAGGTCAGTGTTAGTGTCAGAAATGACAATACACAACTTCATATTGGGCTTCAAAGTGCTCAAAAAACAAAACTAGCAATCTTGATGCAGCAAAAGCTTTGTTATCCAGCATGGTGGGGGAATGGGGCATGACGATAAGTCAAAAATTCCAGTTAACTAAGAGTTATACTTACCAATGGAGGGAGGGAGCTTGGGTGAGGAAGGGGACTTGGGGCAAGGGGTTGAGGCTGCAGTTCCTGTCTAATGGGAGCCGTGGAGCCAGCGCCCCACATGGAGCCGGGGTGGGGGCAGCTCATGGAGTCCCTGTGGCTGTTCCTCCACCTAGGAGCAGCAGGGACATTTTGACACTTCTGAGGAGCCACGCAAAGCCAGATAGAACCCCACTCCAACCGGACTTTTACTGGATATCAGAAATGCCAGTTTCTAGAGCTTTCTGGTTGGCAAAGTGCCAGATAACACAGCTTTTACTCTACTAACATATAGAAATAATGTAGATCTAATGTAGCATAAGCCTCTATCCTCATACAAAATGAAAAATGGTAAAAATGCTAACACCATACTACTACCTCATGATGTCCTACCAGTATCAAATTATGTTCATATTGTTCACACTCAGTTTGGACTGGTTTCCTCCACAAACTTGCAAAGAAGAAGAGCACCAACATAGAAGTTTCTTATGCACCTATTGTGGGTGCCAAACCAGACATTGCCACCATGGATACTACGACCGGAAAATGTAAGGAAATGTCAGCAGCTCTAGGGTAGCAACATGCCGTTCAGACCATGGATTGGCAGCTGCATGCTGTTGCTCTACAAGTGAAATGGACTGTCCCAAATAATCTTGGTGCCAGTATGATCCCCCGGGTGTTGTTCACAGCTTGTGCTGTTTTATTGCATTCCTTTTGGGTTTTGGGGGAGACTCGAGATTGCTAGAACTTGTTGATCCTGATGTGTACACAGCTTAGCTGCAGATTCAATGCTTGCTGGTAAGCAATTCAGCCATGCTCTTACATGGCTTGACTCAAGAATTTGAGGCCCTGAGTACTCTGAAATATTAATTTGTTAAATGGTATCCGCAGGGACGAGTACTCATGTACTCATGTACTTCTAGCATTTTCCTGGCAAACCTTGGCTGATCTTCAAAAGGCATTTGACTCTGACGACATTGAATCCTTGCAACATGTAATTAAAGGGCTGACCATGCTGTAATTTACCATATGCTAACACTTCTGGTGGAATTTCACACATAGGGGTATGCCCAGTCTCCTACATTCAAATTCTGGGGTCATTTTCTCGACATTATGCTGATACTACTTCTAAATGTCCACGCAGAGCAAGAGGCTCATTGGAAACGACACCTACATACACAGCATGCCATGCTTCCATACTTTTTTACCACTAACAGGTCCAATGATTCCAGGTGAATGCTAATCTACATTCTTGATACATTAAATGTCCCTGAAGAAGTGCACAGTGCCTCTGAATCAAGGGAATTTGCTATGTGAGAGACTCCTAGTTCTTTCAGTGGAATTTGGAGTGACATAGGAACAGAGAAAACTGTCATCAAAGGCTCAAAGGATAACAGTGGGATTGTAGGACCAACAAAAAAGAAGCCATCCCATGTCAGATGAACCCTCACAAGACATGTCCTCAGTAAATATGCAAAAATTATGAGAGAAAGAAGCGGTCTAAGAAGAAGTAATGAAGACAAATTCCACAAACAAGTCCTTGCCTCTACACGAAAAATATGTTACAGCTCTTACCAAACATATCATAAACAACATGACTAGTCCATTTGACCCTGAGCAACAGCCAGAGGTACCTATCCACACATTTACTGCATGTAATATCAAGGTACAAGAGTCTCTACTGAAAATAGCAGATGTTGGTGAAGAACAAATGGAAAGATTTAGGAGAGGTGCACTTGATTCTGACGAGACACTTAGCTTTTTCAGCCCATTCAAGAAATCTGGCTTCAAAACATTTGCTGACATGGCCAAGATGACCAAATTTAAGTCTGATGTGGGAAGAATAATCACTGCAGGTATCAGTCCAGAAATTGTTTTCTTGTAGAGTCCTGTCCTTAGTGGGATGCAGAGATGACATTTCAGTGTCAAGTGTTCTTAGTTACCCAAGAGGACCTGTGCCTATGCCCCTCTTCCATGCTGATGGGACAATGAGAAGAAGAGATAAATATTAATTAAGGCATCAGACAGAAGCTCATACTGAAAGAATCCATGAGCCAAGAACATGAAACAAAGAAAACACAGTGTCCATCAGAGATGCCCTGGCTGTCATGCAAATGATGGCTGGACACAGCTTCCACACATTCTATGGATTGAGTACCTCAGGAGATTCTAAAAGGATTTGGCAAAGTTTATTTAATAAACGTTTTTGAAATACATGACAACAGTAGCTGTGAAAACTGCAGAAAGCCAGCACCAGAGAGGATCTAAAGTTGGATGCAAGAAATACCAAGTGATTGGTGCATACCCTATGACTCTATGAAAAAGCTTCTACATGTGGCCTCCAACAAGCAATCACTCGTAACATTTCTTCTGTGAAAGTATGGTTCAAAATTCAACGGCGAGAATAGGAGCACACCCAAAACAAAAAGTCCTTCTTGCTGGAGGCTTTTCTAATGATGAACTAGAAAAGCCCACCACCAGTAGAGTTATTGAACAAAATCAAGACTTTTACAGTATTCAAGAGGAAGCAGACACAAAGATGCATCTGCATCTGCATCTGCATGTGCATGTGCCATTATGGCTTTTGCGTTGCTTGGTGTCGAAGGAGCCATAATAACTATGTCATCTGATCCAAATGTTTTGGTCCTTGCTGTTCTCTACTTTCTCAAAATGGAACACATAGATAACATGTATGGAAACAGGCACCACGACTGACAATGTACCTTCATACTTGTGCATCATACCTCCTGCGACACATGCATTAACAGGATGTGACTCTGTCTCACTTCTGTTTTGTACTGGGGAAAAAAATCCAGGTTTTATGTGAAAACAAAGGGAGTTTACCACTTCTGAGATTGTCCAATTAGCCCATGAAAGCTTATAATCAAATAAATTTGTTAGTCTCTAAGGTGTCACAAGTACTCCTGTTCTTGTTCCTTAGAAGATATTGGTAGCTTCAATCTGTGAGGGGGGTGGCTAGAACTCTAAGATGATGGGAGAGGAGGAGTGAGCCACCAACGCCACTCTGGAAAGTCAATAGAGTGGTGGGTCATCTCCTCAAGATACTGAGGGGAAGAGGTCAGAGATGGATGGGCCTCCACTCTGGAACAGAGGACCAGTAAGGGGAAAGGCTGAAGCTATTCAGAGGGAGGTTATATGGTGAGTCACCTATAGGAGAGGATGTTTGATGAGACACAAAGAGAATATTGATCCCCCAAATCCTCCTGAGGGATGAAGATTTTGGGCACTACTGAGAAAGTGAATCTTCCTCAAACTTCAGCGAAGTTTTGCTCAGGTTTCTAGTAGGCTGTGAAAAGAGGCCAACGTGGAGTTTGTTGGGGGTGGAAGGGGAAGAGGAGGAGGTCTTTGTGCAGGGACTGAATGTTATTTTATCTAGACCAATTTTGCCCATCCCTACCTTTGACATCCACAACCTGCAGCCTCTCTCAAAGCCAGGTGTGGTAATCAGTGTGACAGCCAGCGCCAATTAAGAGCAGATGCTTGGATTCCAGTTAGCAGCTGGAGGAGACCCAGCTGGAACATTGCCATCTGTGGGGAAAGTGTGGTGTATTGAAAACTGTATTAAAATTGTAAGCTAAAACTTTAAATGTTCAAGGTTTTGTCCTGATCCTGGTTGCAGTCTAGGGGACTTTGCAGGGAAGCATGCGTGCTAGGCTTACCAAAGTCAGTCAGCAGCCAGATAGCCTAGAATAACTGAAGCGAATTGTGCCTTTCAGTTTTAGGGAGCAGCCTGCTCTCTCACTCTCTCTCTCACATATACACTCTGTTTTGGGGGGTTTGTGTGTTATTTTTCTGAATTCTAAGAAATAAAGAAGTGTAATGTTGCAACAAGAGATTTTTGTCTCTATCTAACTTCTCTGGGTGTATGGCATGGACATAACAGGGAAAGAAGGGGAGTGAGGTGGCCAGCACTCTCCATCTACAGAGAGAGAACTGAAAGAGAGGGCCATGGCTGGAAGATTAAAGATTCAGGTATCTTCCAGCACCTCATTGCCCTTTAGATGCCTCCCCATCCCACAATTTTGTATCTCGTGCTTCCTGGTTGTGGAAATGGAGAAAAGAGAAAGGAGATGATGGGGAGGGAGATTTTCAAAGATGTTGAGAAGATTCACGGAGGTTCATACTTTGTCAGTTCTGGGCTTTGGTTAGAATGAATCCCCTAGATAATGCTGAGGTGTCAAACTCCTCTATAGAACCCTTAGAAATGGTCCTAAATATTTTGACTGCAGTTTAAGACCTATCACTTTTTGTTCCCAAATCCCTGAAAAATGAGACAAATTCCAAGAGGGTGCTTAGCACTGGTGAATATCCTTGGCTTCCACAGGTTGGATACATCAACATTTTATGTCTGTACTTTAGACTGTTATCATTAAGATTAATACTTGTTATGGGAGATCAAAAAGGAAAACTCATGGTTTTCGTGCATCACTAACTTTAAAATTCCTCAGTTTACATTTACAAGGGAAAACCTCCCATAACCATACATTCCTTGCACACAGTATTTTCAATATCATCCACTTTATTTTTCACTTAAAAGAGAATTTTAACCTTCTTTTTAATGGGTTTTGATGCATGAAATTAGGAAAATTTCAAAATTACACATAAAATATTGATGAAAACTGTACAAACAGCTACAAAAATCCTCCCAGTTGCTTGCCAGGTAAAGCTGTGTTCTGGAATTGTGTTGTACACTAGGACCCTCAACTGACATCAATGGGAGGCTTTCCACTGACTTCAAAGGGCTTTAGACCAGGCAGGCAATGTTTCCTAGGTATAAATATTCATATTATAACTTCCTGAATGCAGGGAGTTGTCAACTGTATTTCCCTGAAATCCTCCAGAAATTGTTATGGGGCTGTACAAATGAATATCTTTCTCATTAACAGATTGCACAACACATCTTGTAAATGTTACTTGCACCAAAACAAGGTTTCAACAGATCAGCAAATCACAATCCCCAGCACCCTATAAAATGAAAGTGTTTCCCTCTGCTGTCTATCCTGAAGTCTCTTCTCCCAAGTGGCATTCAGTTCCTGGCCAAATTACAGCCATGAATATTGTGATACAGCATGGCCAGAGGGCAGCATGAGAGTGTTAGCAGGGGGCCTTATTCCCTGCCAAGGGAGGAAGGTTTGCTTTAGATTAACTAGAACACTTGTAGCCATTTAGAGCACCTGACTCCAATTAGAGCACCTGACTACAATTAGAGCACCTGACTTCGAGTCCATGTGATAAAACCCCTGCTTCAGCCAGACAGTGTGGGAGTTGTAGGAGGAAGGTTTGATTGGAGCAGAGTGCAGCTTGCAGCAGTGAGAAAAAGAAGAGAAGAGAAGGAGAGAGAAGAGAAGAGAAGAGAAGAGAAAGTTTGGAGGAGTGCTGTGGTGGTTGTGAAGTCCAAGAAACCCCAGGTAAGGGGCACAGGTGTGTAGAGGGAGCAAGAAGCCCTTCACAAGCTGAAGGGTAGAAGGGAGATAACCAGGGAAGGAACCGCTATTCAAGTTCACCACAACCTCAGGGCCCCTGGGTTGGGACCTGGAGTAGAGGCGGGCCAGGTCCCTCCCTTCCACTCCCTCCTCCAAGGACACTAGTGGAGTAATTGAGAACCGGTCAGAGGCAAGCAATAGGCCCTGAACCTACCCAGAGAAGAGAAAGCGCGAGACCCAGCAGACAGTACTGGGAATTTGCCACAATACTTTACCTTAGAATCATAAATCATAGACTATCAGGGTTGGAAGGGACCTCAGGAGGTACCTATCCAACCCCTGCTCAAGCAGGACAAATTCCACCTAATCATCCAGCAGGGATTGTCAAGCTGGCCTTAAAACCTCTAAGGAGAAGATTCCACACCTCCCTAGGTAACCCAGTCCAGCGCTTCAACAATCTCTGAGTGAAAAGTTTTTCTTAATATCCACTAACCTCCCACTGCAACTTGAGACCATTATCCTTGTTTGCATCTGGTACCACTGAGAACAGTCGTATCCATCCTCTTTGGAACCCCTTTCAGGAGTTGAGACGCTATCAAATCCCTCTCATTCTTCTCTTCTGCAGACTAAACAATCCAGTTCTTCAGCTCTCCTCATAAGTCATGTGCTCCAGCCCCTAATCATTTTCTTGCCCTCCGCTGGACTTTTTCCAATTTTCCACATCTTTTTTGAGTGTGGGACCAAAACTGGACACAGTACTCGCAGATGAGCTTACCAATGTCGAATAGAGAGGAATGATCACTCTTATCTGTCGTGCATGCCCCTACTTATACAGCCCAAAATACCGTTAGCCTTCTGGCAACAAGGGCATACTGTTGACTCATATCCAGTTCTCGTCCACTGTAACCCCTAGGTCCTTTTCCGCAGAACTGCTCTAGCCACTCAGTCCTAGTCTGTCAGTGAATGGGATCTTCCATCCTAAGTGCAGGACCAAAGGTCCGTTGTTGAACTCATCAGGTTTTTTGGCCCAGTCCTCTAACTGTCTAGGTCTCTCTGTATGCTATCCTTACCCTCCAGCGTATCTACCACTCCTCCAGTTTAGTGTCATCTGGAAACTGCTGAGATCGCCTTGTGAATCCGTGCTGATGTTCCTGATCACTCTTCTCTCCTCTAAGTGCTTCAGAACTGATTGCTTGAGGATCTGCTCATGATTTTTCCAGGACCGAGGTGAGGCTGACTGCCTTGTAGTTCCCAGATCTCCTTCTTCCCTTTTTAAAGATGGGCACTACAGTAGCCTTTTTCTAGTCATCTGGGACCTCCCCCATTTGCCATGAATTTTCAAAGATAATGGCCAATGGCTCTGCAATCACATCCGCCAACTCCTTGCACCCTCGGTGCAGCGCATCCGGCCACATGGACTTGTGCTTGTACAGTTTTCTAAATAGTCCCAAACGACTTCTTCTCCCCATACTGTGCTGCCCAGTGCAGCAGTCTGGAAGCTGACCTGTCTGTGAAGACAGAGGCAAAAAATCATTGAGTACTTAGCTTTTTCCACATCTCTGTCATAGGTTGCCTCCCATTCAGTAAGGGGCCCACACTTTCCTTGACTTTCCTCTTGTTGCTAACTACTTGAAGAACCCTGCTTGTTACTCTTAACATCTCTCACTAGTTGCAACTCCAAGTGTGATTTGGCCTTCTGATTCACTCCTGTATGCCTGAGCAATATTTCTATACTCCTTCCTGGTCATTTGTCCAATCTTCCACTTCTTGTAACTTCTTTTGTGTGTTTAAGATCAGCAAGGATCATGTAAGCCAAGCAGAATCACCTGCCATTTTACTATTCTTCCTACACTTTGGGATGTTTTTTTCCTGCAACCTCATATTTCTTTAAAATACAGGCAGCTCTCTGGACTCCTTTCCCCTTCATGTTATTTCCCAGGGATTCCTCATCAGCTCCCTGAGGGAGTCAAAGTCTGCTTTCTGAAGTCCATGGTCTGTATTCTGCTGCTCTCCTTTTTCCCTGTGTCAGGATCCTGAATAACCATCTCATGGTCACTGCATCTCAGGTCCCATCCACTTTTGTTCCTACTAATCTTCCCTTTTGTGAGCAGCAGGTCAAAGAAACCTGCGCTTAGTTGGTTCCTCCAGCACTGACCAGGAATTGTCTCCTACATTTTCAAAACTCTGGATTGTCTGTGCACCGCTGTATTGTCTCCAGCAGATATCAGGGTGATTGAAGTCTCCATGGAACAGGGCTTGCGATAGTAACTTCTGCTAGTTGCCAGAAGAAGCCTCGCACCTCATCCCCCTGGTCTGGTGGTCTATAATAGACCACCACGACATCACCTTGTTGTCACACTTCTAAACTTAATTAGAAACTCTCAGGTTTTCGCAGTTTCATACCGGAGCTCTGAGCAGTCGATGCTCTCATAAATGCAGCTCCCCAACTTCTCTGCCCTGTCTGTCCTTCCTGAACAGTTATATCCATCCATAACAGTACTCCAGTCATGTGAGTTATCCACAAGTCTTGTTATTCCAACACATTCATAGTCTTGACTGTGCCAGGACTCCAGTTCTCCCTGTTGTTTCCATGCTTCTTGCATTTGTGTATAGGCACTTAAGATAACTCGCTGATTGTCCCGCTATCTCGGTCTGAGACAGGAGTCCTCCCCTCTTGTACCCTCCTGCTCATGCTTCCTCCTGGGATCCCATTTCCTCACTCACTTCAGGGCTTTGGTTTCCTTCCTACTTTCTTTTTGCTATCTTCTTCTTAGTGGCACAAAATAGTGCTCAAGGTAAGGTTTTAATGAAATCTAGAGAGACTATAGAAGGATATTTGTGAGCATGTACTAAGTTTGCATAAAACTTTGTGTCACTTTTTTCCAAAAGGGTATCCAAAGAGATGTAGTGCTTACATGGCTTGCAGCAGATACTTCAAATTTGACTGTGAAATAGTGCTGCCGTCAAAAAAGTGTCTTTGCTGTGCCAATGAAAATCCATTCAGATGTGGTGGAACTAAGACTTGGAAAAATATCCCCTAAATGTTATCTAGTGGGGTTCCTTTGGTATCGATTCTTGGTCCTCCAATATATAGCATTTTGATCAGTGACCTGGAAGAAAACATAAACTCTCTGATAAAGTTTGCAGATGATATAGAAATTGGAGGAGTGGTAAATATTGAATAGGACAGACCACTGATATAGAGTGATGTGGATCGCTTGGTAAATGAGGTGCAAGCAAACAATGTGCATTTTAACAAGGCTTAATATAACTTCAACTCAAAGAACAAAGAGTGTCGGCCTTACCTGCAAGATGGGAGCCTCTATCCTTGGAAGCCATGACTTGGAAAAGGATTTGAGGGAAAATGCTGGATAAGGATTTGAACATGAGCTCCCAGTTCAACCCTGTGTCTAACGGGGCAAATGCAGACTTTGGTTGCATAAACAGGGGAATCTCAAGTAGAAGTAGAGAGGGTATTTTACCTCTGTATTAGGCACAAGTGTGATCACTGCTGGGACACTGGGTCTTGTTCTGCTGTCCACAAGTAAAGATGGATGCATGTGGATAGTGCATTGTAGTTTTCTCAGGAAATGCATTGGTGACCTTCCATAAAACACCATCCTAGCCACCTTGGATGTAGCGGCTGTCATAAACAGATAGTTAAGGTTAATGCCTCTTTTAACTGTAAAGGGTTAAGAAGTTCACCTAGCCTAGCTGACATCTGACCAGAGGAACCAATGCGGGGACAGGATGTTTCAAAAGGAAAGAGGGAAGTTCCCTTTGTCTTGGTCAAGTTTCAGTTTCAGCTGGAGTAGAAAAGATCAAGGAACCAGCCTCTTATCAGAGTAGTAAGTTTTTAGAAAAGAATAAATAGGTTTATGCTTATTTTCCTTTGTGACTTTGTCTTGGTGCAATTAGAGGAATAATCAAATTGGGAATTCTTTTGTGTACTAAGTTTTGCCCAGGGGAACATCCTCTTTCTATTGAATCTGTTGTCTATGAGAGTAGATGGTATGCGAATATCTCCCAGAGGTTTTTTTCTTTTACCTTTCTTTTCTTTAATAAAAAGTCTTATTTTTAAGAACCTGATTGATTTTTCCTTGTGTTAGCATCCAAGACGATTGGATGTGGACTCACCAGGAACTGATGGGGGAAAGGAGGAGGGATGATTAAATTCTCCTTGTGTTACGATCCAAGTGGTTGGATCAGTGTTCACGAGGAACTTGGTGAAGAAGTCTCTCAAGACTACCCAGGAAAGGGAGTTAGTACTTGGGAGTGATGGCAGCAAAATCAGATCTAAGCTGATAATTAAGTTTAGGGGTTCACATGCAGGTCCTCAAATCTGTACTCTAAAGTCCAGAGTGGGGGTGAAACCTATGACAGAGGCTCTCTACACAAACATCCCACACACAGATGGAATATAAGCTGTCAGGAACAGTATCCCTGATGATGCCACAGCACAACTGGTTGCTGAGCTCTGTGCCCTTGTCCTCACACACAACTATTTCAAATTTGATGACAATATATTCTTCCAGATCAGTGGCACCGCCTTGGGCACCTGCATGGCCCTACAATGTGCCAACATTTTTATGACTGACCTGGAACAATGCTTCCTCAGCTCTCGTTCACTCACATCCCTTCTCTACCTACGCTACATTGATGACATCTTTATCATCTGGACCCTTGGGAAGGAGACTCTGGAAAAATTCCACCATGATTTCAATAGCTTCCACCTCACCATCAACCTCAGCCTGGACCACTCTACATGGAAGGTCCACTTCCTAGACATCATGGTGCAAATAAGTGATGGTCATGTTAATACCACCCGGTTATACTGAAAACCCATTGACCGCTATGCCTGCTTTCATGCCTCCAGCTTCCATCCTGGACACACCACACAATCCATTGTCTACAGCCAAGCACTGAGGTACAACCATATCTGCTCTAACCCCTCAGACAGAGACTAACACCTACAAAGTCTTCACCAAGCATTCTCAAAACTATATCACCTGCACGAGGAAATAAGGAAACAGATCAACAAGACAGAGCGTAGTATCCAGTAAGCCTACTACTTGCAAGACAAGTCCCCAGGAAGAAGAAATCAACAGTAACTCCATTGGCCGATCACCTACAATCCCCCAGCTAAAACCCCTTGACACATTATCAGGGATTCTACAATCCATCCTGGACACTAGTCCCCACATTTGCGAACAGAACTTAATGGCAGGCCAGTCCTCGCCACAGACAACCACAACCTGAAGCATATTCTCACCGGTTTATATGTCACCACACCCATAGTAATTCTAACTTCAGGAACCAATCTCATGCACAAACTCGATGCCAACTCTGTCTCACATATCTACACCAGCAACACCATCACAGGATCTAACCGATCAGGCCACATCATCACCGTTCATTCACCGTGCTTGCATTATATTAACTGTGTAATAAGCCTTCCTGTCCCAAATCTTGGACCATTATAGCGTCCAAAATCTTGGGTGCTTAGCATGAAACCTCCAGAGCTTAATTACCAGCTTGGGATTCTTATACTCGCGTGCCACAATCAGATTCTGAGTACCTTGATAAACTCTCTGGTCTTCCCAACCTTTCCCTGGGGACCCAAGACTCAGATGCCCTGAGCCTCAACAATGGGAAAACCCATTTCCCTTCCTGGCTCTTTACTTCCTCCAGATTTCCCACCTGGGATACTAGGAGATTTCCCTGGCTTCTTCATCCCTTGAAACACAAAACGAGAGGCGATTTACCTTCCCCTCCTTCTTCTCCGCCCTCCAGTCTTTCCCTGAGAGAGACGAGTATCCTGGCACAGAGATTCCTATCCCTTGCTTAACTAGGAAAAGAAATCCAACGAGTTTTTAAAAGGCAAGAAAAACACATGACATGATCACTGCATTCAAGAGACATAACACAGGGCTATTTGCTAAATAGAAATATGGGGAATAAATTCGGCCCCTTATTTTCAATAAAGATATCCAATTTAAACTTTCCAGCAACTCCAACATGTAAATACAATATAACCTATTGCTTTTCCTTTTGACTCACAACTTAAGGAAGGGTAGAAAAACTGACTAGGAAAAAAAAAAGCTCTTCCCTCCTAGCGAGAGAAAACAAACAGCAGGACAAACAAACACACCAAAGTCCCGTCCCTCACTTTGAAAAATCCAGTTTCGTGATCTGGTCCTCTGGTCATGTGTTTGGTTCCCTTTGTTAACCCTTTACAGGTAAAAGAAACATTAACCCTTAGCTAACTGTTTATGACAACCTGCCTCTGGAAATTTCCACTACATGCATCCGACAAAGTGGGTATTCATCACCAAAAGCTCATGCTCCAATACATCTGTTAGTGTTTAAGGTGCCACAGGACTCTTTGCTGCTTTTAAATCAAGATCGTATGGTTTTGTAAAATATAGGATTTATGAATTATTTTGGGGAAGTTCTATGCCCCCATTAAATGGGAGGTCAAACTACACAATCACTATGATCCTTTCTGGACTTGGAATCTATGAAGACTGTTGCACATGAAAAACTGAATGGAAAAAATTATCCAGTCAGCCCCTGAGGAAGTACCTCTAGCCCAGAAAGTTTATTGTTTTTCTTTTTCACTATATTGTTTTCCCCAAGTGGACGAGGTTTTCTTTCAGCCAAGACTAAATCACTCACCAAACAGGGGAAACTGAGGCACTGACCAAGTCTGGTGATGAGAAGATAATCTGCTCCCAGGGTTAAAATGTATTTTCAAACCAATTCAATCAAAGACCCAGTCAGTGTGTGGGCTAGTCCTTACACCAGGGTCCATCCTGATTCAGTGTGAAAAATATGAACTTAACAAAATGATGTATGTGTGAAAACTGCAGTGATAGCAGGTAAAGTGCAGCATTATTGGAGATGTGTTACTGAATTCCTCAGGAGAGATCTTGCAAACATGAAGCACTGTGTTGAGCACAAAATTGCTCCTGTGTTTCTGAAGGATGGAGGTATTGTCAATCAGGCATGTGTGATGACCGCAGTGCTTTCTTGGCCAGTACTCTGTGGTTTGAAGCAGAGAACCTCAAAACTTAAAAGTATAAGAGTCTCCAGCTTGAACAAAAGAGCCAGCTTCTACTTGTATGCTGTAAGAGACTCAGAGTCTACACAGAGGGGGATGCATAATACACACTGACCAGGAAATGACACATTATCATCAGAAGTGCTCACACTTCAATGCAATTCTAGAAATACCTATCTGCTTTTCGGATTTATGTTATCTTCATACCACGAGGCTGCTTAGTACATACTCTGAGCCTTTGTATTTCTCTTTTTGGAATTCCAGGGCAATTGCAAATCTTGGGGACTTCAAAATTAACATTGCTCAGAATTTCTTGTTAATGGTTTAAACATGAAGGTTCATATAGTAAACATAACTTGGCCACATTGCAAATCTGGAGCCCTTCCTATTTCTGTTCTTCTTGTTAGCTACTGGATGTACCATAAACTATACAGGATTCCAAGCATGCTCAGATTAATGCTGAAGCAGGGATGGATAAGAGATTTTCCTAGACACTGAAATACTACAGAGACAGCTTGAAAGAAAAGGATGTGAAACTGGGAGCTCCATCATAGCAACTGCAGTTCTGTTCTCCTGATTAGTTCACTGAGCTTGTACATTGTAAACTTTCCCAAAGAGCTGAGTTTAATCATAACACAGAATTGGTTTAGATTAAAAATAACACAACTTTATGTAATTGCAAAGAAAGATTTTAAGCGAGTACTGTGTTCAAATGTTTGGCTGTGTGTGTGTGTTTTCTCTGTGTGCCATCCCAGCTCTGCGTAGAAAACAGGCACAGCAGGCCTTGATCGAACTTCCCAATGACCACAAGATCCATTAAGATACGAAGGTCAGGTTTATTGACGATGATTCATAGATTCATAGATTCATAGACTCTAGGACTGGAAGGGACCTCGAGAGGTCATCGAGTCCAGTCCCCTGCCCTCATGGCAGGACCAAATACTGTCTAGACCATCCCTTATAGACATTTATCTAACCTACTCTTAAATATCTCCAGAGATGGAGATTCCACAACTTCCCTAGGCAATTTATTCCAGTGTTATTCAGTAATAGCACCAGCAGACTCTTCAGGGATATTCAGACAAATATGTCCGTGACAATGGACACAGTTGTCAGTGGCGGGACTTTCCGCTATCACCTAGGCTGGCCGAAGACACTCCCTCTGAGACTTCATTTTATATACAATACAAACAAGTTACATTTTGCCCCTCAGAGGTGGTTAGTTGCCACCATCTGACGAGGATAGCTACCACCCATTATCTCACACGTTTCAGTTTGATCAAAACTTTTCTATCCATCATAATGTCATCCTGACCTTTCTTTAAGAGACGTCAGCATATTCCTGTTATCTTTGTAGAATGTGTTGGTATCAAGGTATCCTGGTACCACCCTTCTGGAATGCGTTTGTATTCATGTCCTGTGCCTAGCACTTCTTAGGAATGTGTGTGTTTCTGCCATACCAGCCCTGTTCTTGCCAGGTTCTGTGAGCTTGCATGCAGGCAGACCCTGACTTCTGCTCATGGCCTGTCTCTTGCTAACTTTGCTTTATATTAGCAAGGCTTGGCCACTACTTTAGTTCAGGCCTCAGGCCTCACACCAGGCCTCTGATATGTCTCAGGCTCTCTTCCTACTACATTTCCCCACTTTTTGTCTTTTTTGGGGGGAGAATGTTTATCCATCTTCCAGGCCAAGCATAGTGCATGGACTGAAGAGGACGCAGTGGGCTAAACACTGTTACATGGTCACCTTCCTTTACCACCCATACATTCATGCTCCATCTGTCCCATAGTTTGCACATTGCCTCATATGACTGATGGACAGATTTTATTTTCCCATTAATATTCCCTTGTTATCGGCCTGGGAATGTTAGGCCAGGGACTTTAATTGAGGAATGAGGTTTTATGTCTGAGCCTTAGAGGCACTCCCAAATAATTAATATATATATTAATAATATGGATATGGTGTATATTTAGGTAGCATATAAGGATAGCTATTTCTATATCTATATATACCCATATATGTTACCTATATATATATATATATATAGTATGCATGTGTACATATGACACTGCCTTATATTTAAGCATAACAATCCTTTTATAATCTGGTGTTGTAGTCTGGCCCCTCACTTTGGTGCCACAGATAGCAACACACTCCCATTAAGTATAGTTACCATCTCTATCATCATTAGCAGTAGGCCGAGTGCCTTAAAACACTGGGATAGGCACTATCACAGTTTGTCCTACAGTGCCATGTCCATGAGAAGTAAAACATAAAATTGAAGTAGTGACATTACAAACGAGGTGTCATAGTATAATTCCCAAATTTGAACCTTAGCATCCAAAATATGGGTACCACCATGAAATCCTCTAAGCTTAATGACCAGCTTAGATCTGATAGGCTGCCACCAATCACGATTCTGAGTACCTGATAAACTCTGGTCTCCCCAAACCTTCCCTGGGGACCCCAAGACCCAAATTCCTTGAGTCTCACAACAAAGGGAAATAAACCATTTCCCTTCCTCTTCTTTACCTCCTCCCAGATCTTTCCTGCCTGGGTACACCAGCAGATTACCGTGCTTCAACTCCTTGAAACACAACACAGAGAGATCAGGTTTCTCTCCCCCTTCTCCCCCTCACCCAGAGGCAATACAGATTCAAGCTCCGTGAATCTAACACAAAGAGGAAATTTACCTTTCCCTCCCACCAAGTCCTTGGGGAATACAGACTCAATACCTTAGCATTAACAAGGAGTAAAAAATCAATTAGGTCTTTAAAAAAGAAAGTTTTTAATAAAAGACAAAAAGAGTAAAAATAATCTCTGTAAATTTAAGATGGAATATTACAGGGTCTTTCAGCTTATAGAAAATGGATAAACAGCCTTATCCAGAAAAAATACAATTTAAAATATTTCCAGCAAACTACACATTTGCAAATACAGAAAAACAATGTAAATGCCTATATTGTCTTTCTACTTTTGTACTTACAAATTGGAAACAGAAGATTAGAGAGCCTGGAGATTCGTGTGGTCACTCTCAGAGCCCAGAGAGAGAACAGACCAAGAACAAAGGACCCACACCCAAACTTCCCTCCACCCAGATTTGAAAGTATCTTGTTTCCTGATTGGTCCTCTGGTCAGGTGTTGTTTGTTAACCCTTTCCAGGTGAAAGAGACATTAACCCTTAGCTATCTGTTTATGACACGAGGCTTTTACACACAAGTTGTATGCAATGAGTTACTACATAGCACTGTCCATCCATGCTATAGGTTACTCTTACTGCAGGTTGTCACCCTCTGGTAAACTTTGCTGGGTGGGAAACAGGTACGGTTAGCTTCTCTGTTCCATTGGTTCCATTGTTTGGTGATACACCAGTAGTTAACGTAGATCCAGTTGCTTTTTGTAGATGTTATCTTCCAGATAACCTACTGAATGAACACTAACCAATTTATCAAATGTTGCTGTGTCAGGATTTAATATTGGTACCCAGACACTGAAAAAGATTGTTTTGAATAACATGTGCCTTACTTAGGATGCAGTGTCACTGACCCAAATTATGACTGATACTAACAGGGAATTTGTTTACCCAATTTGTAGTTACTCAGGTGTACCTTTATGGTGTCAGTTAGGATTCCAGACCATAGGGATTGCTGCCCATAAAGATAGAGATGGAATTTGTTCACATATTCATTTTTAGCAATGTAAACCCAGAGTGTAGAGGTATAGGGTGCAGTGGAGGAGTTACTGAGACAAGGGCAGAGAGAGCCAGCTCGAGGCTGGAAAATGGAGTCTTGGTGGTTCCTACCTGCTCTCAGGCACTGATATGGCCACTTCACCCCTCCAACTCCTGCCATGGCACCCAACCTTTGGCACATGTGTGAGTTTACATGGGGGCAGAACCTACACAGTATTTTCATTGTGAGGGAGTTAGCTCTCCTGCCATCCCCCATGGTACTGCCACCACTTGAAATGAATCTTTAATGGCCCACATCTGGGCACATAATTACCAGTACCAGTGAAGATTTGAGTTAATATGTTCAATGCACAGTAATTTATTTGAGTAAGAATCACAGAAGCAGTGAAAGTTACATACTACACATCTTCTTAATAAGCCTCAATTCCCCATGCATAAACCCTCAGGAACTATGTTAGCTTTACACAGTATCCTGATTGGCAAACAAAGCAGGTATAAAGAACAGGAGCACTTGTGGCACCTTAGAGACTAACACATTTATCTGAGCATAAGCTTTCGTGGGCTAAAACCCACTTCATCGGAAAGCTTATGCTCAAATAACTGTATTAGTCTCCAAGGTGCCACAAGGACTCCTCATTTTTTTGCTGATACAGACTAACATGGCTACCACTCTGAAAGCAAATATAGCTATCAATTCTAGATGAGGACTTCTTTTCTTCTCTTCTTTCCCCTCTCAGGTATTTGCTCTGTCAAATGTCCCCTGAAGCAGGGTTTAGGTTACCCTGAGGCCCTCTGGTTCAAAAGTCTCACAATAGTCCCTTGTAGCAGGGTATCAGTTACCCCAAGGCCTTCGATCTCACTGTGTCACGGACCTCTTCAGATGTTAATTAGGGAACCAACTTAACTTATTTACTTGCTTAGCATTTATACCTTTTGTTCTCAAAGGAGTCACATGTCCTAGAAATTATGCCCTTTCAGTGCGTCACTACTGGTTTTCTCTTATTAATATTTTAGAAGGGACTTCAGAATGGGTACAGACCAAAGATCAATCAACGTTTACCCTCTCATCAACTATTCACTTGTGCTCATAGCATGATGTCATCCAAAAAGGGTCATTTTCACCGTTTGTCAGTCTGTACTAACCACAACGATCACATGTTTTTACCTCGTCTTTACTTTGGTGAGCTGGTCCTCCCCATCTGATATATTCCAAAGTTTGATGTTGAAACATACACGCAAATCTAGTCTTTATTAACCATTCATGTACTGTTTCAGCAATTCAATACATTTGTACACTATCTATATAATGCTAAGAGAACCTTGCTCCCAGAATCCTCTAGCAAATTCAAACATGCCAAGCCAAGTTTTGGGTTGCAATGCATTAAAAAAGGGTATAATGTGCAAGACATTTTGCTATTTAGCACTGGTTAGGTCTCAGCTAGAATACTGTGTCCAATTTTGGCACCGCTGTATGCAAATGATGTAGAGAAACTAAAAAGGATCCAGAGGCGAGTGACAAAGAGGATCAAAGGGACTGAATGCAAGCCATATGAGCAAAGGCTGAAGAAACTGGGTATATTTAGTTTGGAAAAGAGGAGAGGAAGGGGGGACATAATAGTGGTCTTAAAATACTTGAGAGGGCTGCCATAAAAGAAATTGAGAAAAAAATATTCTCCAATGCCACAGAATGCAGGACAAGAGGCAAAGGGTTCAAACTGCGTATAGCAGATTTAGATTGAATATAAGGGAAAACTCCCAAACTGTAAGAACAGTAGGACAATGGAACAAATGACTTAGGGACACTATTGAATGCATGATATAGCACATTGTTTAGCATAAGTAGTTACCATATATTGAAAGGGATCTTTCAAGGTAGAGTTGCCCATTAACATCCCTGCATTTAAAGTACAAAGAGAGGGGGTTACTGGATTACAGATTGTTGCGATAAGCCATAAATCCAGTGCCTCTGTTCAGTCCATGTTTCTTTTTTCATTGTCCAGCAGCGTTATTGATTTAAGCTCCCAGGCTCAACTTTTGAAAATGTTTTTGCAGGTTTCCTTTCAGAATGAGGACTGGGAGATCTGACACAGACCTATCATTCTTAATCCATTCAACAGACCAGCTGCTTATTGGGGTTCTTTCAATCCAAAGCTCTTGGTAACATTTACTCTGTGTGAGGCGGTGTCAGGAAATAAATCAGGGGAGACATGGCCATCCGACCGATAGATGGCTGGCACAAACAGGACAACACACGAGTGCTTTCTCTTAAAGCTAAACTTTACTTAGTCTCAAGCACTCACACACGTCTGCAACAGGTTAGTAACACCCGCCCCCCAACCCTTGATAATTACCGAAGTGGAGTATGGCTCTCAAGTAGCACAGCAGAAGTCTGTCTGCTACTGGGGACTGCAAGATGTATCCAGAGGGAGAGTCCAGAAGATTCCAACTACCTCAAACGTTCCCCCCTTATTTATACATTAGTAATAGAAAGACATGTCCCTTAAAGAAAACTTGTTAAGCAAGCAGTTCCAATGGTCAAGCAGGAGGCTTTCTTCTGATTATTGATTAACCAGGTATGGGTTTTTCCCAGAGTTTGCAGCCTTGAGACCCTGTTAGACACATTTCTGAAGGCATGGCCCTCTCTTCTAAAATGCATGTATCAGCACTTCAACACAATTCTTATCAGGAAGGACGAGGGGTCAAGCTGCCCTTTCTGCGGCACCAAAACCACCCTCCCTTCTTGCTTTAGTCAAGCTGAGGCTGCGACATGGCCAATTTACAGCCTGTTGACTTGGCTGCTTTTAGCAATAAGCCATAGTGGTCTCAGGCACTTTGCTGGTTTGCTGACATCTCTCCGTACACAGCATGGGAGCTTAAATTCATAACTCTACTGGATGTATGGCTTATTACAACAATCTGTAACCAACTAACACCCTCTTCTTGTCCTATGACTGCAGATAAGTCAACAGGACACTCTGCCTTGAATGGTTCCTTACAACGTGTGTTAACTACTTATGTTAAACAATCTGTTCCACCTTGCATTTAGCTGTGATGCTGGGAGTTCCTTTCCCAGACCTGAAGAAGAGCTCTGTATGGCTCAAAAGCTTGTCTCGTTCACCAAGAGACGTTGGTCCAGCCAGGGCTGGCTCTACTGTGTTTGCTGCCCCAAGCAGCTCGCTGAATTGCTGCCTGCTTGGGAGCAAAAACACAGGGACTGCTGCCCCTTAGAGATTGCCGCCCCAAGCACCTGCTTGGAATGCTGGTGCCTACCTGGGTCCAACACAAGATATTATCTTACTCATCTTGTCCCCATAATACTAATATTTGAAAATAGAGTTTGATTATAAAGGATAGTGGCACAATAATCACCATTGACCATGACAGTCTGCATCATGGCAGGGCCTTGGGTCAATATAACACAATAATGCAAGAAAAATGCAGACATGTTAGTTAATTGCATCACGGTGTTTGGCATTGGGCCGAATTGATTGTTGATGCTCCAAACCCTTCAAGCCAGCCTGACATGTATGAGATAGAACCGAGAAAAGGTATCCACCTGACACACTCACAGCCAGAAAGGACACTCTGATATGCTCATTCAATTCAAAAACCCTGGACCCACTTCTCCAGCTCTCAAACACTCCCTACACACTTAAAAAGTCCTCCATCCCTCCAGCTGCCCAAATCCCATTAAGATCCTCTCCACTATCTCCTAATGCCAAGTGTCCCTAAAAGGATGTGAGATTTGATAAGTTGTGTACAGTGGGGAAAGGAGAGGTCAAGGGCGTACCATCCGTGACCTAGCTATATTTCTAAAGTGTTTTTCACTGGCACTCCAGCCTCACGGCCACTAGATGACAGTAGCAGCAGAAAGATGCTCTTACTAATTGTTCATCAGTGTTGAAAGGCAACCTGCTGTCTCACAGTGCAGCCTGCTGGACTATAGTGACAGTGCAGTTAAAATAATCATGGAAAGATAATAGCCTCTGCCTAGTTAAGGCTAGGAAAAGTTTTCAAATTCAGAGCCCCCACATCTAAAGTGTTAAAAAGAAGCCAACTGACATGAAATTATTGATGCATGGTCCAGTGACTGAGGTCAGTTTCAGGGAGTCTTTGGAGTGGAATCAGATAAGGCTTTTGGGAGATCACATGACCAATGTAAATAACCAAAACTTTTGCCTTGTGTAAACTTGTTCTCGTCCTTTTATGGAAAATGATGGGTCTGACTAGGGCTGGCTCCAGGTTTTTTGCTGCCCCAAATGGCGGGGGAAAACAAATAAGCCACGATCGTGATCGGTGGCACTTCAGTGGCAGCTACACCGCCCCACTTCATTCTTTGGTGGCAATTCGGCGGCTGGTCCTTCCCTCCGAGAGGGACTGAGGGACCTACTGCCGAAGAGCCAAATGTGCTGCCTGTCTTCACTGGCCATTCCAGGCACCTGCTTGCTGCGCTGGTGCCTGGAGCTGGCCCTGGGTCTGACTCTAATCGCCCTTGTACCAGTTTCACACTAGTGCAATTCCGATGGATTCAGTGGCATCACTCCTGATTTACACTCGTCAGCATAAGAAGGAACAGAAAGAGGTCCTAGACCTTAACAGAGCTTGGCCTGTTCCCCTTGATATGGATTTGTGTGGAGAATTTCTCAGAGCTGGGGTCTCATGAGCACAACAACATACTGTCATTTTAGTTTCTGCAAGGGAACATGCTGGATATGGCCACACATGGAAGATCTGTCAGAAGAGAAGGGAACCCAGAGGTGGGGATTTTTCAGAGCAAAGAGAAGGTCCAGGTGCCTAGACAACCCCTTAAAGTCTCTCTGCTATGCCCCTTCCATTGCAAGTACTTTCACAAACAAGAGTGGTGGTTATTCACACTGCTTTCTGATACCAGTCAGCTCTTTGTTCTTGGGGAACCAGGGCACAGTATCAAGCCTGTCTGACTCATGAAACAGGGACGCACTGCATCATAGGGATCTCTGCTCCAGATGTTAATGAACCTACGCCTGGCCACACCCAGCTCAGTAGTTATCAGACCAATTCTAGTAATAAATCCTTAATTGATAATTCAAATACTGAAGCAGACTAGTTTCACTGTGGGATCCCTGGAAGAAAACACCATGCATAGCCAAGAGTGATCAGCTTTTATCGTCTAGCCTAAAAAAAAACCTTGAGCCATCAGTTTACCCATAAACAAATCTAGTGTTCTCCCTTGAACTATTGTTGTTTCTCTACAAAAAACGCTACTTATGTTCAAGTAAGTGTTCTGATGCTTAGATCCAAACTATGCATCAGTTCCACTGGCACTCCATCTTCTCCTGATTCGTCGTGCTGTGGGCTCTGCCTGTCTCCAGCACTCAGGACCTTGAGCTACTACCATCACCTGGAAACCCTGATCAGTTCAAGCCTCATGGAATGGGAGAGATTCCCTTTTTTCTCTCTCTTTTTTCCTTTCTACCTTAGGTATTAACCTTTAATAATGTATATTATGTTGGTTTAGCTCTCTCTATGTAGTCATCACTAAATAAGTTTGATAGTTAAGCTGGTTGCTTCTCTCTCTCTTGCTGAACTTTACCTTTTTATATTTTTATCTTCCCCCATTTACTCTACAGCAACATTTCTTTTACTTAAGCTAAAGATCCCTGCAGCGCTCAATATACTGCGGGGTTTGCTCATCAGGTAGGTTACTACCAGTACAATTGTGATGTGAGAGAGGGGAAAGGGACATGCTGAATCTGGGACCAGGAGCGGCGCCAGGGTTTCTGGTGCCCTAGGCAGAATTCGGGGGGCGGCATTTTGTGTGCTCCCCACGGGGCATGCAGGAGCTTCCGGTTCCACTCCCATCGCGCCGCCGAAGAAGGACCCTCTGCCAAAATGCCACAGGTGACAGCGGCAGTCATTGAGCTGCTCAATCGCCTGCCGCTGTTTTCCGCGGCAAGTCGGCAGAAGGTCCTTCTTCAGTGGCACGATGGGAGGGGAACTGGAAGCTTCCACGTGCCCCGTGGGGAGCGCACAAAATGCCACCCCCCGTATCCTGGCACCCTAGGCGACCACCTAGGGTCGCCTAATGGAAGCGTCGGCCCAGTCTGGGACACATAAGGGTGGCAGCTTGAAAGTGCTGATTGATCCGGTCTGCTCAGACTTGCTCTGTTAATGTATGTGTGGATGTGGGTGTGTTCATCTGGTTCTGGGGCTGGAGAAACCCAGCCCTAGGGAACCTAGGTCTTGCACCATAGCTCCCTTGGGAGGGGACTTGCACAAGGGAGAATTAGCTCTCCATATGAAAACACATGTGACGCAAACAGTACATTGATAGAATTACAGGAGTGGCTCCTGAAGAGTGACCTGAATAAATGAGCATAGCCCAAAGTAATAGGCAAATCTGATAACAAATTGGTGGAGATACGCAGGCAGCAAGTGACCCTAATCACGTGGTAATTGTTGAGTAGTTGCTGTGGAGTAGGGAAACTGAGGCACAGACTTGCATAAACTTGCTTTCTTTTCCTTTTTCAGACCAAGCTTCTTTAGCAAGGTCTCTCTCTCATAGCTATTTGGTAACCTTCTGTTAAGACTCATGCTTCGAATACCTGTAGAACTGTGCAATAAGGAACAGTGCAAAAATTCCAATTTTACAGAAAGAGATTTTTGGAAACAGCTTGTATAAAATTGAGGGCATGCAGCCACACTAAGCACATTAATTCGGCGGCATTTGTCCATGTACCAAATGCTAGCATTGACTTCCAGAGGGTAGCACTGTGGGTAGCTATCCCATAGTTCCCGCAGTCTCCGCCGCCCACTGGAATTCTGGGTTGAGATCCCAATGCATGATGCCAGCTGGAGGCTTCTGCCTCAGGCTGTTCTCCCCAGTCAGCAGCACCATACGATCGTGCCTACCCCAGCCTACCCTTTGGTACCAGGAATCACATCAGATACTTAGACCTCTGCATTTTGCTGTAAATAAAAAAATTAAGCTGCCATTTAGAACTGTCCCCCAACATACATATACTGAGACATTTTGTATTTTACCAGTGTCAACCAAAGGCCCACGCACAAAGGAAGATTCAGTCCTGCCTGTGCTTCTATCATAGTGCTTGTTACAGATTCCCATTTTCAGATATAGGCTGAGCAAGTGCAGAACACTGGTTCACTCTACCTTGCTGTAAGCCAACCACCCTCCCCTCTCCCCTCTGATCTCTGCTTGCAGAGTCAATAAAGTCAGTGTTGTTTCTTATTCATGCATTCTTTATTACTTCATCACACAAATTGGGGGATAACTGCCACAGTAGCCCAGGAGGAGGGAGGGAGGAGGGAAGCAATGGGTGGCATTGTTGCAGGGGCACCCCCTAGAATGGCATGCAGCTCATCATTTCTACGGGATATCTGGGGATCTGACTCGGTGTGGCCGTTTGCGTCTCTGGTTCTTTAGTAGGCTTGCTGATAGTCTAGGCAGGACTGACTCTCCATCAGACAAAACTTAAAGAAGAGAATGACCTGGGGCGTCATTCCCATTTTTCTCCAGGTGCCCCCGACCGACCTCACCGAAGCCAGCCAGGAGCACCCGTGACAGCAGCAGATGGTACAGTATGACTGGTAACCATCATTGTCAACTTGCAAAGCAGCAGATGGCACAGTGTGGCTGGTAACCATCTTTGCTAACTTGCAAAGGCAAGGGGATGCTGCTGTGTAGCGCTGCAGTACCACATCTGTTAGCAGCATCTAGTAGACATATGATGGCAGTGAAAAAAGGCTGAACGGACTCCATGGTTGATATGGTGTCTGCCCAGGCAATCCAGGGAAAAGGGCGCAAAATGATTGTCTGCCATTGCTTTCACAGAGGGAGGACTGACTGACGACATTTACTCATAACCACCCGCGACAATTTTTTGCACAATTCCTTAATCGGAATAATCTCGTAGTGTAGACATACCCTAAATTCTCAGACAAAATTGACCATGGAGACTGTGGATTTATAACACCTAACCTGGAGTGAACTAGTGGCAAAAATCAAACAGGCAGATTTACTGTGAGAAACTAGTGTCTTAAAAAGACAAGTTAGGAAGAAGACTACCTCAGAGCCCATGCAGGCTATCATGTTTACAAACAATGGTCCTCTCTCTGCCAGGCACCTTCTGCCATAAACAGGTAGCTAAGGGTTAATATTTCTTTTACCTGTAAAGGGTTAACAAAGGGAACCAAACACCTGACCAGAGGACCAATCAGGAAACCGGCATTTTTCAGAAGCTCAGGGAGGAATTTTGGGTGTGTGTCTTTGTCACTGAGTCTCCGTTTCTCACCTCTGCAGGTATCTGTCTACTCCAGCCGCCTTCTCTAAATCTCTGTTTCACGTGTAGTACAAGGTAGAAGATAATAGGTTTCTAACTATTGTTTTTTGAGTTTTACATGTGTGCTAGTTTGCTGGAATGTTAAATTGTATCTCTTTTTGAATAAGGCTGTTTTTCATTTAGTTTCCTTTAAGCCAATGACCTGTATATTGTCACCTTGATACAGAGACATTTTTATGTCTTCTAATTTCCTTTTTATTATAAAGCTTTCTTTTTAAAACTTGTTGATTTCTTTCTAGTTGAGGCTCAAGGGGATAGGAATCTGTGTGCCAGGATTACGTCTCTCTCCAGGAACAGACTGGGAGGGGGAAAAAGAAGGAGAGGGAAGGTGAATGGTCGCTCTTGTTTTGCATTCAAGGAATTAAAATAGGGTGATCGTCCAGCCATCCAGGGAGGGGAAGCCTGGGAGGAGGTAAAGAGGAGACAAGGGGAGGAGGGGTATTTCCCTTTGTTGTAAGACTCTGGGCATCTGAGTCTTGGGGTCCCCCAGGGAAGGTTTGGGGAGACCAGAGTGTGCCAGACACTGGAAATCTGGCTGGTGGCAGCGCTATCAGAGCCAAGCTGGTAATTAACAGAGGCAACTCCCCTAGCCTCATCTGTATGAAAGATGGGACAGGGATTAGCAGACAGCTGAGTCTTCATTTATTCTCTCTAATCTAAGGTTTCTTGTGCTGGTAATACATTTTAATGTTTTTAGAAGGTCTCTCTCTATAAGTCTATAAACTATTGTTGTATGTAAAGTAAACACGTTTTTTAAAATGTTTAAGAAGCTTCATTTAAAATTAAACTAAAAATGCAGATCTTATCAGTTTAGTGCAGTGGTTCTTAACCTGGGGTGCACTCATCCTCTAGTTTCTCTTTTTTTCTCCTCCCATATTATATGCTCTATGCCAGGCCTGCACAACATACAGCCCCTGGGTCACATGCGGCGCCCGGAGGCTCACTGTGCAGCCCGCAGCGGGGAATCAAAGGGCTCTGGACTGCCCGCAGCTGCGGGGAGCCCAGAGCCCTTTAAATCCCAGCCGCAACCAGGATTCTAAAGGTTCTGAGTTGCCCACAGCTACGGGGAGCCACGAGCCCTTTAAATCCCAGCTGTGGCCGGGATTCAAAAGGGGTGTTTCCGCGGGGCCGGGAGGTTCGGGGGAGGGGGTGCTTCTGTGGAGCCGGGGAATTTCTACCCTCAGCTGTTTTCTTTGGAGTAATGTGGCCCTCGCCGCTTTACGGGTTGTGCAGGCCTGCTCTATGCCAAAAAATTTATAACAAAGACACAATAGATCAAGATTATTTGTTATGGTAGCATAACTCACAATGTTATGGGGGGAGCTCAGTGGCTTGAGCATTGGCCTGCTAAACCTAGAGTTGTGAGTTCAGTTCTTGAGGGGACCATTTAGGGATCTGGGTCAAAAATCTGTCTGGGAATTTTTCCTGCTTTGAACGGTGAGTTAGACAAGATGTCTTCCTGAGGTCCCTTCCAACCCTGAGATTCTATGAGAGGGAGATGAATGATAAAAACATTATAAATTAAAATGTAAGAAACTATATAGGCCTTTGAAAGCTATGTTGTGGATCTGGAAGAAAGATTTCATGGGAACTAGGGCTGTGCCAGTGTCTTGCCCAAGAAACCAGAAAAAACAAAAAGTGGAGATGGGATCCTGGTTTCTTTACCATAAACAATGGGACTTTTACTGAACAAAAGGAAACCCCATCCTTCCCTGGGTTTCACTACAAATGCTAGATTCTGCGGCTGTGCTCTGCCTGCCCTCATATACCTTGGATTCTATTGCAGGAGAGGGGACATGGGCCCAGAATGAGGTGTGCAGAGAGAATGAATGGATAGGAGAGTGTGGGATGAATGGAGGTAGGTGCTGACCTAAGCTGAATCTTGGGCAATATGGTGTAATGAGTGTGTGGGTGGAGATACAGGTTGAAGTGAGAGTGGGTTGAGATGAATGCTAATGGAAATGTATGGCATGAATGCACCGAGTAGGCGTGAGCAGAACAAATAGGTACTGTGCCCCAAAATCATATATATAATTTTGGAGCACATTGCCTGTTTGTTCTGCTCACACCACCTGGTGTAAGTATATATATTTATATATGCAAATCCGAGTCTACTGGCTTGTTGTTTCCAGATGTTGTCAGGTATGCAGCTGGGAGTTGGTAGATATGCAGATGGAATGTGATATAATCTGTTGAGATTGAACAAGCTTCTTCAGAGCAATATTTATTCTCTCTTAAATTGTCAGGGAGAATTACTTTTTCATCCTTTTTATGGTTTCCTAACTGTAAAAATACAGATAATTTCCATATGCTTTCCTTCTTTCCTGCTTCCCTTTTTCCAATGGAATAAAATGTAAAAAAAAAGGAAGGGAAAGGAATGGAAAACAGTCTGAAAAGTTAAAGCGGAAAACCAAACCTTTTCAGTTTCCAAAACCAAAATCACAATGACATTTCAACACACTGAAAGGTTGTTTTGAAACCTAACTGTTTCGTTTAGAAATTTTGCAAAAAACAAATAATTTCCAACTTGAAATTTTCTTTGGAAAATAATCATTTTTCTGATCAGCTCCACTAAGGGATATTTGTACCATCATAACTGCACCAATGTGACAGTTGTTCAAATCCTCTGTGTTACATAAGCTGCAGCAGTTCAGCTACATCTGTATAGCAACACTGGCAATACAAACAGCAATATAGACATGCTCGTAGTCTTGTCTTCTTGAAAGACACCTCTCTGAAGACATCCAGCTTATGTCTACACTGCAACTAAGACCAAGCCTTCCAGCCGCCTAGACAAACTTGCGCTTGCTGGGCTCAAGCAGCTGCACTAAAAAATATCAGTGTCGATGTTGTGGCTTGAAGAGTAACTTAGAGGCTAAAGTCTGTCTGACTCCCAGGATCTGAGCTCGGGTGACTAGCCCATGTCTCCACCAGAGACACAATGTTCACACTGCTATTTGTAGGGTTTAGCTGATCGCCATATTTGGGGTCGGGAAGGAATTTTCCTCCAGGGCGGATTGGCAGAGGCCCTGGAGGTTTTTCGCCTTCCTCTGCAGCGTGGGGCATGAGTCGCTTGCTGGTGGATTCCCTGCAGCTTGAGGTCTTCAAATCTCAATTTTGAGGATTTCAATAACTCAGCCATGGGTTCGGGGTTGTTATAAATGTGTATGGGTAGGGTTTTGTGGCCTGCCTTGTGCAGGAGGTCAGACTAGATGATCATATTGGTCCCTTCTGACCTATGAGTCTATGAGTCTATGAGTCTAACTCAAGCCAAGCTAGCACAAGTCTGTGTAGCTGAACTGGGAGGCTCATACCAAGCTGCAGTGAAGACATACCCCAGCAAATGCAAGCTCTGATAATACACTAGAACTCAGTTGAAGCATTTCAGCTTCCTTAAATTGTGATTTTCATTATATATATATATATAAGGTGGTGTTGGATGCAAATATAAACATGATATATTTGTGGTGTTCTCACCACTATGTATGTTGATGAGGCCCTGGAACATATTTGGCCTAGATGAACATTTAAAGCAGGAAACACTTCTACGCAAAATCGAAGACTGGATGGGACCTCTTCCCCATTCCGTCCTTTTCTTCCCATCAGGAAGACTCCTTGGTCCCTGCTGCCCCTATCTAGAATCTTGGGCCACCATCTCCTCAAGTGCCTCCTTCAACGTTTCTGTGCTTTTGAACCCAGTCTCTCCAGTGCCAGGCCTTGGAGACAGGGACAAAGCAGCAACTGAAACTGTCATTGACTGGCTGGAGCAGGGGTGGTGGCTCTTCCTAGGGCTCTCGGCCCTGGGATCCCCTGGCTTTCCACTTCCCAGAAACTCAGGTCACTATATCCTAATGCTGCCTCCACCACCTCTTCCACTTCTCAGCCCACTCTGGAAGGAGAGATGGTGCCTTGGAGAGGACATTCATGTGAATTTGTAGCAACTTCTGTGGCCAAGGAAGAGGGAGGGTTGGATTCTCTGCTCCACCATTGACTGTACAGAATAGGAAAAAACCCCTAAAATGTATTGGGAATGTGTCTCTGTAGACAAGAAACAAAGAATCACTCATGCTGTCATTCTCTTCCCTGCATATACATGTAAACCTTCTGCTAGGGATTATCAGCAACAACAAAATCTGGGTTCAATATCTAGGGATTCCTTTTTATGTTACAAAACAGAACTAGTGCAAGCCCCCACCCAAATATTTGGATAAACTAAGCATCACCCATGCTTGCCTCTAACGCTAAGTCTATGCTGCACGCTGTTGGCAACAGCATGCAGGGTGTATGTAGCCACACGACACACTGGAAAGCAAGCTACACTCACAAATCAGTGTATAGCTGCAGGTGTCAGTGAAAAGCTTTGGCAGACGGGAGGTTGTGGGGAAAGAGTTGGCTAACCCCTGTCAGAACCTTTGCAAACTGCTTCCCCAGAGTCTTTCCCTGTGGTGGGAAAATGTCCCGGCTTTGCAAGTTCCAATGTTTTCATTAAAACCAGGTCATCTCCCTGGGTAGCAGGTGCCCCTATTATGACTTACTTATTGTTTGCAGAGCAGGGTCAATAAGAATTTTTGATTTCAGCATTTCCTAGAGACTGAATTTTCCATTCACTGAGACCTGGCCATATCAGCCCAATTATCTTCCAGTGCTCAATTTTGCCATGGCTTTAATATTATGGAATAGGATATAGATCTGTGCATACACAATGGCTGGCTGCAAGAAGGGATCAGAGTGACATAATTAATCAGCGGATGCTCTCTTCCTTGTTGCAGAGTTCAAGTCCCACAGGTCTGTGCATGGGTGTCCTTCACCCCCACCCTCTCACATTTAAGGGATGTAAAACTTGTAATTCCCTGTCACACAAACAGCCTTTAGTGGCTGCTGCCATAGTTTTGACTATTTATAGATCCAACAGGCAGCACCATAAATCATGATTGGCTGAGTAGAGTTGTGCTGGGTTGAATGATGGCACATTTTACAATTAGAAAGGATTAAATAACTGCCTTCCAGTTTGAACTCTGGACCTTTCGTGGAACTTGGCGCAGATGTCCTGAACAGTCAATGCCTGGGAATAGTTTCTTCATGACCAAAAGCCAACTTCAGGTTATACCAGAGAAGCACATTTGAAAATGCAGCCCAAATGTCCATAGCCTGGTGCTTTAGGATCCTTAAGGTTTTAAACTATAGGTCATTTCTTCTTCAAAAAAATTACTCACTACCCTCAGATCTGATCTCAAGACCTATAATGTATATTGTCATTTCTCACCTCAGTTCATGCCTTTTCCATGAACAAAGCCAAGCACATAGATATGGTAGATTCTTTGAAATAAATCATGTTGCTAATAAAAGGGGGAATGTAATTCATGTCACAGCAGTGGACTTGAGATATGTGAATTCCTGCTGGGAGGGGACGGGCATTTGGAGGGGGAGAAGTGGGGCAATAGGGGAGAGGTTTGGGGTTGCAGTGAGGGATTGGAGACTATGGGGCAGGGGATAAATGTGGATGGGTGAAAGGGAAAGGGAGTAAGTTTGGAGTCTCAGATGAGGGAGGTTTGGGGAGTGGACGGGTAGGAAGGACACTGGGAAAGTGGGTGTAGGGGGCGAGTGACAGGGAGATTGGAGGAGAATAAGGGCAGTGGCACTTGTCAGCCTCACATTCTCTCCTCCTGTGCAAGTTTCCAGATCTTGTAGCACTAGGGATCTGACCCCCTTGCCTGCCTCTACCATGTGAGCTGGAACATAGGGGCCTGCCTCCATGGGTGTCCGATCCCCTTTCTCTGTCCTCCCATGTGGAGGATCGTTCCTGGTTTTCAGAATTCTGAGTTTGTCTCAACTCAAAATTCTGCTGGGGTTGACGTACTCCCAAGCACCTTATTTCTGCATTAACACAGGGATTTTTTGCCTTTGAATTCATAGGGCTCTGGAATTGCACTAAGCTAAACTGCAGAAATGTGTTTGATGCTAGTGATATTTATCAGATGTGTGCTGCAATCTGTTTGTTGTAATTATTGTTATTTGCTTAGCCCCATCAAAATTCCAGGTGCATTTCAAGTGAGATACAGTAAACAAGTCCAAGCCTTGAGGAAGTTGTGTCTGATAACATCTGTTGTGTGCCCTGAAACCATTGATTAGACTGCCGCTGACTTCATTAGGCTTTGGCAGAGAGAGGAATTGCAGGAAAGAGGTCTCTCTGTGTAGAGACCTAACAAGATGGGTGTGTGTTGAGAAGAAACTGTATCAATATCCAAAGTGTATTTAGGGCATTTTCCTTTTTTTTTTGCATCCAAACTGGGAGAGGGAGGGAGCTCCCTGTGACTAGTGGTGTTGGGTGATAGGAGAGGAAGTGAGGGGACATACTGAGACTGAGGGAGAGCCAGCTAGCCACAGGAGGCAAAATGGTGTCTTGGTGGCTTCTACCTGCTCCCTGGTCTGATCCCAGGCACTGCCATGGCTACTCCACCTCTCCAAGTCCCACTATTGCTTCCTTGACACCCAATCCTCTGTACATGGGGGAGATTACTTGAGGGCAGAGCCTGCACAGGATTTCCGTTTATGGGAAGTTAGCCCCTATTCGCCTCCAAAATACTGTTGCCCTATGCAATCACATTGCAAAGTGGTGTCATAGCCTTAGAAATGGAAAATAATGATACTGGAAATCCTCCCAAAGTGGTAGATTTTGTTTATTTCCTGTAAATCTAAATGTAAGGTTTTTGATTTTTTTGCCTGGAGAAAGACATGAACTCTCAAAAATGATCAAAAATTTAAATTTATTAAAAATGATAAAAAGTCTAGAAAATGTGACCTATGAGGGAAGATTGAAAAAAGTGGGTTTGTTTAGTTTGGAGAAGAGATATGATGACAGTTTTCAAGTACATCAAAGGTTGTACAGGAAGAAATGGGCAGCAAGGTCAGAATGGTTAAGCACTGGAATAAATTGCCAAGAGAGGTTGTGGAATTTCCATCACTGGAGATTTTGAAGAGCAATATGGACAAACACCTGTCAGGGATGGTGTAGATCAGGGATCAGCAACTTTTGGCACCCAGCTCGCCAGGGTAGGTGCCCTGGTGGACTGGGCTGGTTAGTTTACCTGTCACATCCATAGATTCAGCCTATTGTGGCTCCCACTGGCTGCAGTTCGCCGTCTCAGGTCAATGGGGGCTGCAGGAAGCGGTGTGGGCTGAGGGATGTGTTGGAGTGGCAAACCGCAGCCAGTGGGAGCCACGATCAGCTGAACCTGCGGATGCAGCAGCTAAACAACCCTGCCCATCCTGCCAGAGTTCTTACCCTGTTGGGCTACATGCCAAAGGTTGCCGATCCCTGGTCTAGATAATACTTAGTCCTGCCTTGAGTGCAGAGGACTGGACTAGATGACCTTTCGAGTGCCCTTCCAATTCTATGATTCTCACTCTCTTTCTCTTGGGTTTTCCTTAGTTTGTTTATTAATTTATTTATTTCACTGTGACAACCAGCCGCCTTAACAATAAAAGGGAAAAGTGCATGTTCAAAATCTAGATGTGTTGGACAAGTGAGAGCCAATGGCCCCTGCAGATACTTTTCACCTTTGCAGGATTCATCTCATTCAAACTATTCAGGGAGAAGAGAATGAGAAGTGACTGGGCTATAGCTCTAGGAAGGGAAATTGAAGAACATTTTTATGGTGTCTGTAATGGAGTTGGGCCTCTCAAAGGGCCTGAGCAGGATCAATGAGTTGGACCAGTTGGACCTTGATAATGGCTAGATTTTCAGTTAGCGGAGACTTGCTGGTTTTTCAGGTGGCAGAGTCTGGCCATGTGTCTAGTCATTGTGCACCATGTGCTTCTTGTGCTGCTGTTGGGGCGCTGGGAACAATCCTGCCAAATCCTACCCTGCCTCAGGTACAGTGAGTGATATTAGCCATCAAATTCATATTCTCCATATCCCAGCTTATTATTTCATGAGCCTGTTTGGAACTAATGGGTGCTAATGGGTTTCCCACATATCATTTATTAATTCATTATTGTTATACTATTGCTTATTAGGGGAGAATGTTCCATGTAACACTGGTAGTGATGGTTATCCAGGTTTAATTACATCCAGGTGCGCGAGGATCTGCCTCTGTGTGAAAATAGAGCTGTGCTGAGAGCTGCTCAGAACAGATAGAGCTGCTAATTGGATTAGGTGTGTGGAAGGGTCTAAGATATTTGCAAATTTGGTTTACTTAAGTCAAGGACTAGTTAAGGAAATCCAAGTCAATGAAAGGGGATTCTTCAAAACACAGCAAAAGAAACATCTTTTAAGTCACCTCTGTCACACACACACCCTCTCACTCACTTACTTTCTTTGTCTAATACACACACACTCATCACTCTCATCCATATATGAAGCCTGGGTTCCTTTCTTCCAAATGCTTTGTGTTGGGATATGGTCTACCAATCTTTTAGTCCTTCTGCCATCTTTAGATAACTGACTATTTTCATGCTATTTGACAAGAGAGAGAGAGACGGAGACAGAGAAATGGAAAGGTTGGGCGTCAGAGGTAATAAGGAAGAATTTAAAACTTTGTTCATCATTTTTTATTAGTAACATTTAATTCACTCAGATGTTTTTAAATAGGGCTGTCAATTAATCACAGATAATTCAAGTGATTACCTCAAACAAACTAACTTCTTTACAAAAAATTAATCACAATTAATTGCAGTTTTATTCATACTGTTAATAATACAATACCAATTTAAATTTATTAGAAACATTTTTGGATGTTTTTTCTACAGAACACAGAATACAGAGTGTACAGTGCTCCCTTTATTTTATTTTTATTACAAATTTTTGCACTGTAAAAAGTTAAACAAAAGAAATGCTATTTATTATATTCACCTCATAGAAGTACTGTAGTGCAATCTCTTTATTGTGAAGGCACAACTTACAAATGCCGTTTTTTCTTTGTTACATATCTGCGTTCATAACCTTCCAGCCAACTCCGTCTTGCAAGGCTCAGGCTCCGGGGCTGTTTCATTGCTTTGTAGATGTCTGGGCTTAGGCTACAGCCTGGGCTTTAAGACTGCGAAGTTGGAGTGTCCCAGAGCAAAGAGCCTACTCAGCAAAGAAACACAAATTACAGCCCAAGTCCTCTAAGCTTGACTCAGCGGGCATGGGCCAGCTATGGGTTTTTTGTTTTTGTTTTTTTTTGTAGACATACCCATAGAGCATCTGCAATATTATTATTTTTTTAATAAGAATTTTAAGTGCTGGGCAACTCTGCTCCCACCGCATGAACATAGCTGGAGCTCTCTACTTCCCTTGGAAAGTGTTAGTACATTCTCCATTTGCTTTAACTTACTCATATTGCTCTGGTTGAGAGCGTCCAAAATATTCACAAGTCTTAGATAGATATCCATCCTTCTTAATTTCACCCAAATTTTGTCAAGATCAGTAGAATCAAAGGCCATCTTTAAATCTATAAAAGCAGCAGCAAGTTTGTACCCTTAACCACAGTATCCTCATAAATCATAGAAGAGAAAATAAAACTATTATCAGTTGTGGCTACACCAGCCATCTTCCTCAAAGAGTATTGCTGTTTTTACCTAGCTCTTCTGTGTGTCTGACGAGAACATAATTGGGAAAGGAGAGGAGTGAGGTGGCCAGCCAGGGTGATGTGCTGGTTCTTTGAGTCCCCGCTGGGCAGGGAAGTATCCAGTGCCCCCTGTCCTTTCTCTGTTGAGAAAGTAGCAGGTGAGGAGATGAGTATCTGCCATGGACAGAGAGCCAGTTGAAATAGAGGGCACTGACTCTAGGATGAGAGTGACAGCTCACTGCCCTGTCACAGCTCCTCTGTGCCCCATTGGTATCCCCCTCTGCATGGAGTCACATTCTTGGATCGCTCTCCTCAACTTTTTGTATTTGGTGCCTAGAAATAAATGGAAATGGGGGGAAAGAGGATGAAAGTGACTGGGAGGGAGATTCCAAAGGGGGCTGTTAAGATTTCTAGGGAGTTCTATTTTGTAGTCTCTGGACACTGCTTAAAATGAATCCCCCAAGGAATGTTGAGGTGTCAAATGCCTTCATAGAACACTTAGACATGTTCTTAAATATTCCTGGCTGCCATTTAAGCCCAATCACTTTTTGTTAAGAACATAAGAGCGGCCATACTGGATCAGATCAAAGGTCCATCTAGCCCTTTATCCTGTCTGCCGACAGTGGCCAATGCTAAGTGCCCCAGAGGGAGTGAGCCTAACAGGTAATGATCAAGTGATCTCTCTCCTGCCATCCATTTCCACCGTCTGACAAACAGAGGATAGGGACATCGTTCCTTACCCATCCTGGCTAATAGCCATGAATGGATTTAACCTCCATGAATTTATCCAGTTCTCTTTTAAACGCTGTTATAGTCCCAGCCTTCACAACCTCCTCAGTTAAGGAATTCCACAAGTTGACTATGCGCTGTGTGAAGAACTTCCTTTTATCTGTTTGAAACCTGCTGCCTATTAATTTCATTTGGTGACCCTAGTTCTTGTATTATGGGAATAAGTCAATAACTTTTCCTATCTACTGTCTCCCTCACTCATTGATTTTATATACCTCTATCAGTATCCCCTTAGTTTCCTCTTTTCCAAGCTGAAAAGTCCTAAGCCTTTTTAATCTTTCCTCCTATGAGACCTGTTCCAAACCCCTAATCATTTTATTGCCCTTCACTGAACCTTTCTAGTTGCCATATATCTTTTTTAGATGAGAGAGACACATCTGTAAGCAGTACTCAAGATATGGGTGTACCATCGATTTATAGAAGGGCAATAAATATCTTCTCAGTCTTATTCTCTGTCCCCTTTTTAATGATTCCAACCACGCTGTTTCTTTTTTGGACTGCATGCACACTGCGTGGACATCTTCAGAGATTCCACGATGACGCCAAGATCTTCTTTCCTGATTTGTTGTAGCTAAATTTAGCCCCCATCTATTGTACGTATTGTTGGGTTATTTTTTCCATGTGCATTATTTTACATTTATCCAAATTAAATTTCAATTTGCATTGGTTGCCATCACTAGTTTTGTGAAGATCTTTTGCAGTTCTTCACAGTTCTTCGCCTTTGGTCTTAACTATTTTGAACAGTTGTTCATCTGCAACGTTTGCCACCTTCACTTTTTACCCCTTTCTCCAGATCATTTATGAATAAGTTGATAGGTTGCGTCCGAGGGACTGCCCTTAGGGCACACCACTAGGTACCCTTCTTCATTCTGAGAATTTACCATTAATTTCTACCCTTTGTTCCCTGTCTTTTAACCAGTTCTTAATCCATGAAAGGACCTTCCCTCTTATCCCGTGACAACTTAATTCATGTAAAAGCCTTTGGTGAGGGACCTTGTCAAAGGCTTTCTGGAAATCTAAGTACACTATGTCCACTGGATCCCCCTTGTCTACATGTTTGTTGACCCCTTCAAAGAACTCTAATAGACTGGTAAGTCACGATTTCCCTTTACAAAAACCATGCTGACTTTTGCCCAACAATATATGTTCTTCTATGTGTCTGACACTTTTATATTTGGCTATTGTTTTAACTAATTTGTCCGGTACTGACGTTAGACTTACCGGTCTGTAATTGCCGGGATCACCTCTAGAGCCCTATTTAAATATTGGTGTTACATTAGCTATCTTCCAGTCATTGGGTACAGAGTCTGATTTAAAGGACCGGTTACAAACCCTAGTTAATAGTTCCGCAACTTCTCATTTGAGTTCTTTCAGAACTCTTGGGTGAATGCCATCTGGTCACGGTGACTTGTTAATGTTAAGTTTATCAGTTAATTCCAAAACCTCCTCTGGTGACACTTCAATCTGTGACATTTCCTCAGATGTGTCACCGACAAAAGCCGGCTCAGGTTTGGGAATCTCCCTATCATCCTTAGCAGTGAAGACAGAAGCAAAGAATCCATTTAGTTTCTCCGCAATGAATTCATCGTTTTTAAGCGCTCCTTTTGTATCTCGATCATCGAGGGGCCCCACTGGTTGTTTAGCAGGCTTCCTGCTTCTGATGACCTTAAAAAACATTTTGTTAGTACTTTTGGAGTGTTTGGCTAGCCATTCTTCACACTCCTGTTTGAATTTTCTTATGACATTTTTACACTTAATTTGGCAGTGTTTATGTACTTTTCTATGTACCTCACTAGGATTTGACTTCTACTTTTTAAAGGAAATCCTTTTAAAGTTCTCTCCTTTCTGAGAGAGTGAAAAAAAAACCTTTCATGTTTCATGCGTAAATATTTCATGACTACTTTAGACTGTTATCGTTAAGGCTGATGCCGGTTATGGGGAGTTACAGAAAGGGAAAACTCATGTTTTTCTCCCATCAATAACTAAAATTTCTCAGCTCATATACATGTGGGGGGAGGGGGAAACGACCATACATTCCCAGCACACAGAATTTACAATGTTACTCACTTTATTTCTCATTTTAAAAGGATTTGTACCATTTTGTGATGCGTTTTGATGCATGAAATCAGGAAAATTACCAAAATACATGTAAAGCATTGATAATTATTGTATAAAACAAATACACAAAAGCACACACCCATCTGCCAACACTTCTTAGGTACATCTTTCCATTTAATTCAAAGGGCTTTTGAAAAGACAGTAGATGTTTGCTAGATGAAAATCTTCATACTATAACTTCCTCAAGGCAGGGACTTGTCAACTGTGTTGTACTGAAACACTCCAGGGGTTTGAATGGTGCTATACAAATAATAATCTGTATTATTAACAGATTGCAGCACACAATGAATGTGAAATGCTTAAAAAGAAGATTTCAGCAGATCAGCATTTCACAATCCCCGGCAGTCAATAAATAGCGATGCTGCATCTCCTCTCTATCTTAGAGTCTCTTCTCTCCTGAGACGTTGAGTTCCCAGCCAAACTTCAGCCATGAAGATACTTTACCTTCTCTTTACTATCTTCTTCCTAGTGCTGCAAAGCTCTCCAGATAAGATCTTAATGAAATGAAGGGACAATATAGAAGCACATTTGTGAGTCTGTACTAAGGTTTCCTAAAACTTTGTATCATAATTTCTTCTAACATTTTTTTCTGTATTTTTTCTGGTTTCATGATTTGCGGGACGTAGTTGACATTTGTTTGTAGAATATTCCTGGGTTCAGAAAGGTGCCCTTAATATGCCTATTAAGATCCATTAAAATTTGGCTGAACTATGACCTGTGATAATATCCCCAACATTTTGCTAGTGAGATTAGTTATTGCTATTATGCTAGTCAACATTTTTTCTCAAGGACCTGAAAGAAGACATACGGTTATCACCTAAAGATTAAAGGTGACAAAAATTAAGAGACAGGGCCCTGATACAGAGGAATACGGATCACTTAGTAAACTGGGCAAAAACAAAGAACTGTACAGCTAAATAGAAATGTATGGCTCTAGGAACAAAAAATACTAGCCACATTTACAGAGTGGGGTACTCTATCGTTATAAGCACTAACTCTGAAAAAAAGATTTTAGGGTTATGGGCGGATAATCAGCTGAAAATGAACTCCCAGTACAATGCTATGGATGAAAGGGTTAATGCAATCATTGGATGCATAAAGAAGGGACTCAGATAGGAGTAGAGAGGTGTTTCTCTCTCTCTCTCTTTTTTCTTCTGTATTTGGCACATCCAACTGTGGCCATTTCTGGAATACTGTGTCCAATTTGAGTACCCACAAGTCAAGTAGTTTGTTGATCAGTTGGAGAGAGTTCAGAGAAGAGACAAAGCAATGATTAAATGTTTAGAAAATATGATGCAAAGTGATAAACTCAAAAAGTTCAGTCTCTTTAGCTTAAAAAGAGAAGGTTACGTGGTGACTTTATCACACTGTAGCAGTACATATGTGAGGACCAAATATTTAAAAATGTGTTCTTCAATCTAATAAATAAAGGTCTGATATGATCAAATGATTGTAAGTTGGACCTAGACAAATTCAGACAGGAAATAAGATGTAAATTTTGAACAATGACATGAATTAGCCATTGCAACACATTATCCAAAATGAAAATCAAGATAGGATTCCTTCCCCCCTTCCCTCCTCCCCATAAAAATTTGCTCTTTTAATTATTTAGGTGAAGTTCTTTGTTCTGTATTATGCAGGAACTCAACCTGCACAATCACAATGATCCCTTCTGGCTCTGGCATCTCTGAATCTACCAGCACTGAACTTGCATTGTTCGGTATGCTTCAGCATGTCAAACAGAACTGACCATTTGTACTGGACAGAAACAAGATGTGTCCTCTTCCTCTGGCTCAACCCATTGAAAATACCCTTTGGGCCAGGGGATTGTGATATGTGCTGGGAACCATGAATTTTCTGCTGATTAGAGTGAACTATTTAGGTTTTGTATGTATTTTATTATTAAAGGTTGTCTCAAACTCAATGAGAGAATATACGGAATAGAAAGCAGATCTATCATGTTGAAGAGGATTTTCACAATATCTTAGCGATAATGTTCCCAGGAAATATTGTGCCATATTCCTGTGTTTGACTTCATTACTGGAAATGCCAGTGTGTGGCAATTGGAAAAGTTTCTGCAGAAGTGATAATGTACCTGTGATATTTTTGTTTAACATAATTATTAATAACAAGAATTATTTCTTATAATACAGTTATCCCCTGGGAACTCCAATCATGGACTGGGACCCCACTGTGTCAAGTTCAGTTCTATTGTACAGCAAAGACACACTTCCTACTCCATTTCCAATCCAAGTATCAGACAAAAGAGAAGACACAGACAGGTAGGTAGACCACAAGGAAACAATGAGACAATACTGTTTAGGTCTTGGGCTGCTTTCTTCAAGCAGTGGATACAGTAAGGAAAGCAGAGCTAAAATCTAGTAAAAATATTCTAAATATCCTAAACTAGGACATTTGGATACATTCTCAAAAGAACCGGCCTGTGTGGCATGTGTAAACCTGCCAATTGGCAATTGAAAAAGTATTCACAAGTGCTGAGTATTCACAAGAAACTTTAGGCAGAGTCTCACAGAGAATCAGGCATTCAGAGTGGAAGGGATTTGTTCAAACCATTGTGTTTCTAAAAGTTCCTGTCATCCAACCCAGTGCTGAGCCAGTTCAACCTTGCTCAGCCAATCACCATTGATGATACTGCCTGGTCCCTCTCTGTTAGCAATCAGAAAAGAGGTCAAAACCACATCGGTAGCCACTATGAGAAGTTGGTGGTGAAGGCAGCTACTTGCTTACCATACTGTACAAGTGTGGAGCTTTGAAGGAGATCCATGCTCAGTGCTACGGTTCTGAAGCCTGCACTTGGGTAGCTAGCACATCTTCATTAACTCACCCTGTTCAGTTCTTAGGGGCAGCTGTTACGTGGAGGATCAGAACCGGAGACGTTAACATATTATTATCAAATATCTAGTGAAAGGAGACACAGGAAGATAGCTGGGCTAATTTGACCTAATTTCAGAGAATAGGAAACTCAGTTAATGAGAAATGCCCATTATGCTGCAATCACAGCTCTTGTTTACGCTGCTGTGTGAATGAAAATCAAGACTCTTTTCCTCTGTGCAGGATTCCCCACTGTGATTGCCACGACTACTGCATCTATGACTATCAGTTCTACTACTATGGCTCCTATTAACATCCTACAATGTATACGTATAGGGGGCTACTGCTTCGGTATATGTCTCCCCCCTTTTAGACCGATGGGAACCTGTGGTTTTGGGGCCCCTTGCTGCATATATCCGGTAAGTTCAAATTCAGTTTCTAATGTCTATAGCTGTTATTTAATGACCTTGTCACAACTCTGTGCCATGGAAAAAAGGAACATTTTGTGTTGCCCTGCTGCTGGACTATCTGAGGTTCACAGATTAGGATGACATTACAGCTGCTTTACCCAGGCTGCCTATGGCCTATCCACAGCCTGGAGCAGCCCAAAGAATCCACTGTCCTTAGTGTCCCTCTTAGACTGATAACGCCCAGCTCCATTCCAGGACAATGCTTGCAGGGAGGGTAACACAGGGACAATTATGTGAGCCATGATTGCTCAGTTATTACTGAAATTCTTCTTCATTGTCTTTTAAAGCCCCTCTGTGTTGCCAACATAGCATCATGACATCAGGGTCTTTGACTAGACTCACCCCTATGTCTACATTTTTGTTTCATTTTAGAATGTTTCTTACTAAAGGCTCTTAAGAAAAGTGAGCTGTCATAGGATAAGAGGGAAAGTCCTCTCCTGGATCAGTAAATGGTTAAAAGATAGGAAACAAAGGATAGGAATAAATGGTCAGTTTTCAGAATGGAGGGAGGGAAATAGTGGTGTCCCCAGGGGTATATGCTGGAACCAGTATTGTTCTGCCTATTCATAAATGATCTGGAAAAAGGGGGAAAGAGAGAGGTGGCAAAATTTGCAAGATTTACTCAAGATATTTTAGTCCATAGCAGACTGCAAAGAGTTACAAAAGGATCTGAGAAAACTTAGTGATTGGGCAGCAAAATGACAGATGAGATTCTGCAGTCAGGGATACATAATACACAGTTACTGGTAGGAAACACATGTATATTATCCGATACTCACTCTTCAAAGTAAATCAGTAAGCGCCACTGTGCTTTAAGAATTGATGCTACTTTCAATCATTAAGGTAGCTCAGTATCAACTCGGAGCCTTCACAAGTCTCATTTTAGAATTCCAGAGTAATTACAAAGCTTGGTAACTTCAAAGCTAACATTGCTCAGAATTTCTTTTAACTGGTTTAAAGTTGAAAATTTTAAAGCAAGTAAAGTTAACTTGGTCACATTGCTTATCTGTAGCCATTCTACTCTGTTCCGCTTGTTACCTGCTGGATCTTCCCTTAAACTCTACAGGATGCCCAGCATGATCAAATTAATGTTGCAGCAGGGACAGGACTTAGAGAACAAGTTGGGAGGTGTAAGAGACTTTCCCTGGCAGTGTGAGCTTGTCTACACATAAACCGCTACAGTGGCATGGTGACCTGAGGGTTCTCCCACTTGTGTAGATATTCCATCTGCCAGAGAGGTGGTAGCTAGGTCCACAGGAGAATTCTCCCATCGATCTAGAATTGTCTGCATCATTGGTTTAATTAAAAAAAACCACAACGAGGAGTCCTTGTGGCACCTTAGACACTAACACATTTAGTTGGGCGTAAGAGATCGTGGGCTACAATCCATTTCATCAGAGGAGTGTTGATTTTTCACACTCCTGAGTGACATAGATATGCTGACATCATCTCCTAGTGAGGACCAAGACTAAGAGACCAGGAAGCCAGCTTGAGGGCAGAGGATGTGAAGCTCCCCTCTCCATGACAGCAACTGCAGTGCTGCTCTCCTGCCTGCTTCGCTGAGCATGTACAGATTTCATCACCAGGTGGGCTCCTAGCACGGGCCTGTCTGCAAATCAGCGTCTGGCTTTAGGCTTACATGAGCTGAGAGCCAGAAGTGGAACTTCTAGGCATTCTTTCATAATAATTAATTTCTCATGTAATTAACAATTTGTTGTTTTAATTTTTGCCACGGACAAAAGTGTGTTTCATTCAAAAATTGTGCATGGATGTGAGTTAATTTTTTCCACACTTTATGTATTTTTGGTTTTATTTTTTATGTCATAAAGCTACTCAAATTTTGAAAGTTCACAGTTTTAATGAAATCCCACAATAGAATTTCAAATTTCTACATATTTAAAATTTTGATGAACATTTCATTGTAAAATGTGTATCATGTTTACAACTGCTTCAATATTTGGTAAGCAATTGTTCTTTTTTTGTGTCTGCATTGAATTTATTTATTTATTTATTTGTTTATCGGGTGTTGCTTAATTGTGTAGAATGTTAATAGAAAAGATTTAAAAACAAAATACAAAAATTGCCTTTCTGATTAGAGAGTAAGGCGTAAAGGGAGGGGAGATCCGTTTTCCAAAGTTGAGTATATTTACCTGGAAAGCCAGGTAGCCAGCTTGCTCACATGTTTAGCTATATTTGATTATCTATTTTAAAACTCTGTAGAAGAATGTTGCAGCAGCTAAATGAATCCCCTGCTCTGCAGTTAACCAGAAATATCTGTACTCACCATTCAGTGCTGGAGAAATTGCTGCTCTGACTTTGATTTGGAAGTCAATATAACAGTGACCTTTTTTTAATGGATATAAACACAGAATCTGAGAGAGTCTTTCCATTTCCCTTTTTTGCAGTAACCTACTGATGGCTGCAAAGATTGTCATACAGGATCTCTGGGAATCTGTCAGATAACACCTTGCTTCTGAAATCATTGAGTCCTTTTTATCTGGGGTATAAATAATCTTACAAGGTGGAAAAAATCCACAGGGAGTCTTTGTATCACTAATAATTTGTTCTTCTCCTTTTAATAAAAGTAATTGGTCGTGGTGGTGTATTGCAAATGTGCCAGTGAGTGTTTTAATTGGGACATGGGGGCTGTTTTGCTTTTCTTTTCTATAAAAAACCCTTTTCTTGTTTTTGTAATTAAACATAAATAAAATAAAAGGTCAGTGTTGTATGTTTAAGCCACTGAGGAGTGTAGGGGACATACTTCTTTGTGCGTTGCAGTGAGTTCACGTGGATAAATCTTTTCCCGTTCCTTCCTCCTTTAACAAATCCGTTTGGTTTGGGTTGCTCTGAGAGGAGTTGGCCTCAGTCACAGCTTGGTTGCACAACACATAATGAGCACTTCAGTGCTCCCTCCCCTCCCCATCTGCCCACCATGAAGTCCCCTTCTCTTGTAGCTGAGCTTCCAGAGGTGGCCATGTGCAGAACACCTTTGCAAGTCAGGGTGTATATTAGGTATCCACATGGGGTGCTCCCATAGAGAGGGAGAAACAATGGAATCTTCAGCTGGCTTGTCATTTCTGTGGTTGTCATTCCCTTCTTATGGTAGAGAAAAGAAATCAGTAAAAAGGGAAAGAAAGACAGGGAAAAAAACTGAAAAGTGAGAATAGAAAACCAAATCTTTTCAGTTTCCAAAACCAAAACCAAAACGAAATTTCAACAAATTGAAAAATTGTTTTGAAACACAACTGCTTCACTGAGACATTTCTCAAAAAAATTAAAGAATTTTTAACTGACAATTTTCCTAGGAAAACAATCAATTTTCTGACCAGCTCCGCGTAGGGCTATTTGTATCTATGTAGCTACAAGGATGTCACAATGATTCAAATTCTGAGTGTTACATAAGCTGCACCAGTTGAACAGCGTCTGTATAGCAATGTTGGTAAAACAAACAAACAAGCAAACAAATATGGACATGCTATTAGCCTTGTCTTCTTGAAACACGTCTCTCTGAAGACAGACAGAGTATATAGCCATGCTACAGCTGGGAGCAAGTCTCCCAGCCTCGTAGACAGACATGCACTTGCTAGGCTCAAGCGAGGGTGCTAAAAATATCAGTGTAGACATTGCTACTTGTGTAGCAACTTAGGCTCTCAAGCCTGTCTGACACCCAGGCCCTGAGCTCGAGTGACTAGCCCATGTCTCTGCCAAAGACACAAACTCCACACTGCTATGTGTAGCTGTCTACCTCAAGACAAGCTAGTGCAAGTCTGTCTAGACTAAGTGGGATGATCACTCCTAGCTGCAGTGTAGACATGCCCCAGCCACTGCAAGCTCTGCTAGTGCCATAGAACTTGGGGGAAGGATTTATAATAAGTCTAATACTTAATTCTGCCATGAGTGCAGGGGAATGGACTAGATGACCTCTCGAGGTCCCTTGCAGTCCTGCGATTCTATGATTCTATGATATCAACATCCTTCTCTTCTGATTTTGAACACATTGGAAGAAAGTGTTGGATGATATAACATGGGCTATCTCTGGTGTTCTCAACACTATGAGTGTTAATGAGGCCATGTGTGGTAAACATCTGTCCCAAATCTGGACCTTAGCGTCCAAAATCTGGGTGCTTACTATGGACTCCCCCAAGCTTTCTACCAGCTTGGATCTTATCTCGCTGCCACAAGACAGGAATACAGCGCCTGCCTCGCTCTGGCCCCCCCAGACTGTTCCCTGGATGTGAGACCCCCCCAACGACCAGAGCACTGGGTCTCCCTTCTCTCATCCCAGCTTCCCCTTCCCTTGGTGACCGGTATGATGCCGTATTATGCTCCTTGAAAACAACCAGCGAGGATAATACGGTCCCCGTGGCTATGCATATCCAAACTATCAGCTAACACAAAAGAGATCCCCTCCTTCTTCCCCGAGCGTACTAGAAAAGACCTCAGGCAAGTCTTAAAAGAAAGACTTTACTATATAAAGAAAAGAACATTACATTATATAACACCTGCATAAAATCAATAACAGGATATGCATAAGAATAGGAATAAACAGTCCTCGATTTAAAAGATAGCCAATTAACCTCAGCAACACACCCAGTTCAAAAGCTAACCATAGCCTTCTACTTGTAACCCACAACTTGGTAAGACGAAAGTTAGAAAAAAGATTGGAGTTAGAAGAAAAGCTGTTTCACTCCATGGCCGGGAGAAACAAAAGACTCCGAGTCCCCAGTTCCCGCCCCTGACTTTTAAAAAATCCAGTTCTCTGATTGGTCCTCTGGTCAGGTGTTTGGTTCCCCCTTTACAGGTAAAGAAAATTTAACCCTTACCTATCTACTTATGACACCATGGGACACATTTGGCCTAGATGAACATTTGAAGTAGTAAACACCCCTATGCAAAAGCTGAAATACTACTAATAATTAGGGAAGTCCAATGAAAGAAACAGGTATGAAATTTTCACATCAATAATTTTATACTCTAAAATGAAAGGACAGTAAACTACTAGCAACAAGGAAACATAACAATCAGATTTAAATTTTTAAAAATATTTTATAAAAAAAACAATGATTTTTATCTACTCCTTTCTTTTTTGTTTGTTTTCCATGATTCTCCATTTTCCTTTTTTTAAAACCATTTGCAAACATTGAAAAGTAGTGGAATGAAATAATGGAGGGAGGGGAGCAATGTAAAACTGAAACATTCAGTCAAAATGTAAAAAAAAAATGAAAACAAAAGATGACTTCTTTTCAAAAACTTCTAAACAAAAACATGTTTTACATTTTCAAAAATTTGTAAATATTTTTCTTGATTTTTTTTCAACCCAGCTCAAATAGTAAGCGAGAGTCATTTTATACTGGGAAATGGTTTGTAACTCAGGTTGATCAAAACTGTCTTGGAAGCCCTCACCTTCACTAAGAAAAAAGGGATGTTTCTAAAATATTAACTGAGACATGTTAAACTCCATGTGTAGAGAAGGCAATTGTGATTGAAGTATGCTTGTTAGCTGGTTGTGGTAAGCCAGGTTCCCTCCTAAAATTTATGCCTTATTTCCCAGTGTCCACAGGGGCATGAAGAGAGTTTTCCTAAAGAGGGGGTCCATGCTCTGACAGGAATGTGTGTATGTGTATGAGGTTCTGTCTCTTCACATTGCCATGCAAAGCAGCACATGCATGCTTTCGCCATGCCACTACTATCTCCTTCTGGAGTGATCCTGGAAGTGGAAGAGGCTGAGGAGGCAGCATGAGGAGATTGCAGCCTGGGGTTTTAGAAAGGGGGGTCCCAACAGGTCCCAGGTAATGCTGTCCCAGGAGGGGAGCTGCTATCCCTGCTCTGGCTGGTTACTGACAGTTTCAATCACTGCTTCTTCCCCAACTGAAACTGTCATTGACTGGCTGGAGCATGGGCAGTGGCTCTACCTGTGGCTCTGGGCTCTGGGACCCTCTGGCTACCTGCTTCCCAGAACTTCAAGTTGCCATCATCCTAATGCTGCCTCCCCCACCTTTTCCACTTCTCCCTCACTCAGATATTTGGGAAAACTAAGTGCCACCCCATGTGCCTCTAAGGCTACATCTAGACTATATAGCACTGACAGCAGCATACAGGGTGCATGTAGGTACACCCCACAGCAAAAAGCAAGCTGTGTCCATGTAGCAAGGCAGTGTTTCCCCCCCCCATCCCAAAGACAGACGAGCCCCTCTGGACAGCAGAGTGGGCAGAGTCAGGGAGCTCTGAGCCTGCCCCCCAAAGGGTGAGACATGGCACAGGAAGTATAAAGGCCTGAGTCCAGAGCTCACTGGGAGAACAGCCATTGAGGAGACCAGATGCCTCTGGTTACCTCCCGGTTGGTAAGCCCTAGTGACCTGTGGTGGACCCAAGGGCTGGTTGGGGCTTGCCTGGGCCAGCTACCCGGAGGAGTCACCGAGCTACCCTCGGCCAGCTATCCGAAGGAGTAGCTGAGCTTACCCCAGGCAAGCTATCCCGAGGAGTGACTGAGCCTGCCCTGCAACAACAATCTTGAGTAACCCCCCATGGTGCTGGACCCCCCTGAGGACACCACCCTGACCCTCACCAGAGGTGGAGTCTGCAAGTAGCCAGGGGCAGCCTACGCCTCGTCTGGCTGCAGCACTGCCAGATCCCATGTAGCGTATTGGAGCCAGGATCCCCACTGACGCAGCAGCAGGTCTTCTGCCGCTGCTAGGGCCCGGGCTGGGATGCAGTGGAGCGGGTGGGCCTGCATCCCCCCCGCCACCCAACTCGCAGGTGGCCCTGTCTCCCCCTCTCCCAGGCCCTTAGGACCCAGGGCCTAGTCTCACTGTTTATACACTGTTGTTGCTCAGCCTCTGCCTGAGGGCCTGAGCGCCTGACTCACCATTGCCCCTCCCTGGCCTAGGGCCTGGGCTGACAACTAATTGTGTTTATTTCTGCCCTCACAAAGGCTGCCGAGGAAAACTTCTGTGGCTGGACTAATTCCCTGCTAGACTCCTTCCCAAACTTAGTGAGGTAGTGGGGGTCCCCGCCACCCCAGAGAGATGAGCCCCGGCTAACCTCATTCCAGTCCACAAAGTAGTGTGTAGCTACTGGTGTCAGTGAAAGGCTCTGACAGAGGGAAAGCTGTGGGGAAAAAGTTGGCTAAACCCTGCCAGAGCCTTTCCCTGCTGCATCCCCAGAGTCTTTTCCAGTGGTGGGGAAATGCCCCATCTATTGTTGGTTCTGATATTTTCAGAAAAGCCAGGTCATCTCCCAGGGTAGCAGGAACCCCCATTGAGTCTACATGTTGAAACATTGGCCAGGTCTACACTGCGACTTTAAATTGGTTTAATGGCCGATATACCGATTTAACGCTGTATCCGTTCACACGACGTCGTCATTAATATCGAGTTAAACGGCTCCTTAAATCGATTTCAGAACTCCTCCCAAACGAGAGGAGTAGCGCTAAATTCGATAGTGATAACTCGGATTAGGGTTCATGTGGACGGAAATCGACGTTATTGGCCTCCGGGCGGCATCCCAGAGTGCAGCACTGACCGCTCTGGACAGCAATCTGAACTCGGATGCAGCGGGCAGGTAAACAGGAAAAGCCCCGCGAACTTTTGAATTACATTTCCTGCTTGCCCAGCGTGGAGCTCTGATCAGCACGGCTGGCGATGCAGTTTGAAATCGAAAAAGAGCTCCAGCATAGACCGTACGGGAGATACTAGGTCTGATCGCTGTATGGGGAGACAAATCTGTTGTATCCAGCTCCGTTACAGAACACGAAATGCCAAAGCGTTTGAATAAAAAACTCCAGGATACACAGCGCTGCGTGACAAGCGTAACGGGAAGCCAGAGACTCAAATGGACGCTCATGAAGGGAGGGAGGGGGTACTGAGGACTCCAGCTATCCCACAGTCCACAGCAGTCTCTGAAAATTATTTGCATTCTTGGCTGAGCTCCCAATGTCTGTAGGTTCAAACACAGTGTCTGGCGTGGTTCAGGGAACAGCTCCTCAGTTTATTTCCCCCCACCACTACGTGAAAAAAAAAAGGGAAAGATTGCTGTGCTATGGCGTTTGCTCAATGCACTCCGCGAAAAAGGCGCCAAAGGGTTGTCTGCTGCCTTCACAAAGGGAGGGGTGAGGCTGTACCCAGCACCACCCGGGGCAGTGTTTTCTGCCCCATCAGGCACTGTGCTCTCAACACGGAAGTGGGAACTATGGGATAGCTGAGGAACAGCTACCCACAGTGCACCGCTCCTGAAATCGATGGTAGCTTTGGACCATGGACGCAAACAATCGATTTCGGGATCCCACTGTGGACGCGCTAAACCGATTTTATTAGATCTGTTTTGTAATATCGGTTTAAGCTAATTCGAAATAATCGTGCAGTGTAGACGTACCCATTGTTCTGAAATCCTGCACAAAGAAAAAGAACCTTATTTTTTCGTTGCAGAGCAGGATAAATACTAATTGTGATTCCAGTCTGATGGGCATTCCCCATTCACTGAGACATTCCAACTCAGTTCAGTTCTCTTCCAGTGCACTACTTTAACAGGTTTATTACAATGGAATAGGATGTAGTTTTCTGCATATCCAATGGCTGGCTCTAAGAACGGAACAAAGTGAGGTAATTAAAGAGAGGTGCTGGCTCCCTTGTTGCAGAGTTCCAGTACCACAGCTCTGTGCATGGGTGTCCTTCACCCCCACCCTCTCACATTTAAGGAATGGAAAGCTAGTATTTCCCTGTCTCACCAACAGCCTTTAGATGATGCTGTGGTTTTTTTTTTTTTTTTACTATTTATAGGTCCTAAAAGTGATGTAACAGGCAGCATCATAAACACTGATTGGCTGAGTAGAAGTGAAGCATGTCTGCGCTGGATGGATGACTGCAAATTTCAAAATTAGAGAGGATTAAATAAATCTCTTCCAGTTTGAACTTCAGACCTTTTGTGGGGCTCTGTGCAGATATCCTTATGAAGACTCAAAAGACCCGAGCAGAGACAGGTTAGGATTAGCATTAGCTTTGGTTAGCTGCCAAATTCAAATCCTCCATGTCCCAGCTTATTATTGCAGGATCCTGCAAGGACACTGCTTGGTGCAATGAGCCACTCACTGGTTTGTTAGGAACAGCACTGTAATTATCAAATTAAAATAAAAATTAAAAGCAGATAAATAACACATCACAAAGAAATACTCACGCAGGCAGCCTTGCAGTCAATACCTTTACTGTAGAAAGGCATCAAATTCTTTGTGGATGGTCACAGGGCTGGATGCCAGGAGTGGTTTGCAAACCTCAGAAGGTCTGCAGTGTGCATTCATTTCTGATGTGTTACATGCTTGTCCTTTTCATTTGGTAATTACTGGGTCAAAATTATGGTTAATTCTGGTATGGAAGGAGCGTTGATCTTCCTTGAGGGAAGGTGCTAATGGGTGTCAAGCATTCCCATTATTAATTTATTATGATTATATTATTCCTTATTTGGTGAGAATGTCCATGAATCACTGGTGGTGCTGGTTGTCTGCCCGTTTAATTTAATCTTGCGGTGTCCCGATCTGCCTCTCTGTGGAAATGGAGCTATGTTGAGAGCTGCTCAGAACAGAGGAAGCTGCTAACCTGATCAGGTGTGTGTGGAGGTGTCTAAACCACTTGTAAATTTTCTTTACTTAAGACACAGTCTAGTATTTTTGTTTAGGAAATCCAACTGGGTGTCTGGGGATTCTTCAAAACACAGCAAGAGAAACCTCCAAAAGTGAGGCCATTTAAGACACTTCTTCTTTCCCTCACATTCTTTGTCTCACACACTCTCACACACATACACATACACACATACACACACACACACACACCCCTCCTCCCTATATGAGGTCTGAGTTCCTTCCTTCCATATACTTTGCTTTGTGATAGGGTCTACTGGGACTTTATCCCTTCAGACAAATGTCCATTCTAATGCATTGGACAAGAAAGAGAGAGAGGGAGAGAGAGAGCGCGCACAATGGTAAGGGTAGGACACTGCAATACTAAGGAAGAATTTAAAAGTTTTGTTTATTGTTTTTATTAACAAGTATTTTATTCAACTTCTTGTAAGCACTTAGGAGATAAACATTCCTTGTTAAAAATTCAACAATCCCTCACTGCTTCAGTTCATGGTTCAGAAACCTCACAGACATTTCTCTGGGGCCTACAAAGAGCCTTTCTGCAAAAGAGAGAAGATGACATGACGTTCCTGATGTTTCTATGGTATAGACTAGGCAGGGAGGAAAACAAACAAACATACAAACAAAAAAAAAACGATTAAAAATCACTTCTGGTTCTCTCCTAATTGTGAAGAGGAAGAGAAGAGCACAGGCCCAATGCTATGTTCTCCTTTACAATCACCCTGCAATTAACGTGCACTTAACAATTAACCTGCACTAACCAGGTTTTTATATCTAGAGTGCATTAGAAAATGTCTGACCTGGTGCATAGCAAAGAATGGTTATATCCTGCTAGTAAAGGATGAGGGTGCCTGTTCCTCAGAAAATAATGGAGACTTCAGTCTCTGAGGGGGGCTGGCCAGACCTCTAAGCCTAGGTCTACACTACTGATTTGATTACTACCAGGGATTGAGGAAAAAAATATCACTTTTCCATGATAAAAATACTTTTTTTTATACAGGTTTCAGAGTAGCAGCCGTGTTAGTTTGTATCCGCAAAAAGAACAGGAGTACTTGTTAATCTCTAAATGTGTTAGTCTCTGAGGTGCCACAAGTGCTCCTGTTCTTTTTTGATACAAAAGAGAGCAAATCCCGTTCTCTCTCAGAATCTGGAAAATTCTACAATCTAAAGTACAATGAAGTATATTTTCCAACGCTCCAGATTTACATGGGCGAAAACAAAGATGTGAAGAAAGTTTTCCATACCTACTTTAAGGAAAGTAGTTTCCATGGTTTGGAATCCTAACTGATTATATGCCTTACATAAAGGAGGGTTTGATAACGCACTAAATACAGATGAAAAATATGAACTGTTTTCAAAATAGAAAACCAAAAGGCAAACTTAGAATTATGAATCAGAACCAGACCTTCTTCTTGAGTAATATCTGTCTCTCTCTCCGTTTAAGTGGCTGATTAAAATGTAATGACAATAAGTGAGTAATACAAAAACCCAACCTAGCTATAATAAATTGGAGTGTCTTATATCATGGAACTAAGGAGTGCACAAGTTCTTCCCCCCTTTCCTGAAGGCAAAAGCAGGGCAATCTATAATCTGGAAGAGTACAAATCTGACAACAAAATCTAAGAAAAGCAATACAACTCTACTACTGACAGAAAAAACACCTATCTTGGCTAGTGAAAATGAGACTGTGTATCAGATCGAGCACTCATCACTGTGGCGCCTCCTGCTGGTCATCTGGGAATTAGCTCAATTCCAGCCTCGGAGCACCCCCTGCTGGCCAGCGTCTCACCTGCCTCAGGCCCCGTGTCCCTCCCAGACCGCAGTGCTCCTTACCCTGGTGTGCGGCCCCACAGCAGCACCCTCACACTCTGGGTCTTCACTCCCAGGGGAACCCCATCTCCCTATGCCCACCTTGCCTCAGTGGCTACTCCCAGTCATCATCTAGACCCCTTTCTCTGGGGGAGACTGCAGTCTGTAATAGCCACTCATCACTGGTAAGGGGGTTGGACCTGCTGCCTTTCTTGGTCCAGCTGCCTCTGCAGCCCCAGTACCTCCTTAGGCCTTTAACAAGGCCTCAGCCTGGGTAGTTGCCAGGCTGGAGCTCCCCAGCTCCTCTTGCCCTTCCCCAGCACTGTGCTCTCAGGCAGCTAGGGTAGAATTTAGATGAATTAAAAGTCTCCTCAAACAATTATTTTGAACAATCTCTAAGGCTGAGTGGATGTCATCTATTACTGGGAGTGGACTCAATCCACTCTGATTGAATTGGCCCTGTCAACACTGGTTCTCCACTTGTGAGGTACTCCCTTCTCTTCACGTGTCATTATATAATGCCTGCATCTGTAACTTTCACTCCATGCATCTGAAGAAGTGAGTTTTTTTACTCACGAAAGCTTATGCCCAAATCAATCTGTTAGTCTTTAAGGTGCCACCAGACTCCTTGTTGTTTTTAAGGCCGAAATGTGACTCCTAATACCTCATGCAGTATGTCTACACAGCAACTAGACACCTGTGGCTGGCCTATGCCAGCAACCCAGGCTTGAGGTCCTTGGGCTGTGGAGCTGTTTCACTGATGTGGTGATGTCTGGGCTTGGCTGGAGAATGGGCTCTAGGACTCTGCAAGTTCAGAGAATCTCAGAGCTTGGGCTGCTGCCCAACCCCAGGAAACTACACAGCAATAACCCCCCCACCCCGCAGTGTGAGCCCCATGATACTGAGTCAGCTGACATGGGCCAACCGCGGCTTTTTTTTTTTTGCTGTGCAGACATACCCATAAAGCATCTGCAATATTATTTTAGTATCAAAAATTCTTAGCGCTGTGGCAATTCTGCCCCTACCATATGAGCAGGTAAAACACCCTTGAGCAGAGCTAAGGGTCTTTTGTTTTAACTCTTTATGAAAATGGGATCAGCTGCCTGAATCATGAAACTTTATCCCTAAATATGCCAAAGCAGAGATTTGTTCTACAGGGAGCCTTCTATCTTCCACTCAGTTTGCAGAGGGTTCTTTCCAGAAATCACATCTTGATCTTATTATAAATGAGAAGCAGATCTTGAGAGTTAAAATAAGGAAAATTGAAACAACAACAGCATAGGCCTCTTGGAGTTTGCAATAAAACAACTATGTCATCGGCATATAACAACATCAGGATAGACCTACTCTTAATGTGTGTTGGAGAAAACGTATCTTCCTTCAAAACATCCACCAGATCATTAAAATATAAATTAATAAGAAGAATTGCTAGAACGCATCCCTGTGGTTATCCCCTAGCAACTGGGAAATCATTAGGGCATTGGCTTTACTCTACCCGTATTGCTTTGGTGGAGAGCCTCCAAAATATTCAGAAGTCTAGATCAATACTCATCCTTCTTAATTTCACTCAAAGATTGTCTAGATTAATAGAATCAAACTTCATCTTTAAATCTATCAAAGCAGTATACCCTTTGTACCCGTAACCATGGTATATTAATAAATCATACAGAGAAAACGAAGCCATTATCAATTGTGGCTCCACCACCTTCCTGCAACAATTTTGCTATTTTTATCTAACTTCTCTGAGCGTATGACGACAACATAAAAGGGAAAGAAAAAGAGTGAGGTGGCCAGTCAGGGTGATGCGCCCGCTCCTTGTGTCCCTGCTCTGTGCAGGGAACCATCAGTGCCCCTTTTCCTGTCCCTGCAGAGAAAGCAGCAGGTAAGGAGACCAGAACCTTTCATCCATAGAGACAATTGAAATACAGGGCACTGACTCTGGGATGAGAGGGACAGATTACTGCCCTGTCAAAATTCTTCATTACTATGTTGATGTCCCCCTCTGCCTGGATTCTCATTCTTGGTTGGCAATGAAAATGGGGAGAAAAAGGAAGAAAGTGACAGAAAGGGAGATGCCAAAGGGTGTTGGGAACCTTTGTGGGGGGTTGTATTTTCCAGGCTCTGGACTCCAGTTAAAATGAATCCCGCAGAGAATCTTGAGATACCAAATGCCTCTATAGAACCCTTAGACATTTTCTTACATTTTTTCTGGCTGCAGTTTAAACCAAATCAATTTGTGTTCTCCAATTCCTGATACAATGAGACAAATCCCAAAAGGTGCTTAGCACCTGCGAATGCCATTGGCTTCCATTTTTGATGCATTAAAAATTTATGTCTCTACTTTAGACACTTATTGTTAAGGCTGATGCTTGTTATAAAGGGAAAAAAAGGGAAAATTCATGGTTTTCTCCCATCAATAACTGTATAATTCCTTAATTCATATATACAGAAAGAAATAGACCTGTACATTCCTGACACACACAATTGGAAACATGATTTACTTTATTTCTCATTTTCAAAAGTATTTTTAACCTCTTTGTAATGGGTTTTCGTGCATGAAATCAGGAAATTTCCCTAAATACATGTCAAATATTGATAAATATTGTAAAACAAAATACACAAATGCACACACTCTACTGCCAATGCTTCCCAGGTACAGCTGTCTTTTGGAATTCTTCTCTGCACGAGGACCCTACTATAAATTTAATGAGAGGCTTTCCATTCTTTTCAAAGGGCTTTTGATGAGGCAGTAATAGTGTAAATATTTAAACTGTAACTTCCTCAAGACAGGGACATGTGAACTGTGTCTCCCAGAAATTCTCCAGGAATTTTTAGAGTGCAGTACAAATCATAATCACTATCATTAACAGATTGCAGCACACACTCAATACATGTGACTGCTTCAAAACAAGTTTTCAACAGAGCAGCATTTCACCATCCCCGGCAGTGGATAAATAGAGCTTCTCCATTTCTTGTCTATTCTCTTCTCTGCAGTGACATCGAGTTCCCAGCTAAACTTCAGCCATGAAGATTCTTTACCTGCTCTTTGCTGTCTTCTTCCTGGTGCTGCAAAGCTTTCCAGGTAAGATCTTAACAAAATGAAGGGAGAATATAGAAGGACATTTGAGAGTCTGTACTAAGCTTTCCTAAAACTTTGTATTGTATTTTTCCCATCATTTTTATAAAGAGCTTTAGTGCTTACATAGGTTGCCGCAGATACTTGACATTTGATTGTAGAATTATCCTGGGTTAGAAAGGTGCCTTAAATGTGCCTGTCCATTCAGATTTGACTGAACTATGAAATGTAATACTATCCCCAACTTTCTAGCTAGTGGATTAGCTCTTGCCACTACGCCGGTCAATTTTTTTTTCTCAAAGACCTGAAAGAAAATTTAAAATCACTTATAAAGTTTTCAGGTGACACAAATTAAGGAACAGGGCACTGGTATAGAGGAATTTGGATCACATAGTGAGCTGGGCATAAGAAAACAATCATACAGATAAATATAAATGTTTGACGCTAGGAACAGAGAAGGTCAGCCGCCATTACAGGATGAGAGACTCTATCTTGAGAAGGAGTGACTCTGAAAAAAGATTTGGAGGGTGTGGGTGGTGTGGCAAATTGCCGGTACTGTTCTGCTGGGTCTCGCGCTTTCTCTTCTCTGGGGTAGGTTCAGGGCACTATTGCTTGCCTCTGAACCGGTTCTTAATCACTCCACTAGTGTCCTTGGAGGAGGGGAGTGGAGAGGGAGGGACCTGGGCCCACCCTCTACTCCAGGTCCCAACCCAGGGGCCCTGGGATTGTGGTGAACTACTTGACTTAGCGGTTCCTTCCCCTGGGTTACTTCCCTCTCATACCCTTCAGCTTGTGAAGGGCTTCTTGCCTCTCTTCTACACAAGCCTGGTGCCCCTTACCTAGGGTTTCTTCTGGACTTCACAATCCACGGCAGCACTCCTCCAAACCTTCTATTTCTCTCTGATCAAACTCTTCTCTTCTGCAACCTGCACTCTGCTCCAATCCAACCTTCCTCCTTCAACTCCCACACTGTCTGACGGAAGCAGGGGTTTTTATCACATGACTGGAGTCAGGTGTTCTAATTGGAGTCAAGTGCTCTAATTGGAGTCAGGTGCTCTAAATGGCTACAGGTGTTCTAGTTAATCTAAAGCAAACCTTCCTCCCTTGGCAGGGAATAAGGCCCCCTGCTAACACTCCGGCCATGCTGTATCACAGTGGGTAATCAACTGAACATGATCTTGGAGCGCAATCTTTTGGCTAAAATTGCTAGTGCAATCCTTGAATGCATAAACAGTAGAGAGGTTATTTTACCTCTATATTAGGCACCTCTGGTTGTAACCACTTCTGGAATCCTGTGTCTAGTTTTGAGTGTCCACAAGTGAAGAGGGGCGCTCATTTGGAGAAGTTTCAGAGAAGAGACACATGAATGTTTAAGGGATTTGAAAGCATTCCTTATACTGATAGGCTCAAAGAGTTTAATTTATTTAGCTTAATAAAGAGAAGGTTAAGAGGTGACTTGATATCAATTTACAAGTACATATGTTAGGAAAAGTATTTAATAATGGGCTCTTCAATGTAGTAGAGAAAAGTATTGCATTATCCAATGGCTGGAAGTTGAAGCTAGACAAATTCAGACTGTAAAGAAGCTGTACATTTTGAACAGTGATAGTAATTAAGCACGAGAAAAACGTACCTAGGATTATAGTGGATTTTTCATCACTGACAATTTTTAAATCAAGAAAGGATTTTTTTTTAAAGATACTCTCTGAGAATGATTTTGAGGAAGTTCTATGGACTGAGTTATACAGGAGGTCAGACTAGATTATCAGAATGGTCCCTTCTGGCCCTGGAATCTGTGAATCTATCAGTAATGAACATGCTGTGAATCTGTTAGTACTGACCATGCACTTCAGTGTGCCAAACAGAACTAAACATCTGTATGGGACACATGCAAGAGGTATCTTCCTCTGGCTGACCTCATTGAAAATACCCTTCGGGCTAGGGAATTGTGAACTGGGCTGGGAAGCAGGAGTCCATGGACTGAAATCTAATGTCTTCTGCTGATTAGGGTGAATTATTTAGAGCTTTTATGTACTTCACTATTAAGTGTTTCCTCATTCCCTCATGAGAGAATAGACAGTCTGAGAATGGAAATCAGATCTTTGATATGACAGACCATTTCCCCAATATCTTGACCACACTGTCCCCCTGGAAATAATCTGCCAAGTTTGTGTGTTTGGCTTCATTACTGCAGAAAATATTGCACCTGTATTATTAACATTATTAATAATAGTTTTGTTATTTCTTATTATAGAGTTAGTATGTTGGAGCCCAAATCAAGAACTGGGACCCCATTGTGTCAAGTTCTGTTCCATGCTCCAAAAAACGTACAATCCAAATCTAAGACGAGAGAAAACAGACCGATAGGTGGAGCACAAGGAAACAATGAGACAATACTGTTCAGGTCTTGGTCTGGTATCTGTGAGTAGTGGATACAGTAAGGAAAGCTAAAATCAAGCTGAAAATAATCTAATCTAAATATTCTAAAGGACATTTGGGCTACATTCTCAAAAGGACTGGCCGGTCTGGCATGTCTAAACCTGGCAATTGGTCACTGAGAAAGTATTCCCAAGTGCTCAGTCTTCACAAGAATCTTTGTGCTGAGTCTCACTGACAATCAGGCGTTCTGTCTGGAAGGGACTTGTTGAAATCCTTCTGTTCTGAAAAGTTTCCAGCCACCCAACAGTGCTGAGCTGGTTCAACTCTGCACTGCCAATCAGCATGTATGATACTGCCTGGGTATACTACTGTTTACAAACAGAAAGAGTCCAATCCCTGCTGCAGCCGCTAGGGAAGCTACTGGCTTTCCATCCTATACAGGTGTGGGGCTGTAAAGGACACCCATGCTTAGTGCTATGGCTCTGAACCACGCAGCCAGGGAGCCAGCACATCTGCTTAATTAACTCTGTTCAGTTCTTAGGGGCAGCTGTTCAATGGGCACAGAACTACAGACATTTATGTATTATGAAAGATCTAGTGAAAGGGGGCACAGGAAGATAACTGGGCTGACTTGACCCGGTCTCAGTGAATGGAAGATTCAGTTAATGGGAAATGCCCATCATGCTGCAATCACAGCTCTTGTTTACCCTGCTCTGTGAATGAAAATCAAGACTGTTTTTTTCTGTGCAGGATTCACCCAGTCTGAACCCCAAAACACCAGAGAATGTTTAAGGGCTGGGGGTTTCTGCTTCCCTTTGCGATGTCCCTTTAGTAAACGGATTGGACGCTGTGTCCCTGGAATCCGTTGCTGTAAATGAAAAGTAAGTTCAGGATTCTACATGGCAGACATTACTGTGTCAACAGAATATTTATGTCTCTCTTTTCTATAGCTGCTATTTAATAACCTTGGAGGCTCAGCACACATGGCACAACCATGGGACAAAGGAAACTGGTGTGCTGCCCTGATTCGAGACTATCTTGGAATTATATGTTAGAATAGCCTTACAGCTGCTCTACCCAGGCTGCCTATGGCACATCCATGCTCTGCAGCAACCCAAAGTGCTCAGAGCTATAGACACTGCCCCTCTGAGCACCACTTCAGGACAATGTTTTCAAGGAGGGCAGCACAGGGATAATTATGTGAGTCACACATTGTTCAGGTATTGCAGTTACTCTCCCCCAATCCCTTTTAAAGCCCCTTTATGTCTACAGAATGGCATCATAAGAACATGGTCTGTGGCCAGACTCATCCCTATTTCTACACTGTTGCTTCATTTTAGAATATGCAAAACATCAGGGAATGACCAAAGTAAAGCCCCCAGGAGAGAGCACAAGGGATGTGTCTCCTTGGTGTCATCAGGCAGCCCCTTTGATTCCAAAATGTCTGCTCTTGCTGACTTTAATGCTTAGTTTACCCAACCAACATGGTGGTTTCTGATTTGCGCTTAGGTCTCCTTTCTGGATATCGTTTCTGGAAATGAAGGCCTGTTGTCCTCGGACAGAGGGGAGTTGGTAGGATCTGTTGTCAGTCTCTCTGGCGAGAGAGAAAGTACAGGGAAGAGCAGGAAGGCTGATCTTGCCAAAAAGAAATGGTTTAAAAACAAAGCCTGCAAAAGCAAACTGGGAGGAGCTCAGAGAAGAGAATTCAGGAACCTTACATGAAAACAGGTTTTTTGTTTTTGTTTTTGTTTTTTCAAATTACTCCACTCAAAAATGGTAGAACATTGAAACCCAGTTTGTGGCTGGGTCCTCACTGCAGAGTCCATCCAGAATCAACAAAAGGTTGAATATGTGAGAACTGCAGATCCAGCAGGTGCAGTACAGCATTCTTGGAATTGTGTAACACAAAATCTGGGTCCAGATCCTGCAAACGTGAGGAACTATATTGAGCATAAGATTGCTACTGTGTGTGTTTGTGGGATGGAGGCGCTTTTGAGCACATATGTGATGGGTGCCTTGCCTTTTTGGCCAGCACTATATGGTTTTAACCAGAGCCATCCAGAGCTAAACTCGCAAGTGTCTTTAGCTTGAACAAAAAAAGCCAGTAACAGACTCACAGCCTCCTCCAAGGGGGATGCATAACACACACTGCCAGTGGGTCACACAGGTATATTATCAGATCTGCTCACTCTTCAAAATAATACAGTAAGCACCACTTCACTTTAAAGATTTATGCTAAGTTCAGTGCTTAAGGTAGTTCGTCAAATACTCAGAGACCTTGCATTTCAGAGCAATTACAAATCTTGGTGACTTCAACGCTAGCATTGCTCAGAATTTCTTGGTACTAGTTTAAACATGAAGTTTCCTAGAGTAAAGTTAACTTGGTCACATTGCTTAACTGTAGCATATATTATCCCTCTTATTACCCACTAGAAATCCCCTTAAACTGTGCAGCAATCTCTAATTAATGTTGCAGCAGAGACAGGACTTGGAGAAGATGTTGGGAGGGGTGAGAGACTTTCCCAGACAGTATGAGCTTGTCTACACATAAAACATTACAGTGGCACGGTGTCACTGCTGCAGTTGCACCAAAGCATGTCATTGAAGAGGCTAGCTATTGCTACAGGAGGGATTCTCTCATCTGTGTAGGCGCTCCACATCCATGAGATGTGGCAGCTAGGTTTGATGAATTCTCCCATCAATCTAGAGCCCTCTAAACTGGGTGGAGTGGTTTAATCACGTCACTCAAGGTTGTGAATTTTTCACATCCCTGAGCAATGTAGTTATATTGACATATATAGTCAATATATGTGAACCAAGCCTAAAACACCGGAGAGGAAGCTTGAGGGCAGGGGATGTGAAACTCAGCTCTCCCTGGCAGCAACTGCAGTGCTGCTCTCCTGGCTGGTTCGCTGAGCCTGTACAGATATCATCACCAGGTGGGTCTCCTAGCACAGAACTGCCTCCAAAACGGGCTGGCTTTAAACTTACATGAGATGGGAGCCAGAACTGAAGTTTCTAGGCATTCTTTAAGAATAATGTATTGATCAGGCAGATGAAGCAGTATCACCTCTCAATGGCTGCGAAGGCAGATGAAGGCTTCAACGTAGGAGAAACACCCTATCATCTTGGACCTCCTTGACACCAGATGCAGTTGCCGCTTCCACCAAGATTTGTGTGGCTGCTGGTGCACAATGGTTCCCCCTACATTAAACTACTCGTGCACAAAAGAACTTTTCATAGAATCATAGAATATCAGGGTTGGAAGGGACCTCAGGAAGTCATCTAGTCCAACCCCCTGCTCAAAGCAGGACCTAATCCCCAACTAAATCATCCCAGCCAGGGCTTTGTCAAGCCTGACCTTAAAAACCTCTAAGGAAGGAGATTTCACCACCTCCCTAGGTAACCCATTCCAGTGCTTCACCACCCTCCTAGTGAAAAAGTTTTTCCTAATATTCAACCTAAACCTCCCCCACTGCAACTTGAAACCACTAGTCCTTTTTCTGTCATCTGGTACCACTAAAAACAGTCTAGATCCATCCTCTTTGGAATCCTGTAGTGGAGTAGTCACCCCGGTCCTGCCTGAAGGGGATAAAGCAGCCCTGGAGAGCGCTGCAGCGGGGGAAAAGCCAGACTGATTGGGGGAAGCAGCCACAGGTGGGGCCACACCGCAATCAGGCCACCGCTGGCCCTGTAAAAGGGCTGAGGGCCAGAGGCTAGGAGACATTCTCTCTAGCTTCCAAGAGAGAGAACGACCTGGATGCCTGGGAAGCTGAGAAGTGTATCTAGGGTGGAACAGTGCTGGGGAAGGGCTGAGGGAGCTGCGAAACACCAGCCTAGCAAAGCCCAAGGCTGCAGGCAGAATTAAGGGCCTACAAAAGGGTACTAGGGCTGCAGAGGGGCAGCCCAAATATAGGCAGAGGCAGCTGGTCCATGTAGTCATGCACTACTCCGCATGTGTATTTGCTGTCTGTATACAGTTAGCCTTTTGCCCTCCCCCACTCTCAGAGCTTCAGTGAGGGCTGTTAGCTTTACTTTTTGTGCTGACTTGGATCCATTCAGCTGATCTGATGCTATTACTGATCCATCACTGAGTATCACTGCCCATCCTGTGTGTGACACTCCATTTTCATACTTTCTTGATCCATTTACATACAAAACTATATCTGGATTTTCTAATTGTTTTTTCCTAACTCTTTCCAACACTTCCTCTCCCTTATCTATGAGACACTTGTGTACCTCTCCATTTATGTTCAGGTATTTAGCTACATTTATTTCCTTAGCCCTTACTATAGAGAAGTTAGAGTTTTGCAGGCACAGTGTTGACTCCCACTGACTCCTGCAGGTATTCGTTACAGTTTTTAGCATATGGATTTTGGCCCTTCATGCAGAACAGCAGTTGTTGCATGAGAACTCTTGAGTTACAATATCAACATCGCTGCTTTCATCAAAACAAGATGGGCAGATGAAGGTCACTTGAGGGAAGATGGTGGTGGTTATATTCTCTTCTGGAAAGGAAAACCAGCAAGCCACAGGCAAACACACGGTGTTGGCTTTGCTATCAAAATTCTTCTAGTCAACCACCTGACAGAGCTCTCTGTCAGCACCAATGAGCGCCTTATGACCCTCTGCATCCACTTGGTCAATAAGTCATTTGTCACTATCATCAGTGCATATGCACCAACTATTGATCCTGAAGAACAGAAATAATCCATCTACACCAACCTTGATAAACTTTTGTCATCCACTCTAAAAACAGATAAGATAATCCTCTTAGAGGACTTTAACACAAGAGTTGGCCGAGATTCTAATGTATGGAGTAGTGCAATTGGGAAGGCAAAACCACTTCCAATGGCATCCTTCTACTCCGCAAAAGTGCAGAGCACGCTCTTGTGATCACAAACACAATCTTCAGACAAAGCAACAAGTACAAAACAACTTGGCAACACCCCCGCTCAGAACAGTGGCACCTCCTAGATTACGTAATTGTAAGAACACAGGATATGAGATGTCCAAATCACGAAGGTCCTGAGAGGAGCTGATGATTGCTGGACTGACCACTACCTGCTGAGCTCAGTTACGTCAATCAGGATTGCACGGAAACATAGAAAGCAATTCAAATCACACAGAGGGCAATACAACATCCAAAGACTTCTATACTCAGTGCACCAAGAGAACTTTCAAACACTCCTCAGTGAAAAAACTGGCCATATGCTCACCTGGAAATGACAACACACGTGTCAAAGAAGATTGGGAAGCCCTAAAACAGACCATCCATGAGGTTTGCGAGGAATCCATTGTCCTTGCTACCCCCACCATCAGGACTGGTTTGAGAACAATAGCATTGAGATTACAGCCCTTTTGGACCAGGAGAGAAAAGCTTTCTGCGAGTGGCAAAACCGACCACTATCCAGTCAGAAACAGGGCTCTTTCTATCAGCTCAAAGCTGAAGTTCAAAGGAGGATCTGAAAAATCAAAAACAAAGGAAGACAAAGCAAAAGAAATCCAAACATTTGCTGACAGACAGGATATGCGAGCTTTTTTTGCGAGATAAAGATTCTGTACGGACCAAGCTCATGTGGCCTCACACCTCTGATGTAGTGCCTCACACCCAAGATGGTAGTGCCCTCCTTAAATTTAACGAATCCATCAAAGAGCACTGAAAGAAACACTAAAAAAAGCTTCTAAATCGAGAATCAACTGTGATTGAGACACCATTGTCTCCATCTCTCAGCACCCAATCTGGAAAACTCTTGCCAATCCACCAACACCCAAGGAAGACTGCAAAGCAATTAAACAAGTGAAGAACAATAAAGCACCATGATAGCATACCAGCTGAAATACTGAAAGTGGGGGGAGGAACACTGAGTAACAAGCTTCACTTGCTGCTCTTCAAAATCTGGAGCACCAAAGAAATCCCTGCTGACTTACATAATGTTAACATCTCATCACATTTTCAAATAGGGAGACAGGGCCCACTGTGGCAACTATCGAGGCATTGCCCTCCTGTCCATCGTTGGGAAGATTCTTGCTAGAATCTAACTTAATTGCCTGCTCCTTTTTGCAGAGGAAGTACTTCCAGAGGCCCAGTGTGGCTTCAGACCCCCACAAGGCACCATCAACATGATTTTCACAGCCAGCCAGATCCAGGAAAAATGTCAAGAACACCACCAGGAGCTGTATATGGCCTTTACCGATCTGACCAAAGCCTTTGACTCTATCAACCGTGAGGTTCTGTGGAAAATCATGTCAAAGTTTGGCTGCCCAAGCAAATTGATCACCATTGTAAGACTCCTCCATGACCAGATGACTGCCTCCATCCTGTGCAGTGGCTCTACCTCTGAGCTATTTGTCATCCAAACTGGTGTAAAACAAGGCTGTGTACTGGCACCCACCCTTTTTCTCCATTTTCTTAGCAGCTATTAAAACACTAACCTAAGACCGTTTACCACAGGGAATTGGCATTCAATATCAGACTAACCGCAACCTCTTCAACCTTTCTCGTCTCTATGCCAGAACTAAAGTAATAGAGGCAACAATATCTGAACTTCAGCATGCAGATGATTGTCCTATAGTTGCACACTCAAAAAAAAGATCTATAAATAGCCCTTAATTGCTTCTCTGAAGCTTACAAAAGCCTAGAACTAACTCTGAAGACGAGAAAAACAAAAGTTTTCCACCAGCCAGTCCCTGGTCAATCATCAGACCAGCAAGGAAGATCTACATCGACAAAGAAGTGGAAAATGTAGAATATTTTGCCTATCTTAGCAGCTATCTCTCACAGAGGGCAGACAAATGTCAAGATTCAGCCCAGAATTCGCTGTGCCAGCCTTGCCTTTGGCAGACCATCTTGCCAGGTGTTCAACAGTCATAACATCAGAACACATACTAGACTTTTAATTTAAAAAGCAATGGTAAGCCCAACTCTCCTCTACATCTGTGAGACTTCGGTGACTTATAGAAAACACCTGAAACACCTGGAACGCCAGCCCCAACACTTTCTTCAGAAGATCCTCAACATAAAGTGGGAGGATCATCATACTAATGGCAGTGTCCTCACCGAGGCCAACGTCTTCAGTGATTATCCAGCACCAGTTGAGGTGGAGTAGGTACTGTGTGTGCATGCATTATGTATGCTTACCAAAACAACTGCTGTATGCCCAACTCACCAAAGGAGAAAGGAAAGGGGGAGGCCAAAAGAAATGCTTTAAAGACACCCTCTACGTAAACATCAAGAGATGTGGCATTGACACCACGCACTGGGAGACAGCAGCCCAGGATAGGGATAACTGGCAAAGACTTGTCAGAGAGGGAATGTCCACTTTTGAGGAAAATCACCTTGACCTGGTTGCAGAAAAGAGCCAGAAAAAAAAAAGGAAAGATAACTGTCACACAGCAATCGCGGCCCAACCCTGTCTTCCAACACCACCTGCAATGTCTGCCAATAAGCCTGTGGCTCAAGATTCGGACTCCTCAGTCACCAAAGGACCCTTGGAAAATAAAAACTGAAAGAGATCATCCTTGACCTCGAGGGATTGCAGACGATCATGTAATTCAGTATTATTATTATTTTTTTAGTTTTTGCTATGGGCATAAGTGTGTTTGATAGAAAAATTGTTTATGAATATGAGTCACATTGTGCTACAATGTATGTATTTGGGGGTTTATTTTTATATGTTATAAAGTTAGTCAAATTTGTTATCCATCACAATTTCTGATTAAATTAAATGTCTACATTTTTTCAAAATTTTGATGCAATTTCAATGACAAATTTGAACCATATTTACAATAGATCCAATATTTAATAAGGAGTTGTGCTCCCCCCTCCCCATGATATTATCAATTGATTGATTTATTTTAGGTTGTTGCTTAATTTTTTTAGAATGTTAATCAGTCTTTCTTACTAAAGCACAAGGGGTCCAGGGAGGGAAAAGTATATTTACCTTGTAAACCAGATAGGCAGCCAGCTCACATATTTAGCTATATCTGATTATCTTCAGTAAAACTCTGCAGAAGAATGTTTCAGTAGAGAAATGAATCCCCTATTAAGGAGCTAACCAGAAATATCTACACTCACCATTAAGTGATGGGGAAATTCTTGCTCAGCCTTTGATTTGAAACCAAATGTAACAATGTCCTTGTTTTAATGGATATAAACACAGAATCTGAGAGTTTCTTACTTTTTCCCTTTTTTAAAGTGAGCGATGGCAGCAGAGATTGTCAGTGCGGGATTGCTGGGAATCTGGCAGACAACGCCTTGCTTCTAAAATCCTTGGATCCTTTTCATCTGGGCTGTAAAGAATCTCGCAAGCTGGAAAAAATACACAAGAAAACCCTTGTATCACCCATAATAGCATATTCTTCTCCTTTTAATTAAAGTAACTGGTTGTGGTGGTGTATTGCAAATGGGCGTATGAGTGTTTTCATTAACGCACGGGGGCTGTTTTGCTATTTCTTTTCCATAAAAGTCCCTTTCTTCTATTATTTTATCTTAAATATAATTCAAATAAAATGTGACTGTCATATGTTCAATCCACCTAGGGGTGTTCCTAGACAAGGGGACATACATATTTGTATGTTTGAGTGAGCTCACCTGGATAAATCTTTGCCTGTTCCTTCCTCCTTTGTCAGAGACGTCCAGTTCAGTCACAGCTTGGCTCAACAGTGAGTAATGTCCACATCAGTGCTGTCATAGCTTTCCCACTCAGATTTGAACCTTAGTGTTCATAACCTGAGAAGCTAGCATGAAACCCTCTAAGCTTAATTACCAGCTTAGATTTGATATCGCTGCCACCAGCCAAGAATTTCCAGTGTCTTGGCTCACTCTGGTCTCCCCAAAACCTTCCCTGGGGGGACCCCAAGACTCAGATGCTCTGAGTCTTACCACAAAGGGAAATAAACCATTCCCCCCACCTCTCTCCACCCAGAATTTCCTCTCTGGGCTAACCTGAGAGTTACTGATGCAACCTCTTACATCACAATACCAAGAAGCATGTCTCCTCTCTTCACAAAGAGACAAACCCAAAGACAAGGAAACAGAAAAGATTCTATCTCTCTTCCCCCGTAGCTTCTTTCCGCCCTGGGACACTAGGAGAGTTTAAACACAGAGAGCACTTTTCCCCCTCCCCCTGTCTTTCCTTTCTCCCACCAATTTCCTGGTGGGTCAACTAGAAAAAAAAATCAACAGGTCTTAAAAGCAAACTTTTAATAAAAAAAAGAAAGAAAGAATAGAATAACAGCTCTCTGTAATCTAGATGGTAAGATACAGGTTTTCAACTTATAGAAAATGAATAAACAATAGAAAAAGGGATAAACAGCCTTACCCAAACAATACAATTTAAAGTACTTATAGCCAAATACACATAAAGACTCCACCAGCCAGATACACAGATGCAAATACAGCAAACAGACCCCCAAGACTCAAGAGGCTCTGAGTCTTAACCACAAAGGGAAATAAAATCATTCCACCCCCCACCTCTCTCCCACCACAGAATTTCGCTCTCCTGGGCTAACGCTGAGATTACTGATTGCAACCTCTTTACATCACAATAACAAGAAGCAATATCTCTCTCTCCACAAAGAGACAAACCCAAAGACAAGGAAACAGAAAGATTCTATCTCTCTCCCCCGTACTTCTTCCCCCCTTTGAAAAATCCGGTTTCCTGATTGGTCCTCTTGTCAGGTGTTTGGTTCCCTTTGTTAACCTTTTACAGGTAAAAGAAACATTAACCCTTAGCTATCTGTTTATGACAAGTGCTCCACAGAATGTCGACCCTCTTCCTGCTCCTCTCGCCTCCTAAATCTCCACACCACGAGGGCCCCTTCTCTTGTAGCTGAGTTTCCACACAGAGCCAAGTGCAGCAGGCTCCCAAGCAGAAATCAGAAGGGCAGCCAAGTCCCAAAGACCCAGACTTATGGAAACCAGACTAGTCTGGGTTTACTTGAGGCAGCAATTTGGGGTGCTCCCATGGAGATGGAGAAACAATGGAACTCACAGCTGCTTTGCATTTCTGTGCAGCAGCAAAATATTGTTACTTCACACTTTTCTCCACAAACCAGCTCCTTTTCTCGTTGTGTTATCCCTCTGCCCTGCTCCCTATTTTCCCTCACAGCTCTTATCTTGACCACTGCTGGGACCAGCCCTGGAGGGACTTGTCTTTTATGGGGAAAAGATAAACAACTGATAATGGAATATAGTGTAAAATGGCACCTTGTCCCTAGACATCAGCTAGAACAAATGAAACACACTTCTAGGGGAGAAGAAAATAGAAGAACAATTCACCAATTGGATTCTGAGATGAAAGCATTCTTCAAAGATCATGCTTATCCCTCTAGGAAAAGGCTAAATTTTACGACAGGATCCTGCAAAGATATCTGGTATTTTCCAAATAGGGTGAAAAGGAAAAGAGTAAAATAAGTCTCTTTCTCCCCGAGCAGGAATAAATTTGATCTCGTGAAGTCGAGGGGGGACTCATCTGACTTTGTCGCTTGAGAGGCCTTGAAGTGGGAAGGCCTCTCAAGCGGACTGGAGTGCTGATATTTTGTTAAGCAAACTGAGACAGCATAAAGAATTTCTCTTTTAGGGTGATAAAGGAAGCTTCATGTAACAGTGTGTAGTGGTTGTGGGGTCTCACATGCTTGAGTTAGTCAGGGGGGTAACTGGTGCTCATTCTCTCACTAAGAAGAGGCCTCCAAAAGGGTGGGACGTTTTTAGGAAAACCATGGCAGAGATGAATGAGCCCACATCTGTTGTAGGATATGTGACCAGTACAGAGTCTTTAGAGCCTCTAGAAATAGGTCCAGATCCTGCCAAGCATCAAATAAGAGTAGAAGCTGAAATTCGCATCACTCCTTTTAGAAATGTACCTCCTACAAAGGGAGGCTTTTTAAAAGGCCTGACTGATTAAGAGTATGAAAAAATTACTTGAACAAAAGATGTGCTTTTAAACCCTCCAGTTTTTTTGATGCACATAATATGTGGAGCTATACCTATCTCACAGAGCTGGAAGGGACACTGAAAGGTCATTGAGTCTATCCTCCTGCCTTTGCTAGGCGATCCAAGCACTGATTTCTCTCTCAAGGATTGAGCTCACAGCTCTTACCGTAGCAAGCCACTGCACAAACCACTGAGCTATCTCTCCCATCTGAGGTTAAATGCACAACAAGAGAGACATGTCTGGACATCCTAAAACACACCTGGACACACCTGACTTTTTCCCTTTTACATATTGCACCACCATATAGTCTTTTTCTGGTAAATCATCTGTAAACAATTTTAAAATTTGATCAAAAGATAAAACCTTACTTAAAAAAAATACAATCATAGATACAGGTTACAAGTGAGCTTTGTAGCTGTCTCTGGTGAACAAAATTTTAGTAGTGTTAAAGTTTTAAAAGGTCATGATAGATTTAGAAAAGAAGTTATTGTCTGGGGGAAATCTCCAGGTCTCTCTTTTGGTAAGGAGAGGATCATCCATTGTTTCTTAGGGAAGTTATGGGTGGAGGTGTTAACAATAAGCCCCAGGTCTTCTGGACACAGAATCCTAGGAAAAACATCTATAAAAGAAGCAGTTTTTGATAAAATATGTGTTACCTGCACGGAGTTCATAATCCCATATAGTGAAACAGGAAGCTCTTTCTGTGACTGACCTCAACTACGTTATCAAAAAACCCATAAACCAGAGGTTCTCAAACTGTGGTCCGCGAGCTCCGTTCCAGTGGTTAGTGAGTAGCTCCCTCTAAGGTGCATGCCTGGGCAGCTGCACACAAGAGAATGAATGGCCACCTACTGAATTAGTGAAGCCACGCAGGCGTAGCTCCACTAATTAGGTGCCTGCATCCAGGAGAAGACGCATATATAAGGCGAGATGGTGGTTTTGGGGGGAATAGGGGTTGGTGAGAGGGGGCAGTGGGGTGAGAAGAGGGGGTGGGGGGGAATTTGGGATGTGCAGGGCTGCGGTGGCCAGAGAAAGAGGTGACTTTCCCCAGCTCCAGGGCTGTGGCTGCTGGGGAATGACAGCCCTCCGTCTCAGCTCTGTGACTGCTGTGGTGGGGAAGAGACACATCTCCTTCCCAGTCCCAGCTCAGTAGCTACTACGGCGGGAGAGAGACAGCACATCCATTCTGTTAGAAAGGTAAAACTTCTGATATTAAAATATGAATTGTGTGCTTTTATTTGTAGAACAAAATACTGTTAATTATTGTTAAGTTTCTTTTGACGTAGAGCTTTTATACAAAGCGCTTTACAATAGTTAGCTAATGGTACAAACAACATTTGGAAAAATCATTGGTCTGCCGAAGCCCACACAAAAAAACGTTAAAGAACCACTGCCATACACTATCCTTGTAAACTAAATCTCTGCTCTCAGGTTTCAATTTAAAGTTCTGTTAAACCTCTCTATGATCCTTGCTTTGACTTCATTATGGGTAACCACTTTGCTCTTTAGTCAAAGACTTTAAAGCTTTGTTTAAAAACTCTTTTCCTTGATCTGTCTATAATTTTTGAGGCCTTGTCTAAATACCTTTTAAACACCTTTGCCACCTCTTTCCCCATCTTATTCTTTAGGGATATCACCCAGACCTATTTGGACAAAGTGACTATCACTGTTAAAATTTATTTACTACCATCACTGTGCTTACAGTAGGGGGCCATGTCGACCTCATTCGCCTGCCATTGCATTTCCACATCAGACACAAGTGGCTTTTTCCTTTTAAATTCCATTCATGCTGTCTTGTACAAATTATAAGCATCTTGAACTGTAAGCCAAGCTGCAGTCTGCTTTCTCATCAAAGTTTTACCATGTTTTATTTGCAGCATGAACTAAGGGTGTTACACCCCCAAAACTCCCAACCTCCCAGGAAAGTAATACATTTTCCTTAGTATGCCACCATTTGTGACCCTTCTCACTTTAAAACACAGGCTTGGATTTTTTTGTTTTTTGTTTTTTATTTAACATAGAAGCAAGGCACCATATTTTACATTAATTCTTAAAAGCGGAGTAATCTGTGGAACAGTTATAGGTGTCTTTGCATTTTATATTTGATTCCAACAGTGGACTGTGCACATCTTAATAAACATTCAAGGGGTTTTGATCCTTCAGGAAGAGGTTTTGTCATATACAAAGTTTTTTAATCTATTTTACAAATCCTCCTACATACCAGCCAGCCCATCTTATTTCCAAGGCCTGTCAGCAACCACATCAGGTCTGGTGACTCTTCTACCTTCCTTATCATTTTGACAACTTCGGTTACAGTTTCAGTGGTCAAGGTAAGACCTTTCAGATTGGAGCCTAAATAATTATATTTAGGATCTGTGCCCTGTTTGGTTTAGAATAAATGTCTCATTTCCTGAAAGATTTCTGTATTCCCCCAAACACACAATTGTGGCGGCATTGAATGGATGAGTCTATCATACAGGTGTCACACTCCTCAAAAAACTGCCCTTTCAAATAGTGGTAAATGGTTTTTACTACAACAGCCCTAATCACAGCAGTCATAACATCATCTTTACAGCTCTACTGGTCAACCTCCTTACTTTTTATAGTGATATTTTAAAAAAATCTTGCTTCATGCAAAAGCAGCATGTGCATATCTTATTTATTCTTTCTGAAGTATTCTTATATGCTTTACTCTCTTCATCCTCTGAAGATGTCTGTCAGAAGCAAAGAAATAGCTACGTTTTAAATTCTTTGTTGCAGCCCTTTAAAAATTGAAAAAAAAGACAAAAAAAATCAGTCCTACCATCATCTGTTCTGGGAAGCATCTGTCTTCCCCTCTCACCTGTCTCTGCTCCATGTGGTAAAATAAACATACAGATGTGCTTAATCCCTTATCATTGTGAAGCTTTTTTCTTTCAGAATACTGTAAGCTGTTTTACCACGTCACGAACTTCTGGATCTGCATCTGACAGCCACTTGCTGCAAACCCAGGCTGCGATCCTGCACAGAGCTGGCTTGGCTAAACATAAAAACAAACAAAAATAAAAACATTTTGAGTGCAGAATATAACATTTTTTGCAGCTGTAAAAACTTTCAGCTGCTTTTACCGTAACAAAGTCCCACAGTATTCTTGCCAGCAAGTTAAAGAAGTATGGGCTGGATGAATGGACTATAGGTGAATAGAAAGCTGGCTATATCATCAGGCTCAAAGGGTAATGAGCAATGGCTCCATGTCTAGTGGGCAGCCGGTTTCAAGTGGAGTGCCCCAAGGGTCAGTCCTGGGGCCGGTTTTGTTCAATATCTTCATTAATGATCTGGATGATGGTGTGGACTGCACCCTCAGCAAGTTTGCAGATGCCACTAAACTGGGAGGAGTAGCTAATACGCTAGAGGGTAGGGATAGGATATAGACTAGGGACCGAGTGGCTAGGCAGCAGTTATGTAGAAAAGGACCTAGGGGTTACAGTGGCTGAGAAGCAGTGTGCCCTTTTTGCCCAGAAAGCTAATGGCGTTTTAGGTTGTATAAGTAGGAGCATTGCCAGTAGATCGAGGGATGTGATAATTCCCTTCTATTCAGCCTTGGTGAGGCCTCATCTGGAGTACTCTGTCCAGTTTTGGGCCCCACACTACAAGAAGGATTTGGAAAAATTGGAGAGTCCAGTGGAGGGCAACAAAAATGATTAAGGGGCTGGAACACATGACTTATGAGGAGAGGCTGAGGGAACTGGGATTCTTTAGTCTCCAGAAGAGAAGAATGAGAGGGGATTTGATAGCTGCTTTCAACTACCTGAAAGGGGGTTCCAAAGAGGATGGATCTAGACTGTTCTTGGTGGTAGCAGATGACAGAACAAGGGGTAATGGTCTCAAGTTGCAGTGGGGGAGGTTTAGGTTGGATATTAGGAAAAACTTTTTCTTTAGGAGGGTGGTGAAGCACTGGAATGGGTTACCTAGGGAGGTGGTGGAATTTCCTTCTTAGTGTTTTGTCAAGCCTTCTTACAGGCTTGACAAAGCACTGGTTGGGATGATTTAGTTGGGGATTGGTCCTGCTTTGAGCAGGAAGTTGGACTAGATGACCTCCTGAGGTCCCTTTCAACCCTGATATTCTATGATTCTATGAAAGCTGCCATCTGCCCATGACTTTCAGCCTCACTCTTTGCTGATAATCCCTCAGCTGCTATGTCCACATATATAGGATCTTCTTCCACCGCCACCTATAAAAACATAAATATATTTAACCTCTTATAATTTTTGAACACTTTGTTATAAAATAATACAGGCTGTCTTATCTCAGCCCTTGAGTCTGTGTCCTCCAGAGCTGGCAAGAAATGTCTCTGCAGTCTCTCTTTTTCATCCTTTCTCCTCATTTCCAACTGGTGGTGAAATCAAAAAGTCTTCCTAGTTCTTCAGTTCAATTTCACTTTGGCACATGGGGTTCAGTATTTCATGTATCTTTAGCAAATAAGTGTAAATGGATTGTCTCTTCTGAAAATACACAAGTGCACACAAAGACAATTTAGGCTATTTGCTTTCTGTAGGCATTTTGTAAAAGGACACACTTGCAACCGAGAGATTCCCAATATGAAACCTCATTTGTGAAATAGTACAGTTTTATACAAATCGGTCAAAGGATTATTGGCTAGAATGTTTCAAATAGTCCATTTCTAATTAGGTCAACAAAAGAGCGAGAATTGTTTTAAATGGACCAACGGCCAATAGCCACGTCATGATTGATTGAGGAAAATGTATTCTATGAGGTAGCTATAGTACAGCTTCTGATTGGACCAGCCAAGAGGCGTGATTTTCCCCCAAGGCTCACTGACCTGGAATTGTTGGCGGAGGTAGCCACCGGGGTAAACTGGTCTTCTCTCCTCTCTCTCGACTATGTGCTAAGTGACACAGGCCTTCTTGCTGATTTAAAACTATCTCTCTTTCTAAAACAGCCTTTTGCTTTTCTCAGCTGTTCTCTTTCACTTGTTTATTTTCCCTAAAAAATCAAATGCTCTATTCTTCATTTTTCAGATTTTATTTCAAAATACCTTTTTTATTTTCTAAAAAGTCTTTATTTTTTCTCTAAAGAACTTTTAAAATTCTTTCTTGTCATAACCCACTTTATTTAGTATCCTAAATGTATAACCCTAATTTTTTTCTAAAAAGCTCATATTTTTTCTTGAAAGCATTTTTAAAACTCTCTTTTAGCTAATGTTCTTCCTGTCGTGATCTGTCTTGTTTTCTAAATTGTATATAAATATATATTAGAAGTATTTTTCTCTAAAAACAACTTTTGCTCCTAACTTTCATGTGTAAAAACACACTCAAACTATTGCCCATAAAAAAAATAAAAACAGAAGTGGACATGCCCAGATATGAGACCAGCGGATGGCCAGATATATATAAAAGGGACATGGAAAACTCTCAAATTTCTATGGTGATGAATGCTATAGAGTGGTGATTGATTGAGTAGGGTCAAACAGGTTCAGCACTGGGATGGATCGCTGCAACATTTAGAAACTGAAGGATTTGAACAAATTCTTTCCAGTCTAAATGCCTGATTCTCTGTGGAACTCTGCAGAAACATTCTTGTGAAGACTCTGACTTGGGAATACTTTCTTCATCACCAGTTGCCAGGGTTAGACAAGCTAGAAAGGCTGGTCCTTTGGGAATGCAGTCTAAATGACTATCATCACCTCATCCTTCTGGATATTTAGATTAGATTATTTTGAACTGGATTTTAGCTGGGCTTTCATTGAATATCCACTCAACACAGACATAAGTCCAAGATGTAAATGGTATTATTTCATTGCTTCCTCCTACTCCAACTAGCTCTCTGTGGTTTCCCTCCTTGTATACACAGATTATAAATTATTTGGTGCAAGGAGTGTGTCTTTGTTGTACATTAATAGAAAGTCTGAGATAATAAGGTCCTAGTCTATGACTATGACTCTTAGGGCCTAATTTATTATGAGGTTGTTGTTATTATTAAACAATAAATAAAATAATCATAATCATAATAGTAATACACATGCATTGTCATTTCTGCTGAAACTGTTCCAACTCCACACAGTTGCATTTTGAGTAATTAAGACAAGCACACAGATATGGCAGATTATATCTGGGAGACAATGTGGGTTGGACACTGGGACATTAATCTGCCACATCAAAGTTGTGGGTTTCATACCCAGACTATGTACTCTCTCCTTAGGGCATAAGACATGGTTTAATAATATGGGATGTGAAAGCCCTGAATAATTAATATGATCAGAAGTAGAAACTAGACATTTGTTCATGGTCTCCTGATTCCCAGCCCAATTCGCCATCCCCCAGACCAAAGGGAATTTTCATTGGGTTAGGATAGAGGAAGAGGACACAAGTTGTATGTGTCCCAACCACATGTTCATTTGTGTTTGGCCTCAGTGCTAGCCAGAAGGATGGGGTGGAGAAAGAGGCCCTTTGATGAGTGCTCCCAAAATGACAGCGGTACGGCTGGGCCAAATTTGAGTTAGAGGCATTTTGACCCTTTAAACTATGTGTACTGACATCTCTCTTGAATTGTGGACACAAGAAGTGGACAGAATATTCCAGAAGTGGTCGCACCGTTGCCAAATGCAGAAGTAAAATCCCCTCTCTACTTTTACTTGACATTCCTTGTTTATGCCTCCCAGGATCCTAGAACTTTTGGCCACAGCATTGCAAGGGGGACCTCATGTTCAGCAGATTATCCACAATGACCCCCAAATCTTTTCCAGAGTCACTGCTTCCCAGGATAGACTCCTCCGTTCTGTAAGTATGGCCTACATTCTTTTTTCCCATATGTATACATTTATATTTAGCCTTGTTAAAACATATATTGTTTTCTTGTGCCCAGCCTATAAAGAGATCCACATTGCTGTTCATCACTGACCTGTTTTCTTCACCATTTACCACTTCCCCAATGTTGGGTGTCTTCTGCAAACTCTGCCAGTGATGATTTTATTTTATAATGGGTATGATGTAATGAGTGTGTGGGTGGAAAGAGAAGTTGGGGTGAGATTGTGTGGGGTATTAATGCACTGAGTGGGTGTGAACAGGACACACAGGCAATGAGTAAACAAATTCATCTATGTATTTATGCCAATCATAGTCTACTGGGATGCTGTGTACGTATTCTGGCAAGGACTCAGCTGGGCGTTGTCAGAGATATAATTGGGAGTTGGTCCAGTCAGTCGGGTTTTCCTTCAACTGTCTGGAAATGACCATCTTGCTCCTCAGGGGCAGGGTCACATTCCTCTCCACAGTGATCTTGCACACCTCTGCTTCACTCACTTCAAGTGTCACGGCAAACTGCCTCTCCTGATGGAACAGAGACCTGTCTAGAGGCTTAGCTAAGACCACATACTGTCTGCAGTCCTCACTAGCCTTCTTGGGTAGCCTCTGCTACATCCAGAAATTCACAAGCTAGAAAGAGGGTGTTTAGAGTGACTTGTTTGCCATATTCTCGGGATCTTGAGCTGAGTTTGGTTTGCATCCTAGAAAACCCCACTGAAAATCTGCCCAAATAAATGTGTTAGTCTCTATGGTACCACAAGGATTCCTCGTTGTTTTTATTCTCACTAAACGTGTCCTGACTGCCATATTTCTGACATTGCAAAATATTTTTGAGGTTTGGTTCTGTCATTAAGTAGCTACAAGTGCGATCTGCTGAATCTGGCCATGCCTGGAAGCTTTGGCAGAAGGAAGGAAACCAGAGGTGAGGATGTTTCAGATCAGAGGGGTAGAGAAGAAGGTCTAGATACCATGGAGCGCCAAGACAGGGGTTCCACATATGGTCAAGCTGTGACTGAAGGCATCTCCTCAGAGAATAACAGAAAAGAATAGGATTTGTTACATGTAAGACACATATCAGTTGTGTAGAGCACGTGAGTTAAACATCCATGAGCGGATTAACATGCCTTTGTGATTTAATATTTTCTTGAGATCTAGTTTCAAAAATGAAAAAGTGGAATTTTATGAAGAAAAGTGACAGAAATAGTTCCTGTCCTCACTGGAACACACATGTTCACCTCTCAGCAATGGGATTTCACAATAACTTGATTGGATTAAAAGGAGAGAAACAGTCTTTTAATGGAGATTTTCTTTTCAGAGTGCTCCAGCACACGTGGTTCCCCTACAGCCCAAATGAACAGTGCTTCAGGCTTCCACTGAAGCAGAATCCAATGATTTTAGAAGCGCAGGGACATCTCCCAGATTCCCAGAGATGTCACTTGGAAAATCAGTCATCGGGGAGGCTTTCTGCCTAAAGCAAAGAGACTCTCAGATTGTTTGTTTATAACCAGGGTATGAATAACCCCATTGTCCAAGTAGGCAGCAGCATAACTGTAATGCGGGCGTAATAGCTTGTCCATGAGGCGCTGGAAAGTAGCTGGGGCCCCATGTAGTCCAAAAGAGAGGACAGTATATTGAAAAAGACCCTCTGTTGTAGAGAACGCAGTCTTTTCTTTTGCGTCTTCCGCAAGGGAAATCTGTCAGTACCGCTTTGTCAAGTCTAGAGTAGTCAAGTACCAGGCATTCCCCAGACGGTCCATTAGCTCATCTATGCAAGGTATGGGGTACGCATTGAACTGGGATACTTCATTTAGTCGCTGGAAGTCATTGCAAAACCTTGTGGTGCCATCAGGTTTGGGCACCAGCACAATTGGGCTGGACCACTGACTGTGGGATTCTTCAATGATCCCCAACTCCAGCATTTTTTTTACTTCTGCTTTTATTTCCTCTCTTTTGGCTGCTGGCACCCAATAGGGCCTCATTGTTATTTTGGCCCCAGGGTTCGTGATGATGTGGTGACACGTCTCAGTTGTTCGACCTGCTTTTGTCGAGAACACATCTTGGTTCCGGAAGATCATCTCAGACACCTCATTCTTCTGGTTTGGTGTTAAATCGGGAGACACTCTCACCTGTTTGGAAGGCTTGTTTTCCTGGGTTATGGGGCGGAAGGTCTTTACGGATATTATGCTGCCTATGTGCATGCCATTTGTGCGTGCTAGGTTTCAAGGTTGATGTGATAAATCTGTTCTTGTTTTCGGCGTCCTGGCTGCTGACTTTGTAGGTTCTTCCCCCAGGGTTCAACCACCTATAGGGCCCTGCCATTGGGGCCAGAAGCTTGCTTTCTGCACATGGTACCAACACCATCACCCGATCCCCTGGTTGGAACTGTCGGACTTTTGCCTGGCGATTGTAGTAGGGTTCTTTGGGCCTCTTGTGTTCAAATGTTCCCGTACAATAGGTGTGACACGGGCTATCCGGTCTCGCTCTCTGTATTCATGTATCTGTTATTATATTTCTCCCCTCATTGGGTTCTCTTCCAAATCTCTTTGTGGCTCTGGTGAGCCTCAGCCCCTCTCTTTTCCACCTGGGCTCTCCTGGTGGCCCCGTCACTCGAGCCTCTAGGGCTTAGTGCTGCTAGTTTAACCCGGGGTGTCTTCTTCCTTAACTGCTCTGGTCAGCTCCTCGCTGTCCTTCACCTCTTTACCAGTGCAACAACCTCGTCATAGGTGGAGGGTTCGTTCTGGCTTACCCAAGTACGAAGGTCCGGTGGTAGTCCCTCATGTATCAGTCGATGACCAGAACCTCTAGTATCTCTTCTGGACCAGGACTCCGTTCGCAACCACTTTCATGTGAGATGGATGAGGTCATACAATTGGGACTGTGGGGTTTCAGTTTCCTGGACCTCCACTCGTGATACCGCTGGGCCCGCACTGCAGTCGTTACCCGGATCTGGCCAGGATCTCTGCTTTCAGCTGGGGGTAGTCTGCTGCAGCCTCTTCAGGCAGATATAGTAAGCCTTCTGGCCTCCCCACACAGGAATGGGGCAAGGATCGCCGATCACTGATCTCAAGGCAGGCCTCCCATAGGCTGTCCTCTCAAAGGCCAGAAGGTATGCCTCTACATCATCCTCCGCATCATTTTCTGCAGCCATGGTGGCCTGTATGATCTGCGTCCCATCATGGCCATGGTTCAGCTCTGTAAGGGCCTTTACCTGGTTTACCAGTTTCTTAACATAGCTCGGTCTTTAGAAGCCTGGTCCATCTGCAGGTGATTAGTTCTTGCTGCAGCTGCACTGCCTCCTGTTGGGCAGCTGCCTGGTCACAGGTGCCTCCTGCTGAGCCGCCGTAGCTTATATCAATGCCCGTACTGAGTCTTCCATTGTGGTGAAAAAAAAAAAACCCTCTACCTTTTCTTTTTTTTTAAATCATCCTCCTTTGCCGTGCTGTGCACATCGGATCCACCCTGACACCAGTTGTGACAAGTTCCTCCTCTACCTGGTGGGTCCTGGGCTTTTGGCAGATTTGCTCACCTCAGTGATCTCCCCCACAGTCCTGGGTCAACTCCTCTTTGTCTGATCAGGAGTTGGGAGGTTTGGGGGAACCTGGGGCCCCTCTACTCCGGGTTCCAGCCCAGGGCCTATGGATTTGCAGCTGTTCTATAGTGCCTCTTGTAACAGTTGTGTGACAGCTACGCTCCTGGGCTTTCCATGGCCCCTTCAACAACACCTTCTTACCCTCACCACAGGATCTTCCTCCTGGTGTCTGATAATGCTTGTCCTCCTCAATCCTCCAGCAGCACACTCTCGTCACTTCAGCCTTGCACCTCTTGCTCCAGCTCCTCAACCGCACTTCCTAACACTTCTTCTCTGGCTCATCCCATCTGACTGGAGAGAGCTCCTTTTAAAACCCAGGTGGCCTGATTAGCCTGCCTTGATTGGCTGCAGGTGTTCTAATCAGCCTGTCTGCCTTAATTGGTTCTAGCAGGTTCCTGACTACTCTAGTGCAGACCCTGCTCTGGTCACTCAGGGAACAGAAAACTACTCATCCAGTGACCAGTATATTTGCCCTCTACCAGACTCCTGCACCCCACTGGCCTGGGTCTGTCACACCAGGGAAATGGGAATATATATTGTTCGATTTCAGATCAAATGGTGCAGGTGGAATTTCCCCATTACTGAATAATTACTGATGCACCTTGGTTAATGCAGTGTTGTTGTAGCTGTGTCAGTCCCAGGATATTAAGGAGACAAAGTGGGTGAGGTAAATTTGAAAGCTTGTCTCTCGCACCGATAGAGGTTGATCTATCAAAAGACATTATCTCGTCTACCTTGTCTTGCTAGCACCTTAGGTAAGCCACATTGTCTTTTTCATCAGCAAAATGATTATAAAAGTGCTGCTGTGCCTCATAGGTGTGTTGACCTGAAAAATATGTTAACAATTTTGATGTGCTAAGATATTTCAATTGTGCTGGCCTTATATAAATGTTAGATAGTTAGATAAATATTTGAGATTAAATACAACATTGGGCATTTATTTTGACCAATGCAATCTTCTACCAACACAGTTTGTGAACCTCAGAAGGTCTGCAATGTGTGCTCATTTCTAATGTGTTACATCCTTGTCATTTTCATTTGGGAATTACAGAGTGAAAATTACAGTTAATTCAAGTATGGGTGTCAACCATTCCTATTATTAATATATTATAATTATATTCCTTATTAGGTGAAACTGTCCCATGTACCACTGGTGGTGCTAGTTATGTGCCACTCTAATTTGAGTCCAGGTGTGTCCGGATCTGCCTCCATGTGGAAATGGAGCTGTGCTGAGACCTGCTCAGAAGAGAGAGAGCTGCTGATGGGTGGGGGAGGGGGTCAAAACTACTTTCAACTAATTTGCTTTAGTTAAGTCAACATTTACTATTTTGTTAAGGAAATCAACGTGGTTGTCTGGCCATTCTTCATACCACAAGAAGAAAAACTTCCACAAGTCAGACCGTTTAACCCATCTCAGCCTCTCTCTCTCTCACACACACAGTTTTTTTTGTAAGGGGACCGTTGCCTCCTAACTGAAGCTTAGTGGGGGGGGGAGGGGTTTGTTGACTATCTCCCAGTACCAAAAGAAAGGAGAGGGGTTGATGGAAAATCAGGACCCTGAGACTGACAGTCCCCAGAGGCAACGGGGAGAGGCCAGTGCTCTAGCTCAGCCTGATTGACAGGGTGGGCAGGCTGATGTGGGAGTCAGGAGGTCAGGGGTCCTGTCCTCAGTGTAAGCTGGAACTGCTTGGGCCAGAGTGGGTCGAGCAAAGGAGAGAGCTGCAACCAGAGCTGAGCAAGGGAGCAGAGCCGCACTGGCGAGAACCAGAGAAGCAGCCTGAGCTAGGAAGAGCAGCAGCAAGCATCCTAGAAGCAGCCCAGGGAGCAGACCTTGCTGGGAGAAGAGCTGCTGCAACCAGATCCAGAGGAGCAGCCCAGGGAGCTGGAGGTGGAGCAGCAGCAGTGCTGTGGCTGGAGCAGTCTGGAGCCAGGTGTGATGAGCAGCTGGGATGACCAAGAGGGGACCTGGGCAGTGGGCCCAGCACAGAGAAACACCACCAGCCAAGAGGCCTTGCAGGCTAGACCTGGAGTGGGATCGTAACCCCGATGAGGGGGCTGATGCTGGGAAGAAGAGCTCTACCACCTAGAGCATGAAGGCATGTGGCTACTGCCAGAGGCGAGTATCCAACCCACTGCAATCCTGCAGCACAGCCAGGGCCTGGGAAGGAGGCCTGGGACTTGGGAGGAACGAATTGAACTTCCCTGACATTCCAGAGATGCCTGTTTGTGATTTTCTTGTGCCACAGAGCAGGATGATGTGTTTTCCTTTAACTTTCCCATTTTTTTCCTTATTTTTACAATTGATTGCTGCTTAATAAATTGTATTTGCTTTGAACTGTATGTAATGATCTGTGGTCAGGGAAGTGTCTAGTGCAGAGAGAGCTCTCTGGAGTGGGGACACTCTAGCCCCTTTCCTCAGTGACCATGATAAAGTTAGGGGTCGGGCCCCCCAAGAATCCTGGACTCAGCCTTGTTGGCGTTATGAGGACTCTGCCACACAGAAGAGTAGAGGGGGAGTCCTCAAGGTCCGGCAGGGATCTGGGTAAAGAAAGTGGGAGCGAGGACTCAGATCCTTTCATTAGCCTGCTTTCACCAGTATAATGAATAAGTCAGTAAAGTTCGCCACAATAGAGGGACTGTTCCCCCGCTTACATTTGTCCATGCTTTGCCATGTCCCTAGCCTCTGTTTGTCAGAAGCTGGGAATGAGTGACAGGGGATGGATCACATGATGAATATCTGTTCTGTTCATAAACTCTAGGACTGGAAGGGACCTCAAGAGGTCATCGAGTCCAGTTCCCTGCCCTCATGGCAGGACCAAATACTGTCTAGACCATCCCTGATAGACATTTATCTAACCTACTCTTAAATATCTCCAGAGATGGAGATTCACACTCCCTAGAATTATTCCGTGTTTAACTACCTGACAGTTAGGAACTTTTCCTAATGTCCACCTAAATCTCCTTGCTGCAGTTTAAGCCCATTGCTTCTTGTTCTATCCTCAGGGCTAAGGTGAACAAGTTTTCTCCTCCTCCTGATGACACCCTTTTAGATACTTGAAAACTGCTATCATGTCCCCTCTCAGTTTTTCTTTTTCCAAACTAAACAAACCCAATTCTTTCAGCCTTCCTTCGTAAGTCATGTTCTCAAGATCTTTAATCTTCTGTTGCTCTTCTCTGGACCCTCTCCAATTTTCCACTCTTTCTTGAAATGCGGTGCCCAGAACTGGACACATACTCCAGTTAAGGCCTAACCAGCACAGAGTAGAGCGGAGAATGACTTCTCATGTCTTGTTCACAACACACCTGTTAATGCATCCCAGAATCATGTTTGTTTTTTGCAACAGGCATCACACTTGACTCATATTTAGGTTTGTGGCTCACTATGACCTGTAGATCTCTTTCTGCCATACTCCTTCCTAGACAGTCTCTTCCCATTCTGTATGTGTGAAACTGATTGTTCTTTGCAAGTGGAGCACTTTGCATTTGTCTTCATTGAACTTCATCCGGTTTACTTCAGACCATTTCTCCAATTTGTCCATATCATTTTGAATTTTGACCCTGTGCCTCCAAAGCAGTTGCAATCTTCCCAGTTGGTATCTGTCGCATAAGCCAACATCTAAGTCGTTGATGAAGATATTGAAGAGAGCCGGTCCCAAAACAGACCCCTGTGGAACCCCACTTGTATACCTTCCAGCAGATTGGGGAGCCATTAATAACCACTCTCTGAGTACGGTTATCCAGCCAGTTAGCCCATCTAAAATGATTTGCCTGTTTATCGATAAGAATATCATGCAGAGACCGTATCAAATGCCTTACTAAAGTCTAGTTTACCACATCCACCGCTTCTCCCTCATCCACAAGGCTCGTATCCTATCAAAGAAAGCTATCAGATTGGTTTGACATGATTGTTCTTTACAAATCCATGCTGGCTATTCCCTATCACTTTACCACCTTCCAAGTGTTTGCAGATATTTCTTTATTACTTGCTCCATTATCTTCTCCTGGCACAGAATGTTAAACTTAACTGGTCTGTAGTTTCCTGGGTTGTTTATTTCCCTTTTTATAGATGGGCACTATATTTGCCCTTTTCCAGTCTTCTGAAATCTCTCCTGTCTCCCATGACTTTCCAAAGATATAAGCTAGAGGCTCAGATACCTTTATTAACTCCTTGAGTATTCTAGGATGCATTTCCATCCCTGGTGATTTGCCGGCATCTAACTTTTCTAAGTGATTTTTAAGTTGCTCTTTTTTTATTTATCTTCTAAACCTACCCCCTTCCCATAAAGCATTCACTATGTTAGACATTCCTTCAGACTTCTCAATGAAGACCAAAACAAAGAAGTCATTAAGCATCTCTGCCATTTCCAAGTTCCTGTTACTGTTTCTCCCTCTCACTGAGCAGTGGCCTACCCTGTCCTTGGTCTTCCTCTTGCTTCTAATGTATTGATATAAAAGCTTCTTGTTTCCCTTTATTCCCATAGCTAGTTGCGATCATTTTGTGTCTTTCTTTCATATCTTGCCCCTGCATTCCCGTGTTATTTGCCTATGTTCATCTTTGTAATCTGACTAGTTTCCATTTTTTATATTGACTCCTTTTATTTTGTAGGTCATGCAAGACGTCGTGGTTAAGCCAAGGTGGTCTTTTGCCACATTTTCTTCTTTCCTACCCATCGGAATAGCTTGCTTTTGGACCCTTAATAGTGTCCCTTTGAAGAACTGCCACTCTCCTCAGTTGTTTTTCCCCTCAGTCTTGATTCCCATGGACTTTACTTATCAGCTCTCTGAGCTTACCAAAATCTGCCTTCTGAATCCATGTCTCTATTTTGCTGTACTCCCTGTTCATTGCCTCTGAAGCACTTGGCATCAGCACTGTCAAAAGACAGGAAATTGGGCTAAATGGAACATTGGTCTGACCCTGGATGGCCATTCGTATATTTCTTATGTTCTGAAGAAACACACACACACACACATACACACACACACCATAGCCATCTCCCATAAGAGGCCTGAATTCCTTCCCTGATATTCTTTACAGACACTTTGTATTGTGATAGAGTCCATCCGGCTTTTATGCCTTCTGACATATTCAGGTAAACAGCAAACATTATGCCATAGGACCAGATAGACATATACTGTGGGGATGAGGGGGAGGGAGATGGTAACGTTAGGACAGAACAGGTGCTAAGGAAGATGTGGCGGAGAGGGGACCTCAGTGCCCCTTTGTGGCAGGGGTAGGATGGAGTGCCAGTGCCTCACCATTCTCAAGTCCTTACGTCTGCCTCACTGTGGGAGGTCTGTGACAGCCTCTTGGCCTTCCTTCCTACTATAACCCCTGTCCAGCAGAGTAGCGGACAGGGTCGGTATTAACTCCCTTACAAGTGGGGTAATGCAGCCTAGTGGCCAGAGTCCATCTAAACTCCCTTACGAGAGGGGTAGTGAGGCCTAGCAGCCAGAGTCCATATAAACCCCCTTACGGTTCGGGGGTGAGGCAGGTAGGGGGACTTGGGCCCGCCCTCTCCACTAAGTCCTGACCTAGGGCCCTGGTAGTGGCAGGCTCCCCTTGCCACTCACTCAGTGGGGATCTGGCCCAACACGCTGAGTGTCAATACAGCTCTAATGCTGTTTGTCTCTGGAGTTCCCCTGGGTCACTTCCTACCATGAATACTTGGTCACCTGCAGCACGGAGTCCTCCCGTCTGTTCTTCTTTTGTGGCGTCCTCTGGCGGGGTCTCAGGTAGTGCCTCAGCTTTGCTGACTCCAGGATCCTGGTTCACAGGCCCTCCTTCTGCAGGAGCTAGTATCGTGTGTCCTTTCCCTCTTGCATTCAGCCCCAACTGAGCTGATCTGCAGGGTTTTATATCTGTTCTCCAGTTGGAGCATGCCCAGCAGAGCTTCAGGGGCATGGCTTCCTCTGCTAGGAAGGAAGGGTTAATCTCTGCTATACCAGTGCGGGGCCGCTCTGCCCCATCACTGAAGAATTTAAAAACCTTTGTTTATTGTCTTATTATTAACAAGCATTGAATTGAAATGATTTTTAAGGAGTTCAGAGAAAAATGTCCTTGCTAAAGATTCATCAACCCCTCAATTCTTCTGCTTAGTAGTTGAAGTGCCTTCTAGCAAAAGAGTGAAGACCAGATTTGATTTTCCTGATGTTACAAAGGTATAGAACAAGAAAAAAAAAATCCCCTGCTCCCCCCACCAAGCCCTCCCATACTTTAAAAAACAAACAAACAAGCAAAAACAAACTGGTTTTCTCCAAACTGTAAAGAGGCAGAGAACAGCACAGGCCCAGTGCAATGTTCCCCTTTACAATAAACCTACACTAACCTGGGTTAAATATCTCCAGTGCCATAGATAAGACTTGACCTAGTGCGTAAAGAGTGCCATCTCCTGCTACTAAAGGAAGGAGGCTCCTAATCTTGAGAAGGTATTGGAGGTTTCAGTCTCTAAGGGTGGCTGGCCAGACCTCTAAGATAGTGGGAGAAGGAGTGGGCCACAAACCATCCTGTAGAAACTCAGCAAAGTGATGGGCCATATCCTCAAGATGCTGGGAGAGAAGGGTAGGAGGTGGCTGGCCTCCCCCAAGAATAGAGCACAAAGCAAGAGGGAGGCATGGGGTTGTTGGGAAGTAGGGTTTTGTAGTGAGAACCCTCTGGGAGATGAGATCTGAAGGGACACAAGGGGAATATTTATCCTCCTGTCTCCCTGATGGATGGAGTTTTGGGGACAGGATCTGGCAAAGTTCACTCCAACTTCCAGCGGGTTCTGAAAAGAGGCCAAGGTGAGTTTAATTGTCAGAAGAAGGGGAAGAGGAGGCATTTTTAATTTTTTGTGCATCAGAGTGTTTATTTTATCTGGACCAGTTCATGCATCCCCACCTGTGACACCCAAATTGTCCTGCTCTCCCAAAGTCACGCATTGTCCTCAGTGTGACAGCTAAGTGCCAGTTAAGACAGATCCTTGGATTCCAGTCAGCAGCTGGAAGCGACCCAGATGGAGCATTGTCAGCTGTGGGAAATATGTGGTGTATTGAAAATTGTATCACAACTGTAAGCTGTCACTTTATATGCTCCTGCTCCTGACTGCAGGCAGGGGAAGCGAGTGATCTGGGCTTGGCATGAATCAGCAGCCAACCAGCCTACAATGTGGTGGGGTGAGTTGTGTGTGTTATGCTGCCACCTCCCTGCAATTTAATTTAATTTGATTTGATTAAGAGTCTGTTGTGAATACAAAAATACAATTATGAACAATCTAAAACGACAGGCACATCCATATAGTGCATTAAAATGTTAGTGGGAACCTCTTAAAATTTCTCTTCTTCAGCACTCTAAACGGGCAAAAATCAACACCAATTTGATGATGTCCAGTGTCTGAGAAAAAACTGAAAAACATTAACTGTTGAGATGGTAATTTTTTTTTTATACAAAAGAGATTAAATCCAGTGTGGCCTCACAATCCCGAAAATTCTACAATCCAAAAGAGAATGTGGTAGATCTTCTAGGCCTTCAGATTTACATTGACAAAAATGAAGATGTGAAGAAACTTTTCCTTATCTGCCTTTATGGGCAGTATACCCTATGGTGTGGAATACTGAGTATGTGCCTTACAATAATGAGGATTTGATAACTCATTCAACTATGGTTCATAAACATGGGCTGTCTTCAAAGTAGAAAATCAAAAGGCAAATTAAGAATTATGAATCCTAGCCAGGTCTTCTTGTTGGATGATATCTATCGCTATCTATTTGAGTAGTTGATTAAAATGTATTGACAATAAGTGAGTATTAGAGAAACACCATCTAGCCATAATAAATTGGAGGGTCTTCTACTGTGGAAATAGACTGCACAGGTATCTCCTCTATCCCCTGAAGGCAAATATGGGGACATCTAGAGTACAGATCTCAGGCCACAATTTAAGGAAAGGAATACAAACTCTACAACCAGCAGAGAAAAAACACCTAGATTGGCAGGGTAAAATTTAGGAGAATTAAGTCTCCTCAAAAAATTTGACCCCCAAATCAAACTTGGATCTCATAGAGTATCTGTAATATTACTTTAGCATTAAAAATTCTTAGTACTGGGATGTCATAAACAGATAGTAGGAGTTAATAGAACAGAAGTACTTTATATCTCTTTTGACTGTAAACGGTTAACAAGTTCAGTAAGCCTGGCTGTCACCTGAACAGAGGCCAGTCAATGGGACAGTATACTTTAAAATCTTGGAGGAGGGAAGTTTTTGTGTGAGCTGTTAGTTTTTTGGTTGTTGTCTCTCTCGGGTCTGAGAAGTGACAACATGCAAAAACCAAGGTTTCTCTTCAATCTCTCCAATACAGGCTCTTATAATTCAGAATTATGAGTATAGTATATCATGGCGAGTAGGCTTAATGTTTTGTTTTCTTTATTGCAAATGGTATCTTGGTTCTGGAAGGATTCAAATGGTATTTTGCTGAAAGGAATTTAATTTGTACTTGGTTACTAGGCTGCGGTAGTTCCCAGTGTCAACAGCTGAAAACCTGTAACATATCCATCTAAATTTACAAAGTAAGTTTTACTGTTTCCTCTTTAATTAAAAGCTTTCTTGTTTAAAGAATCTATTTCTTATCTGTATCGTGTGAGACCCAGGGGACTGGGTTTGGATTCACCAGGCAATTGGTGGAGAAAAGGAGGGAAAGGGAAGAAGAGGTTAATTCTCTGTGTTAGGATACTTTTCTCTCTCAGGGAGAGTCTGGAAGGTGTGAAAGAGAAGGGGGGGAAGGTGAATTTTTCCTCTCGTTTTAGGATTCAAGGATTTTGAATACATGATTTCCAGGGTAACCCAGGGGGAAGCCTGGGAAGGCAATGAGTGAGGAATGGGTTGTCTCTTCCTTGTTTAAGATCCAGAGGATCTGGCTCTTGGGGTTCCCCGGCAAGTTTGGGGCCAGAGTGTACCAGCACTGGAATTCTGGTTGGTAGCGCTACATCGTCCTAAGCTGGTAATCAAGCTTAGAGGAATTCATGCTGGTACCCCATCTCTTGGACGCTAAGGTTCAGAGTGGGGAATTGTACCGTGACATGGGGCAACTCCGTTCCCACCATAAAGAAGGATAAAACAGAGGACCACTTGACCAGAGCTAAGGGCCTTTTGTTTTATGTCTTTATGGTAAGAGGACCAGCAGCCTGAACGGCAAAACTTTTCCCCAAACTATTTCTTCTATCTTCCATTCAATTTCTTGAGGGCTCTTTCCAAAAATCATGACTTGGTATTATTATAAATGTGACCCAGGTCTTGAAAGTTAAAATAAGAGGAAAATTGAGATAACAACCCGCAGAGGCCTTTGGTATTGGTGATAAAACAAGCATGTCAGATGCATATAATAACACCGGGATAGATATACCTTTAACAGATATTGGAGAATTTTTTTCCTTTAAAACATCCACCACATCATTAATATATACCTTAATGAGAAGAAGTTCTAGAAGGCATCCTTGGTGTTCTCCCGTAGGAATAGGGAAAATGTTAGAACATTCTCCATTGGCTTTAGTTCTTACTTTATCCATCTTGCTCTGGTGGAGATCCTCCAAAATGTGCAGAAGTCTTTCATTGATACCCACGCTTCTAAATTTCATCCAAAGCTTTTCTAGATTATTAGAATCAAATGCCATCCTTAAATCTGCAAAAGCAGTATACTGTGCGTACCATTAACCACAGCATATTTATAAACCACATTGGGTAAAATAAAGCTATTATAAATTCTGGCTCTACCAGCCACCTTCCCGGAAGAGCACTGCTGTTTTTATTGAAATTCTCCATGTGTATGGCAAGAACATAACGATAATAAGAGGAGAGAGGTGGCCAACCAGGGTGATGTGCCCGCTCCTTGTGCTCCCACAGGGCAGCGAAACATCCAGTGCACTTTGTCCTGTCTCTGTGGAGAAAGAGGTTAGTAAGGAAACCAGGATCCTCTGTCCCCAGAGAGATAGTTGAAATAGAAGCTAATCACTGGGGATGAGAGAGACAACTCACTCCCCTGTCACAGCTCCTCATTGCCCTGTTGATGTCCCTCTCATCATGGATTCCCATTCTTGGTCCTCTCTTCTCAACTTTATGTATTTGGTGACTCCAATTGACTTTTAATGGGGTGGGGGAAGAGGAAGGATGACTGGATAGAAGATTCCAAAGAGGTCTGTGACAGGTTGTGGGCAGTTGTATTTGTAGGCTATCGCCGCTGGTTAGAATGAATCCCCCAGAGAACACTGAGGTGTGAAATGCCTCTATAGAATCCTTAGAAATTTTCTAAACTTTTTTCTGGCTGCGGTTAACCCAATGATTTCTTTTTCTCTCCCTCCTGAGAGACTAAGACAAATCCTGAGAGGGGATTAGCACCTGCAAGTATCACTGGCGTCCATATGTTGATGCATGAACATTTTATGTCTCTGCTTTAAACACTTATTGGTTATTGTTCAGGCTGATGTTTGTCATACGGGGAAAGAAAGGTAAAACTCATGGTTTTCTCCCATCACTTATTCCTCAATTTAGACATACAGGGAAAACAGACAAACAAAAAACCCCATATCTTCCGGGCAGAAAGTATCTACAAATGTTATTCACTTTATTTCTCATTTTGAAAGGGAATTTTACCATTTTGGAATGGGTCCTGATACATAAAATTAGGAAAATTCCCTAAATGCAAGTAAAATATTGATAAATATTGTACAAAACAAACACTCAAATGCACATGCCCTACTAGGAAGATTCCCAGGTGCAGCTGTGTTCTGGAGTTCCTTTCTGCATTAGGGACCTCATTTCAATGTAATAGGACGCTTTCCATTGACTTCAAAGGGCTTTCAGCCAGGCATATGATGTTTGCTTGATGTAAATATTCATATTGTAACTCCTTTACACGAGGAATTATTAATTATACATCACTGAAAATCTCCAGGAATTCTTATTCTACTGTACAAATAATAATCATTATTATTAACATATTGCAGCACAAACTTAATTAATGGGACATGCTTCAAAACAAAGATTTCAACAGATCCACATTTCACAATCCTGGTAGCCCATAAATAGAGACTCTCCATCTCCTGTCTATCTTGCAGTCTCTTCTCTCCAGCAACATTGAGTTCCCGGCCAAACTTCAGCCATGAAGATTCTCTACCTGCTCTTTGCTCTCTTTTTCCTGGTGCTACAAAGCTCTCCAGGTAAGATCTTAAAGAAATGGAGGGAGAATATAGAAGGACATCCGTGAGTCTGTACTAAGATTTCTAAAAATTTTGTATCATCATTTTTTCCAGCTTTTTTTTCCCCCAAAAGAGTTGTATGGTTTTCAGCAGATCCTTGACATTTAACTGGAGAATAGTCCTGGGGTGAGAAAGGTGTCTTTAATGTTCCTGTTAAGATCCAGTCAGATTTGGCTGAACTACGACCTGTAATAATATCACCAATGTTCTACTTAGTGGAGTCCTACAAGGATTTGTTCTTGCCACCACACTAGTTAAACTTTTTATAAAGGACTTGGGAAAAGAAAAACATAAAATCATCACCTATAAAGTTGGCAGGTGACAAAAATTAAGGGACAGGTCACTCACACAGAGGGATTTGGATCACTTGGTAACTTCGGAAAAAGCTAACCATCATACAGCTAAATCTAAATGTATGGATCTAGGAGTAAAGAAGGTTGGCCACAGTTATAGGATGAGAGCCTCCATCTTGGGAAGCAGTGACTCTGAAAAAGGTTTTGGGGGTTGTGGATGGATAATCAGCTGAAAAATGCTAAAAAGCATAATAACTTGGATGCAGAAAGAGGGAAATCTTGAGTAGGAGTAAAGAGATTATTTTACCTCTGTATTTCACATCTCCTGGTACCAGTACTGTTCAAAATATTCATAAGTGATCAGGAAAAAACGGTAAAACATGAGACGGCAAATTTTGTAGGTGATACAAAATTACTCAAAGATAGTGAAGTCCAAAGCAGAGTGCGAAGAGTTACAAAGGAATCTCATAAATCTGGTTGACTGGGCAATAAAATGGCAGATGAAATTCACAGTTGATAAATGCAAAGTAATGCACTTTGGAAAACATAATCCCAACTATACATATAAAAAGATGGGGTCTACTTTACTGTTACCACTCAAAAAAGCGATCTTGGGGTCATTGTGGAGAGTTGGCTGAAAACATCTGCTCAATGCACAGTGGCAGTAACAGAAACAACTAACAGAATGTTAGGAACCATTAGGAAAGGGATAGATAATAAGACAGAAAATATTATGATGCCTCTATATAAATCCATGGTATTCCCAAATCTTGAATACTGTGTGCCGATCTGGTCGCCCCATCTCAAAAAAGATATATTAGTACTGGAAAAGTTACAGAGAATGGCAACTAAAATGATTCGGGGTATGAAACAGCTTCCATGTGAGGAGAGATTAAAAAGACTGAACATTTTCAGCGTGCATCCTCTTCCTCTGGCCTAACCCAATGAAAATAACCTTTGGTCTAGTGTTTGGATTGAAGAGTTTGGGACCCCTCACTTGAGATAACAGGCTCTGTGCATATCCTTTTCGTCTGATGAAATGACAGACTTCCTATGAGCTTGTATTGTCCAGGAGGATACTGATCAGTACAAGATGCACATTTCTGGGGGATGAGGCTGGGACTGGGAGTTGGCTGGTGTCACTCTATGGGATAATTCAGGAGTGTCTTGCTGGAAGTTTTCCTTTAATTGAGTGGAGAGTAACTTTACATGCTAGGGGCTGTGCATGAGCAGGACCAGCAGTGGTTCCTTTCACAGCACAGCAGTGTAGGAGGCATCACAAGTTGGAGAAATTAGGGAATACGGCTATTCAGTGATCCATATTCTACCATGGGGAATGTCAGAGTGGACACTTTAAGGAAAGCACAGCTAAAATTGAGTTTCAAATAGTCTAATATTAATATCCTAAAGGACATTTGGGCCACATTCTCATAAGGACCAACCTGTCTAAGCTTGGCAATTGGTCACTGAGTAAATATTCCCAAGTGTGGACTCTTCACAAGTTTGTCTGTGCCGGGTCTCGCTGACAATCAGGCCTTCTGACTAGAAGGATCTGGTTTAAACCCTTCTCTTTATAAAAGTTCCGGTCACCCAACCCACTGCTGAGCTGGTTCCACCCTGCTCAGCCAATCTGTATTTAGATACTGCCTAGTACATCAGTGTTTGGAATCAGAAAAAGTCAAAACCACTGCAGCAAAACCACTGCCCCACTATTCAAAGTTAGTGATGAGGGCAGCTGCCTGCTTTCCACCCTGTACAGCTGTGGGGCTGGGAAGGACACACATGCTCAGTGCTCAGTTCTGAAGTGTGCAGCCAGGAAGCCAGCAGATCTGCTGAATTAATTCACTCTGCTCAATTCTTAGGGACAGCCATTGAATGGGCACAGAGCTACAGACATTTATATATTATCAAAAGATCTAGTGAAAGGGGACCCAGGATGATTACTGGGTTGACTTGGTCTTGTCTCAGTGAACTGGAATTTCAGCTGATCGGAAATTCCCATCATGCTGCAGTCACGGCTCTGGGTTATACTTATCTGTGAATGAAAAATCAAGATTATTTTTCTCTGTGCAGGATTCACCCGTTTTATCAATGACCCTGATGCTTGTAGACGTGCTGGGGGCTTCTGCCGCCGTAGCTGTTCCCCCTATTTTACACCAATTGGCAGCTGCGGTATTGTGCAGAGTTGCTGTAGAAGGAAAAGGGTAAGTTCAGGATGCCACAAGGCAGACATTATTGTGTAAACAGAATATTTGTGTCTCTGATTTCTATGGCTGTTGTTTAATGACTTTGCAGGCTCAGAGCACATGGCACAACCCTGAAATGGAACAAAGGAAATTTCTGTGCTGCCCTGATTCTAGATTATCTGGGGTTTACATGTTAAAGTTAGAGTCAGGGCCGGTGCTTCCATTAGGCAACACTAAGTGGTCGCCAGGATTCAGGGGGTGGCATTTTGTGCGATCCCCTTGGGCGCACGGGAGCTTCTGGTTCCGCTCTCGTCATGTCGCCGAAGAAGGAACTTCTGCCAACGTGCCGGCAATTGAGCAGCTCAATGATTGCCACTGTCGCCTGCGGCATGTTGGTTGAGGGTCCTTCTTCTGGGGCGCGATGGGAGCGGAACTGGAAGCTCCCGCGCGTACCATGGGAAGCGCACAAAATACTGCCCCCCGAATTCTGCCTAGGGCGCCAGAAACCCTGGCACCACTCCTGTTTAGAGTAATCTTATAGCTGCTTTACTAAGACTGCCTATGGTCTGTCCATAACCCAGAGCAGCCCAGAGTCTCCACCATGCTTTTATTTGTATAGTGGGGATTATGAGAGGAGCTGAGCAGAAGGGAATTTGGGAGCCCTACATGAAAGCAATGAATGGGGAAGAAATGGTCACTAGGCCCCTGAGGAAGCATCTCTAGCCCAGAGAGTTTTGAGGGTTTTTTTCTTTTTAATGTTATTTTGCCCTAGATTGGGGAGGTTTTGGTTCAGTGGTAGGGGGAGAAGGGGCAAAACTACCAACCCAACAGGACAACTGGAGGCACCGGCCAAGTCAGTTGATGAAAAGGTAAACTGCACCCACACAGGATGGATATAACTATGATTTTACCATAGAAAAAAGGGTATTTTTAAATCATTCCACTCAAAAATGAAAGAACAATTAAACTCAATTTGTGGCCTGGACCCCACTGCAGAGTCCATCCAGAATGACACAGTGTGAAAAACTGGAAATGAACAAAGTGATGAACATGTGAGGATTTCAGACAACCAGGTGCTCTGGACCTGTGTTAAAGAACTTCTGGGTCGAGATGCTGCAAACATGGGGAGCCATGTTGAGGATAAAATTGCTCCTGTGTGTTTCTGTGGGACAGAGGCACTTTTGAGCATATGTGTGAAGGCTGCCTTGCCTTCTGGGACCAGCTTTCTGTGGTTTGAACAAGAGCCCTCCAGAACTAAATGCTCCAGTGTCTTCAGTTTGAACAAAAGACATTTTTGTTCAAAAGAGCCTTACAGGTTCCAGCTGGAGCCTGTAACACACTCTCAACCTCCACCGAGAGGAATTCGTAACACATACTGACCACTGGGCCACTCATCTATATTATCAGATGTGCTCACTATTCAATGCAATTCAATAAGCACTAGTGCACATTAAGGATTAATGCTACTTTCAGTCTTTAAAGTAGCTCAGTACATACTCGTAGCCTTTGCATTTCTCCTTTTAGAATTCCATAGCAGTTACAAGCCTTGGTGACTTCAATAATAGTCTTGCTCAGAATTTCTTTTTACTGATTTAAACATGATGTTTCCTAAAGTTGTTAACTTGTTCTCATTGCTTATCTGTAGTTAATTCTATGTGTGCTCTTTTTGTTATGGGCTGGATCTCCCCTTAGCCTTGTACAAGGTGCCCAGCATGCTCACATTACTGTCTCAGCAGGGATAGGACTGAGAGAGGAAGCTGGGAGGAGTGAGAGGCTTTCCCAGACAGTTTGGCTTTGTTCTCTACACCTAAACTGCTACAGTGGCACAGCAACACCACTGCAGCTAAGCCAAAGCGACTTTACCTGCACCAAGGGGCAGGTTCTCCCATCTGTGTAGGCAATACAGCTCCCCGAGAGGTAGTATGTGTGTCGATGGGAGAATGCACCTATCAGCTTAGCACTGTCTTCACCAGCGGTTAGGTCGGTATCACTGTGTCACTCAGGGGTGTGTATTTTTCATACTATTGAGCGATGTAGTGACACCAACCAAATTTCCTAGTGTAGACCAGGCCTAAAGTACCATAGAGGCAGTTTGGGGGTAGAAGACGTGGAGATAGGAGCTCCGTGATAGCAACTGCACTGCTACTTAACTGGCTGCTTCACTGAGCATGTACAGAGATTATCATCAGGTAAGGAACTGCCATCTGAATAGGGTCAGGCGTTAGGCTTACCTGAGCTGGCAGACAGAATAATCCAGGCATTCTTTAAGAATAATGTATTTCTCCTCTAATTAAATATTTATTTTTTTAGTTTTAGCTATGGACAAAAGTATGTTTGAAAGGAAAACTGAACACGGACGTGAGTCATGTTGTGCTACATCTTACATATTTTTCTATATATCATAGAGATAGTCAATATTTTTTAAAATTCACAATTTTGATTCATCCCCTCAATGGAATTTCAAATTTCAACTTTTTAAAAAAGTTTGATGAACATTCCTATGATATTGTACATGATATTTCCAGCAGTTTTTGTTGAATTTGCTGGGGTTCTTTTTTTAATCGCCCAGCAACTTTATATTTGGTGGCTGTCACTTTAACAGTGTGGAATGTTAATAGGAAGTACTTTTGTAGGAAAATGAGAATCTGCCTCCTTTACTGGAGAGTTAAGGGCAAAGGGAGGGGAGAGCCATGTTCAGAACTCCGGCATATTTACTTCAGAAGCCAGGTAGGCAGCCAGTACACGTTTAGATATAATAGAGAAATTGAGTCTGTTCTACAACCTTAGCTAATGGTCAGTTGGCTTTAAGCTCACAAGATATAGCTCATACACTAAGCTCCAGAGGCCCAACGTTTGATCACACCCAATGACAACCAAGATCTATTGGTGTTACATACGCCCATGCTACTAAATGATGGGGAAATTCCCGCTGTACCTTGCATTTGAAATGTAACATTATATTGTCCTTGTTTTAATGGCTATAAACATAGATTGTGACAGTTTCTTCCCTTTTTATAGTACAGCAACTGAGCTATGGCAGCAGAGCTTGCCAATGCAGGATCACAGAAAATATGGCAGACGAAGCTTTGCTTCTGAAACCCTTGGATGCTTTTCAACTGGGCTGCAAAGAATCTTGCAAGCTGGAAAAAATCCACAAGGCAGCCCTTGTGTCACCCCAAATAGCTTGTTCTTCTTTTAATAAAAGTAGCTGGTTGTTGTTGTGTATCACAAATGTACCTGTGAGTGTTTTGATTGGCATACGGGGGCTGTTTTGCTGTTTCTTTCCCATAAAACTCCCTTCCTTCTTTTATTTTAATGAAATATAAATAAAATAAATGATCATTCCCATATCTGAAATCTACCCAGGGTGTTGCTAGACAAGGGGACATACATATTTATATGTTTCAGGAAGCTAACATGGATAAATCTTTACTTTCCCTTGGTACTTTGACAAAGCTGTTCAGTTTGTGTTGTTGTAAGAGGAGCTGGGTTCAGTCACAGCTTGGTTGCACAGTGTGTAATGTCTGCATCAATGCTCCATGGCCTGTGGACCCTCTCTCTGCTCCTCTCGCCTCCCAATCCTCTCCATCATGAGGTCCCCTTCTCTTGTGCCTAAGCGTCCAGACCTTCCCTGTGCAGCAGGCTCCCATGCAGGAGCCAGACTGGCAGCACAAATCCCAAAGACCGAGACTTAGAAATCTGCAAATTTGCAAGTTATGGTCTAATGAGGCAGTCACATGGGGTCCTCCCATGGAGAGGGAGAAACAATGGAGCTCACAGCTGCTTTCTGTATCTGTGCAGAAACAAAGTATTGTTACCCTGGGGACACCATTTAGAGAAGGCCTCCCGTCCCCCGTTTTGTACCAGATTTGGGGAAAATGTGCAGCAGTAGAGAAGATGCTGCCCTTCCTCCTCCCGCCCCCGCTGCCCTGCTCCGCTGTTGTTTGCAGCCATGCTGCCCCGCCTCCCACCATGGGGCCACCGCTGATGTTGCTTTTCACCTGCTGATATGCTGCGTAGAATGGGGGAGCTGATATCAGGGTGTTCCCTTCACTCTGCCCATTGCGGAAGTGAGTGAGCAGCACATGCCCCTCACCCCAGCCACTGACCTGCAGAGCTGACCCCACTGTGCCATCTAGGGACTGAGTTTATGGCTGGCCCTGCAGCAACAGCACCTCCTTGGACACAACCCCTCCCTGCATCCTGAGCTACAACACTCCAGGAACATAGCCCCTAGCAATCTCCTGCCTGGCCCCTGAAGTACACCCCCATCGGGAACCTGAGCTACCTCCGTGCCTGCACACAGTCACTAGTTACTCCCTGCCTGAACCCTCAGCAGTTTTAAAAAATTTTGAGCTGACTCCCTCCTTTTGTAGGCCCATCACCTTATATGCAAAATCCAGAGTTTTCAGGTGCCTAAGTAGCCCCAGGAATCACAATTAATATTTCACACACCACAATCTGAAATGGTGCCCCTGAAGTTACCTCAAGCTTTTCTCCACAAACCAGCTCCTTCTCTCAGTGCCCTTCCCCCTGCCCTGCTCCCACATCTTCCTCACAGTCCTTATGGTGAATGTTTCAGGGACCAGCCCTAGAGGGACTTGTCTTTACTGAGAAAAGGCATTGTCTGAGAAAAGGGGTTAATATATGACCAGGGAAGACAGTGTGGCCTAGTGGCCAGAGCACAGGCCTGGGACACAGGAAACTTGGATTCTGTGCCTGTCTCTGGCCTGTTGGGTGACCCATAGGCCAGCCCCAAGAGGAGTTTGATGAATTAGGGCAAGTCCCGTAGCAGCGATTGATACATAACCTGAAACAAGAAGTGGCATGTGACCCCCTCTAAAAACTCCTCCCACTCGTTTCTAAATAAATATTATATCTGTTTTCGAAAAATTACTGCTTGTGGACCTATTCTTAATCAGAGGGATGTATCTGTGTCCTTTCAAGTATCAGCAAGGCTAACTTGCTCTGGGGAGCCTTCTGTATATCAGAGACAAGCACCTTGGGTGGATCATAACCTTTGTTACTGGTTCAAATAAATTCTAAATTAAAGTTTAAAATTAAAAGCTTTATTTGTAGGTAATATAATTGGCTTCATATAATTAGATCCAAACCTTCTAGTAACACCGTAGGCCCACCCCAAGAGCAGGTTTGAACCATGAGAGAAAGTTTCTGGGTGGACTGACCCATCCAGAAGAACTACGGGATGTGTTTGACCTTTCATGTGTTCTTCTACTAAATGTTGTTCACTCCACTATACAGTCAAGTCGCAGGATGACATTTCTTAATTGGGGGAAAATAGGTATTGAAAGAGTTTGTCAGGATCCCTCATGATGCTGGTATTTGGTAGATTTGTTCTTCAGCCAAATTAATCTCTCAGGGAATTTTAAAACACTTTAACCGTTTGGCACTTTCATCACCATCTGGCCATTTTGAACTAAGTCATTAGAATACAGTTTTATAATCTGGTGAAAACATAAACCACCTAGCCATCACCTTCAGTTGCCAACTTAAACCTCTCCAGCGCATCATCAAGGATCTACAGCCTATCCTGACGGACGATCTCTCACTCTTACAGATCTTGGGAGACAGGCCAGTCCTTGCTTACAGACAGTCCCCCTACCTGAAGCAAATACTCACCAGCAGCCACACACCACACAACAAAAACACTAATCCAGGAACCTATCCTTGCAACAAAGCCCCTTGCCAACTCTGTCCACATATCTATTCAAGGGACACCATCATAGGACCTAATCACATCAACCACACTATCAGAGACTCATTCACCTATACTTCTACCAATGTGATATATACCATCAAGTGCCAGCAATGTCTCTCTGCCATGTACATTGGCCAGATTGGACAGTCTCTATGCAAATGAATAAATGGACACAAATCAGACATCAAGAATTATAACATTCAAAAACCAGTTGGAGAACACTTCAACCTCCCTGGACACTCAATTACAGACCTAAAAGTCACAATAGTCCAACAAAAAAACTTCAGAAACAGACTCCAACAAGAAACTGCAGAGTTGGAATTAATTTGAAAACTGAACACCATTAATTTAGGCTTGAACAAAGACTGGGAGTGGATGGGTCATTATAGAAAGTAAAAACTATTTCCCCATGCTAATTTTCCCCTACTGTTACTCATACTTTCTTGTCAACTGTTGGACATGGGCCATCCTGATTATCACTACAAAAGTTTTTTTTTCCTGCTGCTGATAGTAGCCCACCTTAATTGATTAGTCTCATTATAGTTGGTATGGCAACACCCATTTTTTCATGTTTCATATATATCTTTCTACTGCGTTTTTCAATACATGCATCTGATGAAGTGGGTTTTAGCCCACGAAAGCTTATGCCCAAATAAATTCTAAGGTGCCACAAGCACTCCTCAATCTTTCACGTGTTTACCAGCTGTCTGTGTACCAGATTTGTGTACTCTCTCAACAATTCCCACCCTCAAAGTGTGGCTGCAGAAGCTTAGCTCTTATCTCTTCACCATCCAAATATAAGGCCAAAGAATTAATATCATAATGTTAAAGTGAAAGTGGTTTTAGTGTAATTTCAATCGAAGGTATCATTATCTACAAAACCAAGGCAATCTGGGTAACTGCCCCAAAAATAGACTCTCCTGGTTATTGACCCCACTGCCTGTGACACTAAACACTTTCATCATCACAGAGTCCAGGTGGCATTTAGAATCATAGAATCATATGACTGGAAGGGATCTCAAGAGGTTACTTAGTCCAGTCCCCTGCACTGATGGCAGGACTAAGTATTATCTACACAGACCATCCCTGACAGGTGTTTGTCTAACTTGCTGTTAAAACTCTCCAGTGATGGAGAATCCACAAATTCCCTAGGCCAGTGTTTCTTAAACTGGGGTCTGTGGACCCCTAAGGGTCTCCATGGGTAGTCCAAGGGGTCTGTGTGCTTCACTAACCAGCTCCTTCCCCTCTCCCCCTATCTCCCGGAGGCTACTGAAGCTGAACCAGAAGATTTTAGCCACTAAAAGCCCTTTGGCGCAGTGGGGCTAAGGCAGGCTCCCTGCCTGCCCTGGTTCCGTGTCACTCCCAAATCTGGCTGTAACATCCCTGTGGCCCCTGCTGGGGGATAAGTGGTCTCCATGTACCACCCCCAACCAGAGTGTCAACTCCAAGCTCCTGTTAGATGGGACCTGTAGCCAACGGGAGCTGGGGGGCGGTGCCTGCAGGCAGGGGCAGTGCACAGAGACCCCGTAACCCCCAGCCTCAGGAGCTTCTGCCAGAGAGATGTGCTGGTCACTTTGTGGAGCTGTCCGAGGTAAGTGCTGCCTGGCCAGCACCACACCCCCTTCCACACCCCAACCCCCTACCCCAGCCTTGAGCTCACAACCCGCACACAAAGTCCCTCCCACAGCCTGCACCTCTCTCCCCTCCTGCACCCAAACTTCCTTCAAGACCCTGCACCCCTAACCCCTCCTGCACACAAACAGCATCCTAGAGACTGCACCCCTCATCCTCTCCTGCAATCAAATGTTCTCCCAGAACCTGCACCCTCTCCTGCACTCCAATCCCCTGCCACAGCCTGGTGAAAGTGAGTCAGAGTGGGATAGAGTGAGCGAGGTTGGGGGGAATGGAGTGAATGGGGGCAGAAAAAGATGAGGTTGGGATAGTGCCTTGGGGGAAGGGGTCGAGTAGGTTAGGGCCTGGGACAGAGCAGGGGAATTTGGGGATCCCTCCAAAATATTAAATCAAAATTGGGTTCCTCGAGTTGCTAGCATTTGAGAACCGCTGCCCTAGGCGATTTATTCCAGTGCTTACCTACACTGACAGTTACGAAGTTTTTCCTAATGTCCAACCTAAACCTCCCTTGCTGCTGTTTAAGTCTATTGCTTCTTGTCCTAGTCTCAGAAGTTAAGGAGAACAATTTTTCTCCTGCCTCCTTGTAACAACCTTTTATGGACTTGAAAATTGTCATGTCCCATCTCAGTCTTCTCTTCTCCAAACTAAACAAAGATATTTTTTCTAATCTTCCCTCATAGCTCATGTTTTCTAACTCTTTGATCATTTTTGTTGCTTTTCTGCAATTGGTCCACATCTTTCCAGAAATGTCCACATCTTTTCCAGAATTGGACGCAATGATCTAGATGAGGCCTAATCAACGCAGAGTACAGTGGAAGAATTACTTCTTGTGTTTTCTTAGGACACTCCTGCTAATACATCCCAGAATGATGATTTTGCAATAGAGTTATACTCCTGATTCATATTTTGCTTATGATCCACTATGACCCCCAGATCCTTTACCGCAGTATTCCTTCCTAGGTAGTCATTTCCCATTTTCTATGTGTGCAACTGATTGTTCCTTCCTAAGTGGAGTAGTTTGCATTTGTGCCTATTACATTTCATCTTATTTACTTCAGACCATTTCTCCAGTTTGTTCAAAGCATTTTGAATTTTCATCCTATCCTCCAAAGCACTTGTAACCCCTCACAGCTTAGTATCATCTGCAAGCTTTAAAATATACTCTCTATGCTATTATTGAAATCACTAATGAGGATATTGAACAGAACTAGACCCAGAACTGATCCCTGTGGGACACCACTTGATATGTCCTTCCAGCTTGACTGTGAAACACTGATAACTACTCTCTGGAAACAGTTTTCCAATCAGTTATGCACCCACCTTGTAGTAGCTCCAGCTAGGTTATATTTCTCTAGTTTATTTATGAGAAGGTCGTACAAGACAAAATCAAAAGCCTTACTAAAGTCAAGATATATCATATCTACTACTTCCCCCCATCCACAAGGCTTGTTATCCTGTCAAAGAAAGCTGTTAAGTTGATTTGACATGATTTGTTCTTGACAAATCCATGTTGTTATTTATCACCTTATTATCTTATAGGTGTTTGTAAATTGATTGTTTAATTATTTGCTTTGTTATCTTTCTGGGTATTGAAGTTAAGCTGACTGGTCTGCGATTCCCCGGTTTGTCCTTATGTAGGTTTTTCTGGATTGATACTATATTTGTCCATTTTTAATCCTCTAGAATCTCTCTCCTCTTCTATGACTTCTCAAAGGCAATCGCTAATGGCTCCTCAGGCAGCTCTGTGACTATTCTAGGATGTATTTCTTCAGGCCCTGGTGACTTGAAGGCATCTAATTTATTATGGAAGTATTTTTTAACTTGTTCTTTCCCTCTTTTAGCCTCTGATCCTTCCTCATTTTCGTTGACATGCACTATGTTAGATGTCCAATCGGTACTAACCTTTTTGGTTTAAACCAAAATGTCATTTAGCACTTCTGCCGTTTCCACATCTTCTGGTTTGGTTTAAGCATTAGCGTTAAGCAGGCTTCCACCTGATCCAGACAGTGCCAGGGCCAACTATACTTTTTTTAAAAATTGCACTACTGATATAATCCACAGTTTATAACCTTTGGTTTCATCACCCATTAAGCAAAAGGCGTCATTACCATGTGTCAGTTTTATTTTCACATCCATACCATTCAACCTAAGTTTTTCTTGAAAAAACAGGTCGCTGTGTAGATGACCCAGCAGCTGTATCCTCCTCTTCTGGGTTGTCAGGTTTGCCTGTCTCAAAAACACTTGTTTCTCGCCATCCAGCTCCATTGCTTCACCTTGTCCAGGAGTATCTTTGTATAACAGGCCCACAGAATACAGTGTGGTAAGTGTGTTATCACTGTAATTTAGCACTGATTTAATAAAGACCCTGTAAGGGTAACAGTTATTGCTTTGGCTTATGAGGTGGTCTCCCAACATGACATCCAATTGACTGCAAATAGAGGCCACAGAGGAATTTACCTGGGGGCCATAGGCTCCTTGTTGAGAGTGGTTCTATCTTCTTTTACAATATCACAGCAAAGGTCAGTAGTGTGCTGTTTAACAGCATGTAATCTACACCATTGCCTGCTATAAGAAAATCAAGGGGAGCAGCATTCGTAATGGCTGTAGATACTTTTCTTTTTGCTGGTTTCTGTAGGGACTATTTGGAACAAGTCTGGTTGGTTTTAGTGCACTCTTCAGCCTGCAGTGAACTAAAGCCATGGTGATTAAAATATATCTCTCTTTTAAACATGTGGAAAGTACCTCAGAGGGACTCTGTGATATCTAAGAAGGGCATATCCAACCTCACATTGTAATAGGGGATAATGTAATATATGGGATAGGGGAGGTCTCTGTAATAGTTAGGGTCATGGTAGTGTTTTCCTTTTTAAAAGCCCT